>NC_135181.1:33472312-33826062 GCF_041146795.1 Maylandia zebra | reverse complement strand
TATTTTTTAATTTAATGGAAAATAAAAAGAGTGATTATAAATCAATATTTCTAAATGAATTGATAATAAATGATTCAAATCTAAAATGGATGTTACATTAAAAAGAATTAAAATCGTATTCCAAATTTAAAAGGACATCTTTAGTCTTTAAAAATACTATTTAAAAAAAGAGAAGTAAATGCAAAAATCAAATTATGAATACTGATTTATTTTTGAAAATAAAAAATAATTCTTCTACTCAATTTCAAATCCATTTGCTCACTGCATTTACGTTTCCTGTTAGCTAATCCCATAGCTAATACATTAACTAGTAAGTCTAATACATTAGCTATGGGATTAAGTAGAATATTAGCTAATGTATTAGCTTCGGGATTAACTGTGAGATTAGCTGTAAAATTAGCTAACAGATTAACTATTGTATTGACCATCCTGTTTAGAATTACCATGACTGTTTTTGTAAAATGTAAAATTGCCACTTCAGTGCAGCATAATGACCTCTCTGATTGGACAAAAGGCACAGGCTGGATGCCTGAATTTTTCTATACTGCTGTTTGTGCCAATAGATTTGCACTTCTAAGAAGTGTATATGAAGAACATTTGGCTTGATATTCAGACCACAGATGTATTAAGAAGATTTCCCTCACCACTGCAGCTGTACTTCTCCTTTCATCTGGTAATTTTTCTCTACCATCCACAATCTGTCTCAACTCCTTCCTGAAATATTCTGAAATATTCCCAAAATTCCTCCTTCAAATTCCACCATTTATCCTAGCCTCTCCCTTTTGACTGGGTTAAAAACACCACTGCACTTTACAGAAACGGCCAGAGTCATCCCTTTTTTCTGAGGCTGCTGAGGTCTTTCAACATCTGTCAGACAATGCTCACGATTTTCCATGAGTGTGTTGTGGCCAGTGCCATCTTCTATGCTTTTGAATGGTGGGGCAGCAGGTTGAGGATCGCAGATGCCAACAGACTAAATAAACTGATCCGCAAGGCCAGTAATGTTGTGGGGACCGAGCTGGACTCCCTTAGGGTGGTGTCTGAGAGGTGGATGTGGTCCAAGATAAAGACAATGCTGGACAACACCTCCCATCCACTCCATGACGTGCTGGTTAGTCACAGGAGCACGTTCAGTGAGAGACTGAGGTTACCTAAAAGCACCACTGAACGACACAGGAAATCACGTGGACATCTCCCTGTACAACTCCTCCATCTGATACACTGTAAACACTGCAATAGCAACACCCTTTTTGCACATGCGCTCCAGTAAAATAACAATTGACAAAGTTCACAGGTTAGAGTTAAATAGCAATCATATATATTCCACCCCTGTAATATTCTCAACTCTGTAATATTCTTGATATTTATTATCAGTGCTATTTTTTAAATTTGTAAACTCTGGGGCAACTGTAACCCACATAATTTCCTTAGGGATTAATCAATCAATCAATCGATCTTTATTTATAAAGCACTTTTCATACAAAAAAAAAAATGTAGCACAAAGTGCTTTACATAGTTAAAAGCAGCCCACCCCACCCTCCAACTCACTCCCCGCACTCTCATTAACATAAATGATGTGAATACACACATATCCCCCCCCCCCCCCCCCCCCACACACACACACACACACACACATACACACACGCGCACACTTAAAGAGTAAAAATTGGGCTGGGCTCGCATGAGCGAAGTGAGGAAACACTATAACAGGGAGCCGTCTGCACCGGGAGCCGGTCACAGACCGCAGCCTCCAGGCTGGGCACACAGCAGGAGGGAGGCCAAGGAGCCCCCCAGCCAGGCTGAGAGGACCCCCAGAGACCCAGCAGCCACAGTCGATCACAGCCCCGGTGCAGAGAGCGCCCTCTGAGGAAACACTGGAGATATGACACAATAGGATATATACAGGGTAAAATGATAAAAAAAATAAGAACAGGATACAATATAAATATAAATATAAATAGAGTAAGAAGGTTAAAAAATGAATAAGAATAAAATCAATAAATATTAGGTAAAGTCTAAATTAATAATAGAATAACAGGATAGAATAAATAAGCATAAAATAAATAAACGCTAAGTAAAAGCTAAATTAAAAAGGTGGGTCTTGAGCCTGTTCTTAAAAACATGTACGTTCTCTGCGGCCCTGAGCTCCTCCGGCAGGCTGTTCCACAGACGAGGACCATACCACTGAAAAGCTGCCTCTCCGTGAGTATGTGTCCTGACTTTAGGGACAATTAAAAGGCCAGCACCAGAGGACCTCAGGGTCCGCGAGGGTTCGTATGGTAAAAGCAGATCTGAGAGATAAGAAGGCCCAAGACCATTAAGACATTTAAAAACCAATAAAAGAACTTTAAAATCGATCCTGAAACACACGGGGAGCCAATGCAGCGATTCTAAAACCGGTGTAATGTATAATACACCGGTTTTAATAATAAAGTATTCTGATTCTAATTGTGTTGTTGCAAGCATTTATGTTTGGGTTCAAGCATAAATAACCACAACAATATCAGCTACTTACATAGGTTACATCATTGGCTCGACAAAGATTCCCTTTAAAAGACTAAATCAGACGTTAGACATAACCTCTTCTTGAAATAAGTTTTGTCCTTTTGTGTCTAGATGAAGTCCATCATGCCTCCATGTTGTTCTGCCTTTAGTCTTTGTCAAGCTTGTGTGTCTTAGTCTCTCTGTTTATGCTTCCTGTTATGTTTGATGGTCTCTTGTCTCAATTCAGTTCAGTTCAATTTTATTTATAGAAGGCCAATTCAACCCTACAGTAGAACAGAGAAAACCGCAACATTCAGACCCCATGAGCAAGCACTTGGTGACATTTGAAGGAAAAACTCTCTTTTAAAAAGAAAAAACCTCAGGCTCAGGGAGGGGTGGCGGTCTGCTGCGACAGGTCTCATGTGAATTAAATTCAGTTTTGCATCCTTTGCCCTCATTAGTTAGATTCAGTTCAGCTGTGTGTTTTCCCCATGTGTCTCTTCTCCTGATTATTCTCTGGTATATATATTACTTGTGTCTCAATTCAGGGGCTGCATCCTTTGGAGGACCCGGCCTTTGCAGTCTACGTGGGGCCGGGGTCCTCCGAAGAACGAGAAGGCTGCAAGTGTGAGGTTGTGACTGGGACGGTCTAGCCTTCAGATTTGCATCACAGCTGTTATTAGAGTTTAATAAACTCAGCCGTCTACTCCTTGCTATCTAAAATAGAGGGAGACTTGGAATAGAGCTAGCAGTTAAACTAACTTTATTGTGGAAAGAACGGGTATAAAGGGTGTAGGTGAATTGGGAGCATAACGGGGCTCAGGATCTTTGCCAAAGTGGAGAAAGGATGTTAGCCTGGTATCCAGCAAATAGAACTTATTGTGGTGGAAAACAAATTAAGGTTTACAGACAAGTGACGGTGGATGGAGCAGAAAAAGCAGGTGAGGGTGAGGCAAACAAATTTAAGAAAAAAGACGCAATTATGATGGTGGTGACAGTTGTACAGAGGACTAAGGGACCTGCTTGCCAGACGGCTTAATTGACAATAGTGCGGAGTGTTACTAACCCCAGGAACTCTGACCCAGGATGAAAACCCCACCCAGGGTCAATCAGGTAATCGTATCTGCAATTGATTAAAAGGAAAAGGAGGGGGAAAAAACCCTTTGTTTTGGCAGGGCTGGGTTGTTTTTTTTGTTTTGTTTTGTTTTTTGCCTTCATCCAAGTAAACAGCTCGCTCTAAGTTTATCACAGCCTTGCGTATCTGCTTTTGGGTCTTCTCTCTCTACAACAATCAGCGTAGTCAACAGATTATAACAATCACAAATTTTAATGCCACAGTTTCTGAAGTCTTAGAACTGCACCAGCTTGCTGCTTAAAAATATCAAACTCAAGCAATCTCGCAAGCTAGTAGGGCAGTTTGTGTTATTAGACTTACTGGTATTTTACATTTTTTTCCATTGCTGTGCTATTTCCCATCCCCGACTGGTATACAATCACAAAGCTTTGCCCTGGAGCTGCTTTCTCAGCAGCCTGGTTCACACCTTTGTGGTGCATGAAGCATGTTATGACTTTCAGAAGAATGTGCTGATGGCCCAAGGCTGCAAAGCTTCACCATAATAAGAGCCACATTCCTTCAGGCTACTGACCAGCGAGGATGGAATGCAATTAGCACCTATTAGAGAGAGGCTGGAGGAGGCCTGTCAGGCCCATTGGCGTACACAAACTGCATGCTCAGTCCTGAGAGTGACACAAACAAACCCATACACAGCCTGGCAGTTACTGTACAATCAATAGATCCACTCCAATAAGGCTATTTAAACATGTTGTAGTATACACTAGAACCTGTAGCAAGATGATTTTATGAATAATAAACTTGATGTGTCATAATCAACACTCATAAGTGTCAAGTGTTGCTGTGTGCGGCAGCCAAGATATTGGACCCAAAAAGCAGATTCAACAAGCAGAACTTAACTCAAAACCAAAACAGAACATGACGCACACCGACGGGAGACTATCAAAGTAAAACAGGAAATACAGGGAACACACACTGAGACGCAACCTGACTAGGTACAGGCAACAGCAGGAGCGACACAGACACGACTGGGGGACAAGAGAATAAACATAGAGACAAGACTACGTGGGACATGGAACAACAGGGAGGCAAGACAACGGAAACCTAAAGACTAGATAAGAAAATTGTTCATGCATCTTTGGTAAACCATCCAGACTAGGTGTAACTTCTCTAACCTGTGGTATGGTGTGTTCAGTAATTTTGTCACTAAACAGTGACAAAATTTCCTTACTGGGCAACATGAGTGTCTTGCTCTCTGTGGTGCTGATATGCTACTATGGATGCTTTGGGCTTTGAAGATGTGGGAGCAAAGCAACTTTAGATGAAAGTTTCAGCTTGCCTCAGCTATACAGTGTTGTTTTATACCATTGAGTCTGTGATCAGTCCCACTAACAGGGTTTGTCTTGGTGTGGCACAGCAAAGTTCAACCCTTCTGTAAGGAGGGTAAGGAATGATGTTACATCTGTCTTAAATTATGTTCCAGTTACTGAAACCGTCGGGGGTTCACAAGAGATTACATGAGAACAAAGGTCATACTTCATCTTCACGAAGGACAAAGATCACTCTTTCAAGCATGCAAGGATGCCAGTTGTTCGCATTTTGGACCAAGAAGACAGATGGTTTAAGAGAGGACTAAAAGACGCCATCTATTTCCACTGTGAACGACCGTCGCTGAACAGAGGGGTTGGCTTATGACACCAACCTTCAGCCACCTACAATGCAATCTTTAGATCCCTTTCCAGGTGCCTTAATCCCCACTCACATCTTGTGTCAGGTGATCTCAATATTGTCACATGACAGAGTGAGGCAAGATCTCATAAGCTGTGTCCAAATTCATGGGCTGCATCCTCCTGAGGACCCGGCCTTCGCGGTGGGGAAACGGCTGGGGAAGTTAGATGGTCTAGCCTTCTGATTAGCGTCACCGCTGTCTCGGTGGAGTTTAATAAACTCATAGGCCGCGCTATGAATTCTGGGATATGGTGGGCCACGAAGGACACACCCGACCCATCCTTCAAATTCGGGGAAAAGGAGGACCGATTTGTCGGCTGCATTCGGAGGAGTCTACGAATTTGGACAGCCTTTGGCGCGTCGCTGTGACGTAATCGGTCTACAAATGCGTCCTTAGGAGGATGCAGCCCATGAATTTGGACACAGTTATAGTGTATTCACCCAAAACCTCTGGTGGTAATGACCGAAGCATTTTTTCACATCTTGGCTCATGTGTTGAGGCACATGATCAATACTTGGTCAACGACCCTCTTTAGGAACAATCCCCACTAAGGTTTAGAAACCTGGGACCCATTAGGTTTTTAGAACTGAAGAGCCTTTTAGATGAGAGGTGAAACCTCTTCATGAAGCTTAAAAAAGTTCAGTTGCTCCAAGTTTCCAAACTAGATTCACTACAATGACCGGGATGACTGAAAACCTACACAGACAAACCTCAACAGAAGGATTTTATTTTAGCTTTTTACTTAAAACCGCAACGCCAACTAAAACAGCTTGCTTGGAGGTTTTTACACACACATACACGTACACACACACACTTTTTATGAGCTCAGGTCACATGAGCTCCCCCGTATTGCAGTCATTTCTAGAGGCAGTGACTATGATAAATCTGACATGTTCAAAGTTGTTTAAGATATTAGTTAATCTTGTTGCAGACGTCATCCAGTCACTTGTAAAGAAGCTGACAAGGGTTAATATGTGTGGGGAGGCTTTGGAGACATCTAAAGCTAAAAGAGGTTGATTCATGAAACGGCCCAATCAGAAATGGGAAGCATTTTTAAAGAAATAGGGTTTAAACCTCAGGCAGCACATGACACAGCTTCTTTGTCTATCTGTGAAGGACCACTTATTTTGAACAATGTGTTCTGGTTCTGGAAGTGAAATTACTAAAAATACTACTAAAATGTTTGCATATTATAAAATAAGAATACAAAGAGAAAATACTTCCATAACTTTCAACTTGACTGTATAGATGCCTTCACTGCTTTGGTTTATATGCCAGTTACCCTGTATGCCATTTCCAAACTGGGCATACAGAGGACACTTGTGCCTTTGCTGGATTAGAAAAACATACCAACGCTAACATTGTGTGTTATTAATCTTCCGCTGTAGAAGCCATAGGGACACATTGTCTTGATGCTTGCTCAATCATCCAGGTAAGTAAATCTGACAAGGTTGATTCTGTTCATCTGGACGTAGCGTTTTTAGTGGGAGAAACGTTTCATCACTCATCCAAGTGACGTGCTCAGTCTTGTAAACCTTGTAAACAGGGAAACCTGCAGTTAGCTGAGACTGAACATGTCACTTGGATGAGTGACAAAACTTTTCTCTGAGCAAAGTCATGTTTGGTAACAGCTGAAGCTTCTCGACATTTGCTGTTAAAGGTCCAAAATGTCCCAAATGGTTTTTGAACAAAGAGAGACTCTACTGGCTTTGTAGCTTAACCCTCTCAAGGCAGGTGTTGCCAATTTGCAACAGTTAAAAACTAACAACCTGATTACCACACATACATGTTTTATGAGGTTTTTTGCCTTCTTTCTGCCCCACCACCACACGCACACAAGATAAGAAGTTGCAACGCGTGTTTGCGTACATATGATTTTCAGGAGGAGGACAGACATTTGTTTAGAACTCTTAAAGATGTTGAAGAAGCAAGCTCCTTTAAGCAATTACTGTGATGTTCCTCCACCTCCAAAGAAATGTCAGAAGGAGTCCGAACCACAAAAGAAGCACGTATTCTCGGAAAAGTAGTTGCAGGAGGTGAGCTGGCTTCAAACAAATGATGAATGCACAGAGATGTGGTGCGGAATGTGCCGTGAAAATTTAATAAATGACAAATTAAAAAGGCATGAACATTTTTTGTATCGAAAAAATATCGAACCGTGACACCAAAGTATCGAACCGAACCGAACCGAACCGTGAATTTTGTGTATCGTTGCACCCCTACTAACTAGATGTTAAGAGTTTATATACTAACTCTCACAGAGTATTCTAGTTTAACTACATTAGTTACGAGTTATCGTCTAATTAATTCTAAAAGGTTTGAATTTTACTCTTCTGAACTTCTAGAAATTCCTTTGGAAATAAACATTTATTAAAAAGAGGCAATGGTTTTTGAAAAACATTTATTTTGAACTGTGCACTACAATTTCAAAACATTTTCTGAAACATGTAACAATATGGAGCAATGTACATGTTCTCACTTTCATTAGAATATTGTTTATCAAACAGTCTGACATAGGTAAATGCAACAGCATGCTCATTGTTCTTTTCTTCAATACAATATGCATGTCCTCGATTCATCACTTCTGCTCTCCCCCATATTCCACCTTCACAAGCATATCCTGTGTGGAGATTCAATAAAAATTAGTTGTGCACTAATTAATTGCACAAATAATCTGGTAATCAATTGCAGCACAGTAGAAAGAAAAAAAAAAGAATCATTTTTGAGCTATAACTTGTATTTTCCCAAAAGATTCCAGATACGAATATAACGCCCATATTTAAAGGCAATATTCTACCCGAACATTTTTGTTAAAATGGTGCTCTCTCAAACAACTGAAGAACACAGACAACAGTTAATGTTGAACTAAATTTAAAAACTCAACCTTTTTTCTTTCTTTCAGTGACCCTTGTATGTGAAATAGGTGGAATTAAGACACAGTTCCAAACACACTTGGTCGGTGCTGAGAGTGGTCCTGTTGCTGAGGTTGGGGCTATCCTGTAATATATTACAAACTACCTCCACTGCTTTATGCGTATAGTATAGACCAAGACAGACTTTTAATTCATTTGAAAGCCTGATGCTTAGCCTCGTCCACCCCAGCTGTGAAACTCAGAAACCAGTCTTACTTGTTATCATCTATCGTCCACCTGGACCTTACACAGAGTTTCTGTCTGATTTCTCAGACTTTATATCTAATTTAGTTCTGAGCTCAGATAAAATAATTATTGTGGGTGATTTTAACATCCATGTAGATGCTAAAAATGACAGCCTCAACATGGCATTTAATCTGTTATTAGACTCAATTGGTTTCTCTCAAAATGTAAAAGAACCCACCCACCACTTTAATCACACTCTAGATCTTGTTTTAACATATGACATAGAAACTGAACATTTAACAGTGTTTCCTGAAAACCCTCTCCTGTCTGATCATTTCCTGATAACATTTACATTTACAATAATTGGTTACACAGCAGTGGAGAGTAGACTTTGTCAAAGTAGATGTCTTTCTGAAAGCGCTGTAACTAAGTTTAAGAATATAATCCACCCACTGTTATCATCTTCAATGCCCTGTACCAACATAGAGCAGAGCAGCTATCTGAACGCTACTCCAACAGAAGTCGATTATCTTGTTAATAATTTCACCTCCTCACTACGTACGACTCTGGATACTGTAGCTCCTGTGAAAACTAAGGTCTCTAATCAGAAGTACCTGACTCCGTGGTATAATTCTCAAACACGTACCCTAAAGCAGATGACTCGTAAGCTGGAGAGGAAATGGCGTGTCACAAATTTAGAGGATCATCATTTAGCCTGGAGAAATAGTTTGCTGCTTTATAAGAAAGCCCTCCGCAAAGCCAGAACATCTTACTATTGATCACTGATTGAAGAAAATAAGAACAACCCCAGGTTTCTCTTCAGCATTGTAGCCAGGCTGACAAAAAGTCAGAGCTCTTTTGAGCCAACCATCCCTTTAACGTTAACAAGTAATGACTTCATGAACTTCTTCACAAATAAAATTTTTATCATTAGAGAAAAAATTACCAGTAATCATCCCACAGATGTAATATTATCTACAGCTACTCTTAGTACCATTGATGTTAAGTTAGACTCTTTTTCTCTAATTGATCTTTCTGAGTTAACTTCAATAATTACTTCCTCCAAGCCATCAACGTGTCTTTTAGACCCCATTCCTACAAAACTGCTCAAAGAAGTCCTGCCATTAATTAATTCTTCGATCTTAAATATGATCAACCTATCTCTAATGATCGGCTATGTACCACAGGCCTTCAAGTTAGCTGTAGTTAAACCTTTACTCAAAAAGCCATCTCTAGACCCAGCAGTCTTAGCTAATTATAGGCCAATCTCCAACCTTCCTTTCATATCAAAAATCCTTGAAAGAGTAGTTGTCAAACAACTAACAGATCATCTGCAGAGGAATGGTTTATTTGAAGAGTTTCAGTCAGGTTTCAGAGCTCATCACAGCACAGAAACAGCTTTAGTGAAGGTTACAAATGATCTTCTTATGGCCTCTGACAGTGGACTCATCTCTGTGCTTGTCCTGCTAGACCTTAGTGCAGCATTCGATACTGTCGACCATAATATCCTATTAGAGCGATTAGAACATGCTGTAGGTATTACAGGTACTGCACTGCAGTGGTTTGTATCATATCTATCTAATAGACTCCAGTTTGTGCATGTAAATGGAGAGTCCTCTTCACACACTGAGGGTAATTATGGAGTTCCACAGGGTTCAGTGCTAGGACCAATTCTGTTTACATTATACATGCTTCCCTTAGGCAGCATCATCAGAAGACATGGCATACATTTTCACTGCTATGCAGATGACACCCAGCTCTATCTGTCCATGAAGCCAGATAACATACACCAATTAGTTAAACTGCAGGAATGTCTTAAAGACATAAAGACCTGGATGGCCGCTAACTTTCTGCTTCTTAATTCAGATAAAACTGAGGTTATTGTACTCGGCCCTGAAAAGCCTAGAAATATGGTATCTAACCAGATTCTTACTCTGGATGGCATTACCTTGGCCTCCAGTAACGCTGTGAGGAACCTTGGAGTCATTTTTGACCAGGATTTGTCCTTCAATGCACATATTAAACAAATATGTAAGACTGCGTTCTTCCATTTGCGCAACATCTCTAAAATTAGAAATATCCTGTCTCATAGTGACGCTGAAAAACTAGTTCATGCATTTATTACTTCCAGGCTGGACTACTGTAATTCATTATTATCAGGATGTCCAAAAAACTCACTGAAAAGCCTTCAGCTAATCCAAAATGCTGCAGCAAGAGTACTGACAGGGACTAGAAAGAGAGAGCATATTTCTCCTGTTTTGGCTTCCCTTCATTGGCTTCCTGTTAAATCCAGAATTGAATTCAAAATCCTGCTCCTCACATACAAGGTCTTAAATAATCAGGCCCCATCTTATCTTAATGACCTTGTAGTACCATATCACCCTATTAGAGCACTTCGCTCTCGCTCTGCAGGCCTACTTGTTGTTTCTATAGTATTTAAAAGTAGAATGGGAGGGAGAGCCTTCAGTTTTCAGGCCCCTCTTCTGTGGAACCAGCTTCCAGTTTGGATTCGGGAGACAGACACTATCTCTACTTTTAAGATTAGGCTTAAAACTTTCCTTTTTGCTAAAGCATATAGTTAGGGCTGGACCAGGTGACCCTGAATCCTCCCTTAGTTATGCTGCAATAGACATAGGCTGCCGGGGGATTCCCATGATGCATTGAGTTTTTCCTTTCCAGTCACCTTTCTCACTCACTATGTGTTAATAGACCTCTCTGCATTGAATCATATCTGTTATTAACCTCTGTCTCTCTTCCACAGCATGTCTTTTATCCTGTCTTCCTTCTCTCACCCCAACCGGTCGCAGCAGATGGCCCCGCCCCTCCCTGAGCCTGGTTCTGCCGGAGGTTTCTTCCTGTTAAAAGGGAGTTTTTCCTTCCCACTGTTGCCAAAGTGCTTGCTCATAGGGGGTCATATGATTGTTGGGTTTTTCTCTGTATCTATGAAGCACCTTGAGGCGACTTATGTTGTGATTTGGCGCTATATAAATAAAATTGAATTGAATTGCTTCAATGACCAAAAAACAAGTAAGGAGAGATGTAACATTGTACAAGACCATTGTTTCATCGGCCTCTATAAAGACATCTCTCACCTTCTCAAGACAATCCAAGGTGCTCTGGATTTGGTGTTCAGAGCTGCCTACCAATGGGTTGATGATCGAAGCCAGAAACTAAGAGATGTTATAGGTGACCGAGTTAATCATACAGACAATTGGTCTTAAAGGTACACCCTGTTTGTGTATCTTTGGTAAACCACACTGACTTGGTGTAGATTGCCCTGGGTACAGCCTGTGGTATGAGTTACGGTCAATGGCATTGTCTTGTTCTAACTGCTTCAGACAATCTATCACCCTCTTGGCGTGATAATGTACAAGAGGGTGATAATGTTGTTGTTACTAAGTGATGTGAGTGCCTTCCTCTCCTCGCTGATGTTGGATGCTGGGGGCCTTGGGTTGCTGAAACAGGCTGAAACTTTCGTCCGCAGTTATTCTGCTTCCACATCTACAATGTTGTTGTTTCGAATTGCTGTTTCTGTGGCTGTGATCAGTTCCACTAGCAGGAGTTTTGTCGCAGTCACAGCAAAGTTTAACCTTTTTGCAAGGAAGTTTTTCTCTGCTTGGGTGAGTTTTCTGACAAATTTTTCACACACTGTCCTGACCTCACAGCCTATTGTACAATGCACGAAACTAGCACCAATGAAAAACAAATTACCTTTGCAGGTTTCTAAACTAAGAAGAGCAAACTAAGAGACTGCTGTGTGTTTATCTTCCACCCAGGCCTTATTATTAGCCGTGGGAGTTTAGTATCATTGTTATTGTGCCAGTGTACATTCCCCCCAATGCTAATGCTAAGGAGGCACTACACAAGCTGTACGAGGTCATCAGTGATCTGGAATCTCACCAGACCCGAAGGGATTCTTCATTATTGCTGGGAATTTCAACCAAGCAAATCTAAAAACTGTTCTGGTTAAACTCCACCAACATGTTGAATGACCAGAGGAGATAATAAACTGGACTTGATATACACTCCTAGCCTGTTTGGCGAACACTCCCTCTGCCCCCCCCACCCACCCCCCACCGACCCACCCAACCCCACACACACACACACACACACACACACACACACACACACACAAAACATATTAAGGACTGTACATTAACATAAAGCTGTTGTCGGAACCATACTGAATTTCACCAGAGAAACACACACACACATATATGAAGAGAGAGAGAGTATGCATAGTATGCAAACGGCTACCAAAGAGCCATCATAATTCGTCATACAATGAGAACAGGACAAATCAACAATTGACAATGACTAATTAATATTAAAATGTGTAACATAATGTATTCAAAGGAGCTTGCAAAGAAAAGTGTCTGGACTTCTTTAAGTTGCTTGAAGATGTTTCACCTCTCATCCGAGAAGCTTCTTCAGCTCTAAGGTCAAATGGTGGGGAGTCCCAGATTTAAACCTAGTGGGAGTGTCCCCCCAAAGAGGGACAAAAGGACCCCCTGATGATCCTCTAATTGCCTGAGCCAAGGTGTGAAACTGGGTGTGGGTCCCAATCAGCCAGGGTTTCGGGTGAGCTCATTGTGAAACCTGGCCCCGCCTTATCATGCGAATTCCTGAGGTCAGATGGCCCAGGATGTGAGTGGGCATTAAGGCGTCTGGGGAGGGAACTCTAAACTGGATTATAGATGGCAGACAGTTGGTGCCCTTACTCCCAGCAAATGGGTGATAGAAAACCGATCGGTGCCTATGCCATTCCCAAAATGCGCTGGCATGACGTCGGGGCAGAGCTACTGAAGCTCTGCAGGACTGTTTTGAGAATGGAACATCTTCAGAGAAGCGACGACTACTGACTATCACACAGACATAAATGAGCAGGCTGAGGCAAAGACGGGATATGCAGATAAATGCACTGGAGATGTTACCGTCATCAACACTCACAACACGCGCTAACCAGAAGCCTGGTTTACAGCAGATATTCATGAACTGCTGAAAACACGGGATGCTACCTTCAAAGCCAAAGACAAGGTGGCACTCAGACTGGCAAGAACCAATCTGTCCCGGGCATCAAGCAAGGAAAGCCTGAGTACTTAAAGAAAGTCAGTGATCACTTGGATCACTGTAATGCCCATGTAAGAATGCTGTTCACTGATTTCAGCTCAGCATTCAACACCATCATCCCTCAACAGCTGATCAGCAAGCTGGACCTGCTTGGACTCAACACCTCCACCTGCAATTGGATCCTGGACTTTCTCATTGAAAAACCCCAAACAGTAGAGGTTGGAAATATGAGATCCCACAACATCACACTTGAGCACAGGTGCCACACAGCAATGTGTGTTGAGCCCTCTACTCTTCAAGCTGCTAACCCATGACTGCACCTTCCAGGTCCAACACAAACCACATCATCAAGTTTGGAGATGACCCCACAGTGGTGGGACTCATCAGGGACGATGATGATGATGCTGCATACAGAGAGGAGGTGCAGTGGCTGGCACTTTGTTGCAAGGACAATAATCTATGTCTCAATGTTGACAAAACAAAAGTGCTAATTGTTGACTTAAGCAAGGCCAAGGCTGTCCATCTCCCGCTCAGCATTGCTTTTGTCACAGTAGAGAGACTGAAGAGCACCAAATTCCTCGGTGTTCACATCATTTTAAATTTTTTCATTTTTATTTTTATAGTTTGCACCGTTGATCCAGGAGGACCATATGTGTTTCACTGTATACTTGAGTGTATATTGCTGGGTTGACAATAAAACTTGACTTCACTTTAAGAGGGCTGAGAGAGGAGCTTGAGAAGATGTGGAGGTGGAAGGCAACAGTGGTCCCCATGCTATCCATCGTACTCAGAGCAGGGACCCCCAATCTGAGTGAGTGGTCCCAGGAACAACACCATCATGTTGTCCTGTCACCTGAAGAAATGAAAACTCAGTAAAATGACTTTTGATGATAATGTTAATCACAGGAATAGGAAAAATCCTGTTCAAAAAGTAATCGTTTTAATGTTGTACTGATGAACTAGAGCTGCTGAGATAGAACTAAATAAACCGACAAAAGCTATTGAATGCAACTAATAAAAATCAGTGACAACATAATGTCAACCAAATGTGCATGTCATCATATAGAATTATGAATAGCGTCATAAAGTGTGTTAAAACAAATTAACTAAACATAACATATACCAAGTAGCTCCAGTGACAAATTAACACAAATTGTCATGTTAATTTGGATCTTCATTGTTTGATTTTTAAATTTCACAGAGGCATTTACAAAAATAACATAATCTTCCAAAAAACCTATGTACCTCAGAGTATTATTTTGTATGTTATTATAATAAATGAAATCTGTCGGTTTGCAAACTCCTACCAAATCAGGAGTTGAATAGCAACACTTGGCACAAAGATGCATCTCAGGTAGGTATTTATAATCACAAATGCTATGTTATCAAGTTACATTACAACCACATAGCAATGGGCTAAAATGACCTATGTTTAGTATTTATGCAAAGACCCTTTAAAGTAAAAAATAATTTTCATTTCACACAACTCCATGTGACAAGTTGCGAAAGGCCGGTAACTAAAACTAAACCCAAGAGCAGAAAACCCAGAGCAGAGGCAGAGGAAAAGTTTTAACAACGTTTTATTGATCAACACAAGAGTTATACTTAGCAGTGACAAACTACACAGGGGCTTGATAGAAGTGGCCAGTGTTGGGGAGTAACGGAATGCATGTACCGCCATTACGTATTTAAATGACAAAATTTGAGTAACTGTATTCCGTTACAGTTACCATTTAAAAAGGTGGTATTCAGAATACAGTTACTTGGTTGAAATAAAGGGATTACACTGCGGTCTTTTCCTGTTTGATACATACGGCTATGCTCTCTATTTTTGGTAATTCCATGCTGATGGAAACCCAAACAAGACACGCATTAAGAGGCTCAAATGCCGGGGTCTCAGTGACGTGAAGAAATATTTTTTTAAATGAGTTAATATGAAGGCAATAGTCAGAGTGCTACAGGCATCGCCATAAAGAATGTAGCCTCATGGGCGGTGTAGTCCATGCTGCAGGGAGAATGGACTGCCATACCCGTTATGTGTCTGTGAGTGCGAGGAGGGAGAAAAAGGAGAGCGGAAAAGTATGAGCTGTCACCGACTAGAAACGGGAGCTGGAAGCATGTAGATATAATAATAACCACTGCAGCCAAAAAGAGTGCCTGATGAGCCCAGTTGTAAGTAAACTATTAAGACTCGACTGAACACAGTGTTCGTGTTTTCCTCCGATACAATAAGTTCCGTAGGAACAGCCTTTCAACGCCTCTGTCTGTGTCTCGCTACCAAAGTTGACCCAGACAAAGTAAAGCTAGTTTTCGGCTACGACCCCAACACAGAACCCAACGTATTAGCCAGAGGTCCTTTTACTATGGTTCGGAGCTGCGGACCTGTTTTATATATGCCCGGAATAGTTTTCTATATGAGATCGCTGCAAAATGTGCAGCCTTACCTGATGTCCACCCTACTGTTACTCATTTTATATTAAGGTTTAAAAATCTAGTTGCTATTGGTATGGCGAGTAACCTTCAGTAACAGTAATAAATCACACAGCAATAGAACATTCATGTAGTGGTAAAAAAGCATGATAATATATTAAGTAACCCAAAGTATTCAGAATACGTTACTTTCATTGAGTAACGTAATGGAATACATTACAAAATACATTTTGGGGCATGTATAGTGGCATCTGTAGTGGAATACATTTTAACAGTAGCCTTCCCAACACTGTCTACACCATAGGTTAGGTCACCATAGGTTAGGTCAGCAACAACACCAGAAATTGTACCCAAACTCACTCAGTCCAGACACTCCAAGTACACTCTTACCAGAGTCCAGGATTCCTGTGCAGAAAGGAGAAGGTAAGTTGCAAAGAAAAAGCAAGCATAATGCTGGGCTTACACTGTGCGATTTTTGGCCCATTTTGAGCCGATTTTTGAGTCGTGCGACCGTTTTGGCAATCGGCCCGATTTTGGCCTTCATCGTGCGTCGTGCATCATGTAGTATACATGGGGTAACGAGAAGCGATTGACACCTCACGACCAGCTCCCGATCATCAATCGCTTGGTCGTGAGGATTTCAAACCTGTTTGAAATCCTTGCAACCGTCGTGAGGGTGTCACCGCAGTTTCTCACACTGCGCTCGCGCAAACACAAATGTCAGCGAAAAAGACGGCGCAGCACGGCAGTGCAGCATGTGATCTGGACACAAGCGATGGAGGCACAACTTGTCGAACTATGGCAACTATGGCACTTTTCGATGTGGCCTCACAAAATTATCACGACCACAACAACCGTGAAAACAGTTGGATCTATACATTGCTGCTCAGTCACAGCTGCCTGATCAATGTTTTTCATTAGCAATTTAGCAAAGTTGATGGTGGTGTGTGTGTCTGTGTGAGTGAAAGACAGAGAGGGAGAGCGAGCGACAGAATTTCTGTTATAACCTTCATTTTATGGACGCACAGTGTGAGCACTCAGGTCGCATCAGAGCATCGGGCCGTATAGTGTGAGACCCTGCATCGTGACCTATGAACTTCTAACTCCTGCAAGTCAATCGCATAGTTTGAGCAGGAGCTGAATCGCGCGACTGAAAAAAATCGCACAGTGTCTGCCCAGCATAAGGAGACAAATGATCAGATGTGTGGAGAACCAGCGTTACTATTTTAGTCAAAAATCCCGCATTGAACAACTGTTTTCCTTCAGCTAAAATGGGAACTGCCTGATGACTATATCCCTGTTAAGTGTGGTAATCAGTTAAGGTGAATTAGCCGTTTTTTAATACTGTATTGTTGACTTTTAAGCCCCACACTGTGCTCGCACTAAAGTATAATTCAGGGCTTGTGGCACAGTGTCAGCTGAGAACCAGTGAGCCTCTACCTCAGAGCAAGGTGGCCTTTTTTGAGTAGTACCAGATGTGTAACAGTGCCATATATAAAATGAGGCAGGCAATTGTGAGTTCTTTGTTATCCTTTACCACATGCGAAAAGAAACCCACACGCTAAGGTATCTCGGACAGACTTGGACATTATCTCTGCATTGTAGTTTCAGCAGCTAAAATAAACACACATCATAACAGGTTTTGTGCTTTGGAATGTCCTGTTGGATGACCCAATTCTAGGCCAAAATTTAAATGCTAAACATGTGACCTCACATTTAACTCTAGAATGATTTTGTATATAGTCAGCTAAGTGACTGCAAGTTGCCCAGATCCTGTGTATGCAAAACAAGCCCAAATCATTATCCTTCCACAACTGTGCCCCACAGTTGGCATGAGGTCTTGTGCTGATATGCTGTATTTATAAGACTAACAGAATAATAGGCCCATGTGCAGAGCATCATGAAAAGTTCAAAAGGTTTATTTACAAACTATTATAAACAGAGGAAGTTACTGTTTGTAATACAGAGAGAAGATGGTGGAGATATTGCTCGCTGTCCGTGGGCAGGAAGCTAAGAACCCAACACTGGGAATTTTTCACAGAAAGAGGTTAAAATCCAAATGGAAACTGACGGCTATACTAGCTGGACAGATTTGTTACCTAGCTAACACAACAATCTGACATGGAGTGAGAGTTTTCTTCCTCCTTAAGAAGCCAACATAACAACTCGATGAGGAGCAAATGAGTTAATCAGCAGTTCTGTGACGAGTGAAAAAGGAGGTTGAGACACAGGAGGAGCCACAGACAAATATACACAAACACAAACAGGAAAGAAAAAGAGAGAAAAGGTAAGCCAACATGAGAAAGCCCAGGGACCATGACAGCTTTTCACTATGTGCCATGCTGTGCATGATAGCCACATATTTCCACTTTGGTCTTGTTTTGTCTTTCAGACCTCATTGAAGAATGTAGTAACTCCACAATTCAATGTTTTTCAGCATACTTTTATTGACTCGCTTCTATATACGGTTGTCGTTCCTGCACAGCTGCAGCGTTTCATCCGCCAGCCAAACACACAAACAACAACAACAACACACTCAGGACCCAGTACTGTTTATGCAGGGCAATGTGATGAGCCGTTGCAGTTCCGGTGTGTCGGCGTCTCCTACAGCCACACCATAACCATGCCACAAAGAATTCTTGTGGTTTGTTCGGATGCAGACCTTTTGAAACCTAACCTGTGCTACAATGTCGGGATGGTGTGAATGTGCTAGGACATGCATTAATTTTGAAAACTGGCAGTTTTCTTAAATATTGTCAACTTGTGAACAGTCTTTATCATTTGAGTATGATAGACTTGATAGACAAATTGTTTGAGAATGACCCTATTATGACTCGTATGGGCTGCAACAGCTGCATCTCAAAATTATTATTTTTGAAGTATGGCTTTATTGTCATTCTTCCTTGGCACTGTGCTAACACATACTTAAATGCTCCAGATCAGCAACCTGACAAAACATCAGCTTTTACAGAGGTGGTGACACTTCACTAAGTTCATTTTTATTAGCAGCAACTGGCTGCTTCTTATCGTCATAATTCCTCTGCAAGCAGCAGAGTGTGTATAATTTCTCACACTCTGCTTCTGTAATTCGACTTGGTGTTAAAAAAAAATATAATAATTATAATAATAATTATTATTATTTTTATTGTTATTATTGTTGTTATTATTATTATTATTATTATTATTAATAATAATAATAATAATAATAATAATATCATCATCATCATGGGTCTCATTTACTAACAGCATGCATGCACAAATCTGTGCATAAATCATGCATAAATTATTTTACAGAAAAATACACGATTTATCCATATTTTCATACACACAGCTATCTGTAGTCATTGATGACCTTGCTTTATCTGCTTTCTTACTGTTTTCTTTCAGTGGCTTCAGTCTCTATGTTTGTCCTTCTGTCAATTTATTTATTTCCTGCTTTAATTTTGTAATTCCTGTTGCATCTGGTTAGTGTGCACTTTTATTTTTCGCAGTCTTATGAGTTTCAGCTGTGTTCCTTAATGCTTCTAATTTGTAATCTGTGTTTGTTTATACCCCTTTCCTCCCATTAGCCTTTTGTGGCATTTTGTTCATACTGTTTGCCTGCTTCCATGATCTTAGTGCCCTGTTTTAGTTTTCCTTTGTCCCCACGTTCCATGGATTATATAAGCCTTGAATAAAATGTTGTTCTAAGTTTCAAGTCAGCTTTGATTCTGCACTGGGGTCCTAGCTCTTCCTAACTATGAAAGAATGACGCGACCAGAGACCCTGCAAACCTAAATTCAGAGGAGCAGTTGGAGCGCTTTGAGCAAGAAATGGTATTTATGTTCCAAGAGACTCTTACATTGTGGCATTGAGTACATTGAGGCAGCATACAGGCGACTCACACAGGTAGCCTCAAGAACCCCAGGTTTATGGACTTATTGCTAACCTGGATAAAGGACGAAATTTTACACTACTTTTAAGACAGGTAAACAACTCCTTGGTGGCAGGGCCCCTGGGGTGGAAGAGGTTTGCCCTGAGTTCCTGAAGGCTTGGTTGACACAGCTCTACAATGTTGTGTAGAGATCAGAGGCGGTACCTCTGGATTGGCAGACTGGGATGATGGTTCCCATTTGGGCTGCCACAAACGATTATTTTGATAGTTGACTAGGCATTGATTATTTTTGCAATTAGTCGACCAATTAGATCATGCATTCATTGGAGGTAAAACGTCCAGCTTATTGCACCAGCATCCATCTGCTCTTATAAGTTATCTAAGTGACTTGTATATCATGTTTAACCTGAGTAGTGAAAGACGGCGGTGGGTTTGAAAATTATAGGCCGGGAGTTCGCTGTTCTCGCCGGCTCTAGTGAGCCTTGAACCCTCTAGCTATCGAGCTGGTGGGTAACAGACGTCTCGGAAAACGTCGGAGCGCTTTTGAAAATATGTGGTGTCTTGGCAAACTGAGCAGATGTTTTAAGTTTACACAGCTACATTCTCACTTCAAAATATGTTAAACGTTTATTTTTGACCCAGAAAGAATAATAAGAGTAATATTAAAACTAACTAGCTGCTGCCATTGTTGGAAACTGAGCAGGGCTGCGCGATGAACTCTGGGATAGGTTGGGCCACGAAGTATACACCCAACCCATCCTTCAAATATGGGGAAATGAAGGCTGCGTTTGTCGGAGTCTTCGAATTTGGACAGTCTTCATCATGTTGCTGTAACGTAATCGGCCTACAAATGCGGGCACAGGAGGATGCGGTTCCTGAATTTAGACACAGCTACGATACCGGACACTGCTTCTTCTTCTTCGGGGTTTAACGGCAGCTGGCATCCTTGTACATGCAGTGCTGCCATCTTCTGGTTCAGTCCGTTATTACACTCTTAAATCCTACTACTTATTCTTGCATCTTTTGGGATCTTACAAAGCTTCAAACGACACGTCGACTATTAAATTAGTCGTCGACGATTTTGATAGTTGACATAATCGTGACTAGTCGACTAATCGTCGACTTCAGAACAACATACACCTGCATATTCTCAAAACTGTAGTGATAACAGATAACTGTGTGAGCTGTGGAAATCTTCAGGTTCTGTGTTCCGTAGTCTCCCAGGATCTGAAGTAGTCATAGAATATAGACACTATCATCAAAAAGATCCAGATGTACTTCCTGCGCCAGCTCTGAAAGCTGAACCCGCCTCAGTAGCTTGTGTTCATTTGTACACTGCAATAGTCCAGTCAGTTCTTTGCTCATCCATCACTGTCTGGTTTAGATCAGCCACCAAACAGGACAAGAACAGACTGCAATGGACAATGGGATCATTGGTGCCAACTTACCATGGATTCAGAATTTGTACAAATCCGGAATCAAGAAACAAGGAAGGAACATCACTGCAGACACATCAACCCTAATCACAGTCTGTTCCAGCATCTGCCCTGTGGTAGGCACTATAGCAGTGGTCCCCAACCCCCTGGGCCACGGACCGAGTCCGTGAGTCATTTGATATTGGGCCGCGAGTGTTGAGGCTTGGGTGTGAAATTTATGGTTTTCAGGGTTTTTATCGTTAACTCGGTTTCCCTGGGTCTTTTCCCGTGTTGTAGTTGTGTGTCCTATTTTGAAAGAGATATTTACATGTTACTATAGCGACCAGAGAGCATTAAGGGGCAGAGAGGAGGACCTTACTCTCAATGTTGTTGGCGCATTTCAGGAGGATGCTGCTAATAAAGTTATACAATTACACAGTGAATTTGCGTTTATTATTAAATTTACAAAAACTACCACAGTTTTTTATATCATTTTATTTTGTTGTATTTATCTCGAACACCTTAAGGTTCGGTCCATGAAAATATTGTCTGACATTAAACTGGTCCGTAGCGCAAAAAAGGTTGGGGAATACTGCACTATAGAGTAGTGTATGGCAAAATAAGCAGTAGGCATAACCCATTTTTTACTTCAGGACTTCCAGGCCATACTCAGCAGAGATATTCTTGTATACTATGCCAGCCACTTGGTTATGGTGTTGCATGTATGCCATCCCTGCTAGAATCTCACACCCTGTTGTTATGTGCTGGAATGTTTCAGGGCCACCTCTGCACACACAGCCTGCACCTGGAATCTTGCCTGGTGTGGTAGACCTTAGCTTCTACCAATCTTGTGCTTTAAGCTTGATTAGTGCCCCTGTACTAATCAAGTACAGGGGCACTAATCAATATTTCAACATCAGCCACTTTTTCTACATGCCTTGCAGAGGTCTGTCCTTCCATGATTGCTCCTTTTTATGCTCCTCTTCTTCCTTTTGTATCTGTTACCTGAGGTATTCACTTTCACACTTTCACGTTCACACTTTCAGCTGTGAACAATATGAGAACAGCCCAATAAAGACTGAAGATGGAGCAATACTGCAAGACCACATGGGAGAAGGACGCAACACATAACAACATTGCTCAGTGGCTAATGGATCGAAGTGAAGACCACAGCAACCTCCCTTATAGGACCCAGTAACTATGACAGTGGCAGACCTCCAAGAAAGAGTTTCAAGGATGAATAGCTTGACAGCACTAGGTACTGACATGATTCACCCCTACTGGCTAAAGAAGTTAACTGCTCTCCATGAATGTCTGACGGCACAAATAATCCAACAACCAAAAGACCAAGACAGTCCTAATCCCCAAGGATCCCCACAAGGGACGGTGCCATCCAAATATCAGCCAATAACCTGCCTCAGTACCACTTAGCTGCCATGATGCCTGACAAGAGCTTCCAAGATGAATAGGCACATGATTCTGCATGTGAGAGGGCCTCCATAAAATAATTGGCACAAACACCAGAGGGGCGAAATACTAGCTACTGGTAGATAATGATAATAATAATAATAATAATAATAATAATAATAATAATAATAATAATAATAATAATAACAGATTGCTGTAAGAGCCAATTAAAGGTTAATTTTATTGGTACTGGTAAAATGATTTAAGGAGAAATATACATCTTTGTTGTTAAGTATATAATTTCCAGTTAATTTCAAAATACCGTATTTTTCGGACGATAAAGCGCACTGTCGACAAACGGGTCTGTTTTCATACATAAGGCGCATCGGATTATAACGCATTATTCGCATTAAACGAAACAAAACAGTCAGATAAGTCAAACTTTACTCAACTTATTCTTCTTGCTTCCTCCACTTCCGTACCATTGATTCATTAATGTTGAATTCTCTGGTAGCTGCTCTATAAACACTGGAACAACAGTATATGTTGTTCCCGTGTTTTTCTAATTTTTGCTATGTAACTTTGCTATGTAAATTTTTGCTATGGCTGACTACGGTAGCCATAACGCTCAGACAATCCATCAAGCGGTGCGGCTTCAAAGCTTAGCAAAGTCCTACTAAAACATTTTTTGACAGATTTTTGAGTGCCGTGTACCAGATAAAATCAGTTCGAGGTCAGTAAACACAGCCAGAATTCATAAATAAGGCGCACCAGATTATAAGGCGCACTGCCGATTTTTGAGAAAATTAAAGGATTTTAAGTGTGCCTTATAGTGTGTAAAATACGGTACTGT
This sequence comes from Maylandia zebra, assembly GCF_041146795.1. Taxonomy (NCBI): domain Eukaryota; kingdom Metazoa; phylum Chordata; class Actinopteri; order Cichliformes; family Cichlidae; genus Maylandia; species Maylandia zebra. The sequence goes on along the minus strand of NC_135181.1, from coordinate 33,802,630 downwards.
TTTGCTAAAAGTATAGAATATAGAAGTGCAACATTCTAATGCGCTTTTTGGTATTTTGGGCTTCCGGCACACTGTAATTATGTAGTTGGGGAGTCGGATAAGCTGGAAGCAACACAGTTTTTTGACCGAGTCTTGCCATGTAAATTCAAAGTTTTAATAAACATCTTTTTTGAAGGAAAATACCTGGACTTGCTCGTGTTTCAAATGCATGTTGCCGGACTGACTCCTAAAGGTGGTACAGAAGAGTAAAACAGAGACGGAGTGCCGCTGCTACAATTGCATTTATATAGCACTTTTCGAGACCCTCAAAGCGCTGTACAATTCCACTATTCATTCACTCTCACATTCACACACTGGTGGAGGCAGCTACAGTTGTAGCCACAGCTGCCATATCCCGCCATCGGCCCCTCTGGCCAACAACAGTAGGCGGTAGGTGAAGTGTCTTGCCCAGGGACACAATGACCAAGACAGAGCAGGCGATCGAACCGGTTACATGATGAGCTTCCCAACCTGCTGAACCACGGTCGCCCGATAGCCACTTGAGACTAGATTGACCACAAGAAAGCCAATGGCTCGATGCCTCAATCATAGATTCTGGAACTGTACAATCAATAGGACTCTAAGAGCATTCACTGAGAATTCGATGGGGATGTGGTGAAAAACATCCTCATCAAGAAGCCAACTTAAAGCCAATTCCGCATGTTGTCATTAAGTGTGGGATTTACCAAGAAGATACTCTGTCCCCACTGCTGCTCTGCATGGCTATGGATATCTACTACAGAATGGAATAATTCTTATCCAACTAATAATAATAAATAGCCACATAGATTACAGAATCAAATAACTGGAATTATACTAATCTAATTAACCTACTTTGAGGTAATATTGATTTTATTCTGATCTTGAGAGGCAAGAGATTGAGGAGAGAACAGACACATTCAGGCCTGAACATGCACTTATCTCTGTTTTGTGTTGATAATAATAATCCAACAGGGATTCCTTGCAAGTGTCCCTTGGAAATTCAGTCACCTAGGAATACAGAAATTCAAATTTTCTCAAAGTTATAATCCCCATGAAAACATTGAAATCCATTGGAAGTTGTAATCTAGAAAGAAAGATTGTTGGAAGTTCTAAGTTCACAATTTAGGCGACAGTTGATCCCTGTGGCAACTGTGAACATCTTAGGTCCAATCTTCTGAACTGCTTATCTCACAGGAGACAAAGGGATGGACAATTATCTCTTCTGCACAAACTTTCATTACTGATATTACTGGACATCCTTTCCCTCCCCTGTCTAAAAGCTACAATCCCCTCTAGTAGAGGCTCTGTTTACTCTTCAGCTGATATTGGATTTTAACATGATGAATTCGCCCAAATAGGGTGGTTATAAAAAGAACAAGCAAACGTAAATGTTTTCCATTTAAAAAAAAGTAAGCGGATACTCCAATCTCATCTGAAAAGTCAGCAGGATGGAAAGAACAAGATCCGGGCAACCACGCCTATGTCCTGCTGGTAATCAGATTTCCTGCTGGGATAATATGCTGACCAAAGGAAGAGACAGAACACAGTGAGATCAAGACAAGAAAGCTCCTTACCATGCATGGAGGGTTTCACCTCATGTCCAGCACCCTGAGACAGTATGATAAGTGGAAGGAAGGAATAAGGATGAGGACTAATGAGTGTCAAAAACACTATCCTGGATAATACAGAAAAGATCCATGAGTACATCAGAAAGGTGGCCACAAGTGATGATGTCCTTACTGAATACCTCAGGCAGCAGTAACTGGAGGGAGAAGAGGAGCAAGAACAGGTACCATCATTGAAGGACAGGCCCCATGTACCACCAACACATAGAAAAGTTATCTGATATTGTGAAATCCTACCACTGGCTAGAGAAAGCTAGACTGAAAAACAGCACAATAATCATAGCAGCAAAGGAACAAGCTCAAGATTGGTAGAGGTCTACCATACTCTACAGCCCCAGGTTCAGGCTGACAATCCAGCAGGCTGCAAGATGCTAGCAGGCAGGGCATACATTAAAAATGACATAAATAGTAAGTGGCTAGCATAGTGCACATGAACATCTGTGCCGAATATGAGTTCAAAGTCCAAAGGCCAAAATGGGGATACGCCCCCCAAGGTGGTTGAGAATGACCAAGCTAAGATCCTGTGAGACTTTGAGATACAGATGCACAAACTACTTATGGCTAACCAATGGGACATAGTAGTGGTGGACAAGCGGAGGATGGCAGCTGTCGTGATAGCTGTGGCTATATCAAGTGACTGAATGACGGAAAACTATAAGCTGGTGAAATACCAAGGGCTGAGAAAGGAGCTAGAGAAGAAATGGAAGGTGAAGGCAACAGCAGTCAAGGCAGTGACCCCCATACTGGTCGAATGGCTCCAGGGGATCCCAGAAAAAAATCCAAGATCTCTGTCCAGAAGAGTAAGAACAGCAAATATTGATACTTTGCAGGATTCTCAAGCTTCTAGGCCTCTAGTATAGGACCACACCAGAGGTTGATGGATAAAGACCACCCACAGACCGAGTGGGGAATTGGGTTTTTTAATATCAACTAATTTTCAAACTAAACTCCAGGAAATGAATGTGAGTCAATGTAGTATCTACTACTAAAGTGGTAAATACACTCTGTGTGTGTGTGTGTGTGTGTGTGTGTGTGTGTGTGTGTGTGTGTGTGTGTGTGTGTGTGTGTGTGTGTGTGTGTAAACTCCCTATTCGTGACCAGCAAGAACACAAAACCACTACTTTCTTGAGTTCAACATGTTCAGACTTTCTGTAAACAGTCATTTTCTGGGAAAAAGACAATTACTGTTTAGACTTTTTGGCTTATGGTGATGCACACTGAATTCATGGTCTCATTTTAAAAGGCAGTTATTATTGCCTTAAGTGATTTTGTCATCAAAGTGTTATAAATGGTTTTTTTTTCCATGCCAAATGAACTTGAACATTGTCCACTAATTGGTGTTGTTTCATGTTTATTAATTTGTGACATGAATAAAAATATGGCATATCTCAGCCACTGCCATTCATTCAAACTGACATGTCAGAAAGAGTAAAGGTCATCTGGCAAAATAGTTGAGCTATTCTCAACTTTTACCACAATATAGAGACATGTATTTCAAGAATGCCCCACACTGTTCAGTTAGATACAAAACCATCCCTAGTAATTTTCTGACATAGTACTCAGACTGGATCTTTCTGTTATGTCAAGTCCTCCAAACTATTTATATACAATGAAATATGCATACATATACATGTATGTATGTATGTATGTATGTATGTATGTATGTATGTATGTATGTATGTAAATGAAACAGGAAAAGTGTATTGAACATGCTTACTGATGAGATTTAATTAATATTTGTACCACTTTATTTCCTTTCTCTGAAACCAGTTGAGAGTATCCGTGGTTGTGTGTTCGGGATCATTGTCTTGCTGTCCAACCTTGTTTCGTCTTCATCATCTGAGTAGATGGCAGCAGATTTTTCTCTAGAAAAATCATTCATCCTTCCTTCAGTTTTAGGAATCACAGTGTTGTATTCTAGAGTTGGATGTCTTGAGACCAGTCTCGAGACATCCAACTCTAGAATACAGCACTAACCAAGACCACTTTTACGTGTCTTGGTCTTGGATCCCTCGGTCTTGTCTTGGTCTCGCTGTCTCAGTCTTGCTGTCTCAGATCGACATAGTGGTCAGGAGATTTGGAGTCAACAGTATCCATGACACACAACGTAACGTTCACAAAAGCATCATGTAATGAACCGCTGGTCTGTACCATAAATTATCATTACGGGAGTTGTCGGAGCTTTATGCGCAGTAGCATTAATGATAGATGCACTCAGAGGCGTGCCCTGTAACCTGTATAGAGCAGTCTGTCGTGCACAGGAATAAGCTGTATAAAGTCCATGTAAGTTGTAATAATACTTGGATAAAGTGTGCTTAGTTTGTTTCTAACGTAATGTATGTTACTGTGTTTGTATTGTAAGCTATCTGAAAACTTTCTCATTTGGTACTCACATTACATACTATGCTATTTTTTAGCTTAGACATGTGTGTCACTCAAGCTAGCAGCGCCCCATGAGAAACGGGCCGAATGTTTAAGTGTTCACGGAAGTTTGCACCCTTGGCAAGCGGACTGAGGTATGTGATGTGATCTGATGTTATATTTTATTTAACTTTTATGTGGAACACCTTAATGCCATTTAAAGCAGCCCTTTTTTGTTTTATTTAATCAGTGACTGTAAATCTGAGAATTACTTGTTTTGAATTTACCTGATTTAATTTAAGCTCATTTGTTGTTATTGTTTATTGTTACGGTTCAAAAGGACTGTACGGGTATCATTTTTTTCTTATTTTATAGTTTTCAACGATGTCCAGAGAATGAGCTGTGTTTGGTGAGGAAATAAATGGCTGCACCCATTAGAGACTCTTCTATCATTCTTAATGCCAAGGGCTGCTACACATCAGCTCTAAGAGCTGTGCTTAGAGAGTGCTTTGTAGTGAATCAGAAGAGTTGACTCCCATTGAGCGAGAGCCGGCTCCTCACTTAATTTCCTTTCGCTGCTCAGCTCTCACACAGTGGCTCAGCTATGCTCCAATCCCTCCATATTGTGGCCAATCACATGGGAGGATACAGGATAATATCATTATGTGAAAAACAGCGAGGGTGAGAGACGTGACAGTCAAGTGGAGCGTGCATCTGCCCTCTCAGTAAGTGAGAGAGTAGACAGCGGTGAGGAGGGCTGTGCGAGTGCATCACAAAAACACATAAATATGCCTGACACCCGTAAATGAAGCAGCATCTGGCTGCAGTTTAAAGACTTTTTTGTCTCGGTTTCGGTCTTGGTCTCGTCTTAACTTGGTCTGTCTTGGTCTTCGTTTAGGCGGTCTTGACAACAAGTCTACTGTATGCTGAAAAACAGCCCCAACTCCAAACTTCACTGTTGGTTTGGCGTATTTGGGGTAATATGCAGTCTGTTTTTGACTTCCAAACATGGTGTGTATTATGGCATCAAACAGAACAGACTCTGTTCTCATAGTATTTCACAGGCTTATCTAAATGTTGTTAACCAAACTCTAAACGCACTTCAACATGCATTTTCTTCAACAATACAGTCTTGTATGGTGAGTACACATAGCAGCCATGGCAGTTGTTTGCATTACTTAGTTTTTGTCTTTGAAACAGTTCTACCTGCTGATTCCTGGTCTCCCTGTAGCTCTTTACAACTGTTCCTTGGCTCTTGGACAACTCTCTTTTTCACTTCTCTGTATGAAATCTTGTGGGGAGCACCTGGTTGTGGCTGGTTTGTGGTGACATGATGTTTTTACCACTTCTGGATTATGGGCCCAACAGTGCTCGGTGGTACCTTCAGTAGTTTAGAAATTCTTCTGCAACCAATGCCATCAGTATGTTTTACTAATAGTTAGTGGCAAATGTTCTCTGAGAGCTCATGGTCATCATGAGATGTTTCTTTTTAGACTCCTTGGTAATGAGATACCCTTTTATAGGCCATCAGGACTGAACCAGCTGGTATTAATTTGCACTACATGGTAGGATTACTTTCTAATTACTGATAGATTTCAGCTGGTGTCATGACCTCCCATGCCTTTTTGTGCTTCCCTTACTTCATGTGTTCAATACTTTTTCCCTCTGTTATTTCTCATTACTATACAAAACCTAATTTATGAAAATCTGTGGTTTGATTTCTTGGCATATGTGGATTGAATGATTTATTACCAACATCTGGTGAGAATTTCATGTCAGTAGCACCTTTAGAAATATATTTACTTAGAAAACTGGTGATATGTTCAATATTTATTCAGGTTTGTTTTTTTTTAGCCTATGATGTAACCTCATTTACCAAAACAGTTGCTTCTGAGTATGAGTTGCATTTCCGGCTGGCCTTAAAAGGGAGTCACACCCCAAAGATTCACACATTAAAAAGGTCTGGATTTATGCCATTAAAAGCATGTTTACTGTCATGGTCCTGGGTCGTTGACCCAGCGTTTTGTGTTTTGTGATTATTTCCCTCTGTTCTAGTTATTCTGTGTCCTCCCCCCTTGTGTCCGGTTCGGGTTCTAGATTTCCTGTTTTGTTCTGAAAGTCTGTGTCTGTTGTCATTGTGTTCAGCTTGTGTCTTCCAGTCATCATGTGTATTCAGATCAGCTGTTCTTCCCTCCTGTGTGCGATTACCCGATTACCTTGTGTGTGTGTGTGTATATATAGTGGGTGTCGGTCTGTGTTCGTGGTCGGCTCGTCTGTGTTTCTTGGTATCCTGGTCCTTGGTCTGCGCCTCTCTGCTCCGCTCTCCGTTTTGTACGATTTCAGGTTTTCTCTTTAGTTTCTCCCAGTTTAGGTTTGTCATTACTCATGCTTCATTGCCTGTTTTTGCCACTGCCACCGTGTAAATAAACTTCAGCTGGCCAGCCCAGAGACTGTGACACACTCCAGGGCCTCCCCAGAGGCTGGGTCCCAGCCCCCGGCTGACTCTGGACCCCTGGAGATTAAGAAGCCAGCTGAGGACTGTATCCGGCTGTCGCTGCCCGAGCTGGGTCAATGCTCTGTGCAGCTGCAGTCTGCCTTGTGTTTGCCAGAGGCCCCTGTGCCTGCTGGTTCTGACCCGTACCTGCCAGAGGCCCGTGCGCCTGCTGGTTCTGACCCGTACCTGCCAGAGGCCCGTGCGCCTGCTGGTTCTGAACTGTGCCTGCCAGAGGCCCGTGCGCCTGCTGGTTCTGAACTGTGCCTGCCAGAGGCCCGTGCGCCTACTGGTTCTGACCTGTGTGTTCCAGGGGCCCCGGTGCCCACTGGTCCAGAGACTGTTTTCGCTGGGGGGCCCGAGGAGCCCGTCCAGCCTCCTGCTTCGCCTGCTGGGGGGCCCGAGGAGCCCATCCAGCCTCCTGCCTCGTCAGCTGGGGGGCCCAAGGAGCCCGCCCAGCTTCCTGTCTCGCCAGCTGGATGGCCCGAGGAGCCCGTCCAGCCTCAAGACTCATCGGCTGGAGGTTCAGGAGAACCTAGCCAGCCTCCTGTCTCGTCAGCTGGGGGGCCCGAGGAGCCCGTCCAGCCTCCTGTCTCGTCAGCTGGGGGGCCCGAGGAGCCCGTCCAGCCTCCTGTCTCGTCAGCTGGGGGGCCCGAGGAGCCCGTCCAGCCTCAAGACTCGTCAGCTGGAGGTTCAGGAGAACCTAGCCAGCCTCCTGCCTCGTCAGCTGGAGGGCCCGAGGAGCCCGTCCAGCTGCCAACTGCAGCCTGCAGCTTCATCCACGCCACGGGCAGCAGCAGCTTCTTCCACGCCTGCAGCGCTACAGTCTCCGGCTTCCACGCCGTCGCCTGCTGCAGCCTCATCATCCTCGCCAGCTGCAGCCTCCGAGCCTTCATCCTCGCCCGGTGCAGCATCGTCATCTGCCTCGCCTGGCCCGGCTGCAGCATCGTCATCTGCCTCGCCTGGCCCGGCTGCAGCATCGTCATCTGCCTCGCCTGGCCCGGCCTCTGCTTCAGCCTCGTCGTCTGCCTCGCCTGGTCCGGCCTCTGCTTCAGCCTCGCCTGGTCCGGCCTCTGCTTCAGCCTCGCCTGGTCCGGCCTCTGCTTCAGCCTCGTCTGGTCCGGCCTCTGCTTCAGTCTCGTCTGGTCCGGCCTCTGCTTCAGCTTCAGCCGCGCCTGGACCGGCCTCTGCTTCGGTCTCGTCTGGTGCTGCGACGGCCACGCCACCTTCGGGTCCCGAACTGCCGCCTCGACATCGGCGGTCATCTACCAGGCCGCTGGTGGAGCGTCATCGTCAATATGGACGACCTCCTAGACGCCGCCGCTGCCTTCCGCGCGGTCGGCCTCCAGACTTGTGTCATCGCCGCCATTGCTGTCCGCACGGTCGGCCGCCTGAACGGTTTCCTCGTCGCCGCCGTTGCTGTCCGCACGGTCGGCCGCCTGAACGGTTTCCCCGTCGCCGCCGCTGCCGTGTGCACGGTCGGCCCCCTGAACTGCCTCCACTCCGCCACCGCTGCCTTCCGCTCGGTCGGCTTATGGATCTACGTCGCCGACGTGGCTGGCCTCAGAAGATGAACTGTCCTGGACTTCTGAGTTGTCAGCCTCCGGGCCGGCCTCCTGAACTGTGTTTTGTTCTCGTGCTCCAGCATGTGTGTTTTTGTTTTGGACAATTCTCTCGGTTCGCTGGAGCTTGTGTTGGTCCCTCCGTCCTGGGCCCCCGCCGCCCACCCTGGGTTGGTCGTCTGTTTTTGTTTTGGGCTGTCTGGAGCCAGCCCTTGGAGGGGGGGTACTGTCATGGTCCTGGGTCCTTGACCCAGCGTTTTGTGTTTTGTGATTATTTCCCTCTGTTCTAGTTATTCTGTGTCCTCCCCCCTTGTGTCCGGTTCGGGTTCTAGATTTCCTGTTTTGTTCTGAAAGTCTGTGTCTGTTGTCATTGTGTTCAGCTTGTGTCCTCCAGTCATCATGTGTATTCAGATCAGCTGTTCTTCCCTCCTGTGTGCGATTACCCGATTACCGTGTGTGTGTGTGTGTGTGTGTGTGTGTATGTGTATATATAGTGGGTGTCGGTCTGTGTTCGTGGTCGGCTCGTCTGTGTTTCTTGGTATCCTGGTCCTTGGTCTGCGCCTCTCTGCTCCGCTCTCCGTTTTGTACGATTTCAGGTTTGCTCTTTAGTTTCTCCCAGTTTAGGTTTGTCATTACTCATGCTTCATTGCCTGTTTTTGCCACTGCCACCGTGTAAATAAACTTCACTCGTATCATCAGTTTGCTGCATTTTGGGTCCTCCTTTTCCTCCACTCCACACGGCTCACTCCGCCAGCCGTGACATTTACAGCCTGCAACAAAAAAGCAGTTTTTGCCTGTTATGAATATTTTCCCCTTTTATTAAAAATTAGTTTTATTTTATAGTTTTTTTTATAGTAAAAAAAGCACAAACACAATGCTTTAAAATGTCCAAACCAGTGGGTGATGTCATTGTGGCCGACACAGTGTTTTTTTTTTTTCTTTCTCCAGTTTCTAAGACCTAGGTATAGTGACTCAGGTATTTGAGGTTTTTGCTTGTTTTGGATATTGGATAGGTTGGTAGTTAATAGTTTCAGTTAATACAAATGTATCTAGGAATGAAAGTATTTTATGTGCATGCAGGCAAGCAGAACAAACTATATCGGACAGATTTATTGTGGAGTGATTTTAAGCTATTACCATTACTGCAGAATTTCATGTAGTCTGTGGTATTATCTCTCTCTCCCTCTCTCTCTCTCTCTCTGTGTGTGTGTGTGTGTGTGTGTGTGTGTGTGTGTGTGTGTGTGTGTGTGTAAGGTACTTGAAAAGGCAGGAAGCTGCAGTACTGTTTTCAATTAGCATGCCAGTCTGAAAGTCATGTTGGGGTGGGAGGACTTTACAAGCAGCCACACCACATACCCGGCGAATGAGACAGAGGACAAGGCACGTACAAAGAGAACTAGTATTTTCCCTTTTGTAGACTACTTAACAGAACCAGACATTACATTAAAACATTTTCCTGTGTAGCTGTGTGTGGTCATGTATACATACATGAGAAAGACAGAAATTGCATGATGTCATGAATTTCAGTCTGCTTGTATTTATCTATATACCTAAGGAGGGATGTGTATGTGAGAGAGAGGAGAGAGAGAGAGGTGTATAACTTAAAGCTACACAATTTCTTCTAAGGGCATCTAAGGATAGATCCCAAGCCCTCAGCACAACTGAACTTACTCTTAACTTACTTGGGATTTAGCAGTAAGACCATATGCATCCCACCATACCCTTTCAATTTTAATTATGACATTAACTACACAGAGGTGACAAACATACAGACATTCTGTGCTTAAGTAGATACTTGTGTTTAAAAATACTCCAGTAAAAGGTAAAGTACTTACTCAACTTCTTTACTTAAACTAAAGTCAAAAAGTGCAGTCTCTGAATTGTACTCAATGTAAGACAATAAAAAATAGCTCCTTGAAGGACAATTCCACCAGCTATTTTTACGCACAGGTAACTGGACCTTCTCTTATTTCAATGTAAAACAAATATAATAATAATGCATGAGAATCTTAAGCCAAATTAATGTACTCAGCTTGAATGTGTTATTTAGGATACAAGCAGTAAAAGAGAATTTGCTTCCACACCTTAATGAGTAAAATCAGGGTTTATAGTGAGATTTGGCAAATGGGGGAACACTGAAATCTGTTGTTGTGGCACAGCATTGGGAAAATACTAACAGCTTACAATAATTTCTAATGTGAGCTCCAGTAGATTTTCTGTGTACAGGCTGTGATCAGCTGACCTGCTGCTCTTTATCTCACCCTGAGCCTGGTTCTGCTGAAGGTTTCTTCCTGTTAAAGTTCACTTAAGTTAAATAAATATTCCTTTAAGGTGTATGTTACAGCAACAATGTTATTGAGTAATTTAATTTTATTGTTTGTGCTAGTTTCTTTGTGATCTGGATGTTTTGTGCTTAAAAGTTGACTGCAGTTCCCCCAAAACAATGCATCTTGGGACTTCCTGTTTTTTGATTGTCAAGAAAACGTCATATTTTTGGCAATTAATCGAAGACCTGCATGCGTACTGCAGGGCGGCCATTTTCTTCATGTAGGGAATAAGTTGCAAGATCATCAGTGTACTCCAGTGTCCAGGGTGAGCGGAGATATTGCTGTGGAATCCGACGCCACTGCCATATTTCTTGCATTTCTTTTATATCTTGTATTTCTCTGGTGCATTTTTTGTTTTATTTATTTTTCATTCTGTTAATTTGCCACATTTCATCTCTTGCTGCCAAAGTTTAGGACAAATCCATATTCTTCTTGTTGGACATGTGTAAAGAGAAAAAGAGACATTTTTGTTTATTCTGTCTTCACTGACAATAAGACAGCACATTAAGAACCCCAGTAATTGTGTTGTGTTGGGCATCTCATTTCCAGGTCTATGGATATATAAATCCTCTCTTCTTCTGCTCTTCTCCTGTCTTTTCTTACATCTTTCTCCATCTGTGAGTGAAATTAGCTTTCATTTCTTTCTCTTCCTGGAAATCCAGTATCTGGAGCTTTAGCAAGCAACACACTGTACGACAAACCACACACGAACAGTTTGTGCGTTTCCTGATGTTTGTTGAGCTGATCCAAACACTTTACAAACATTATGTTGTGTAGAAACGTTACACCCTTTATGTTTATTCCTCTTCTATAGCGCTAGCTAGAAACTGACAGTAACATATAGACACCTGCACTCCTTCTGGCCCAGTTTAGCTCCCTGGTATAAACACTATACATGACACTGTTGAGTCCGTGAGGAGTAGAAAGTACAGATTGTTGTGTTTAAATGTAGCTAGTAAAAGTTTTAATAAAATGCATTTACAAAAGAATGAACAGAAATACAAACTATTTCTAGCCAGGTGATTATGCTATTACTCAATTACTCAGACTGCAGGCCTATTGCAGCTTAATGGTTTTTGGTGATTAAGGATCCTGGAATGTACTTTATTTGTTTTAGTTTTTTGCTTACCACTTCTTGGCTTTCATTTAATCTCCCTATGCTGGTAATGCAACATCTGCATGCATACCCATTTCACACTTTGGAGAGGCAAAGGGTCAAATAGACATGGTGGACTAGCATGTCTATTACAAGCTTTGCCATGATATTAGGTTGCCCTGGAGCATGGATGAGTTGCTATCCCTAATGGAGGAGTTTTGGGATCTTGAGTTCTTGTTCACAAGTGAGGGGAGAGGGGAGTGAGAGACTGGCAAATGCATCAGGGCATGGCTGCAGTGATGCAGACACTGTACTGGTCCCTCATGGTGAAGAGAGAGCTGAGCTTAAAAGCAAACAGATTGCAGATATTAGTGCCAAAAAGTGGTTTTCATCATGGTATGGCTGGCCTCTGTCTTACAGATAGGTTGAGGAGTTCAGTCTTTTGAGAGGGGCTCATAGTAGAGATGCTCTTCTCCCATCAAAAGGAGACAATTGAATTGGTTCGGGTTTCTGACTAGGATCCCTCTTGGGTGCCTTTTGAATGAGATGTTTCAGGCATGTCCCACCAGGAGGAGGCCATGGGGCAAGCACAGGATATGCTCGGGTGGCCTGGGAGCACCTCTGTGTTTCTCCAGATAAGCTGAAAGAGGTGGCTTGGGAGAGACAATAACATATGGACACCTGCACCTGAGTATAAACACTTTAAATTATACAGCTGAGTCTAAAATAACAATGACAAGTAAATTAGTTAAAGCACTCATTACCATTCCCACATCCTTTCTCGAGGAACGTCAGAAAGTAGAATAGTGTAGCTAGTAAAATCAGTGTCAGTCTCTCACCTTCATTTTTACCAGTATTGGCATCTTTGCAACTGGTAATTACAATGTTGCTCTTTTGGCCTGCAGCAATGGTTTTAGCTGGGTATTAGAAAAGCACATTGTGTTTCTTGTTGACCCAATTACACACACACACACACACACACACACACACACACACACACACACACACACACACACACACACACACACACACACACACACACAGAGTGAGAGTTGCCTGAAGTCTACAACCCATGGATATCAACAAATGTTTCCTCTCCCTACACTCTTAGATCTTTACTGCAGCCACCTTCAGCTGCTGCTTGGTTGTGGGTCAGTCTGCATTTAGTTGTAATATAATGACTGTTTCGTTACAATAGATGATAAGATGCAGATATTAGAGTGTGTTTGTAAGGTTCTGATATTCTGCAAGCCTCTGCAGTTTGAGTGAGTGACTGATAACAGAAGTGCTGGAAAAAAACTTAGCGCGAATAGTAAGAAAATTTGTGTTTGGTAGATTATTTCTTTGTTCCAACAATGTTTCTTGGAGATAAATCTTTTACTGCTGGAAAACCTGGTTATTTTCCTTTAAATTGTGCCACATTTGTAGGAAAAATGCATTTCCATCTGCAATCCAATTCGTGGTACTGGAAAACTCTTCACCAATACGGAGTATTGGGAGTTGAAAGGATGGAGTGAATGGAACTCCACTCTTTCCCCCCCAACATATATTGCTTCCATAGGAATTAAGGGGGAAAGGAGGAGCAAGGGAAAGCAAGTAAATTTATGTGACCACATCTATAAAAGCAAAAGTTTGGGAAATTGGTTCATCTGGAGCATCAAACTGTGTTAAGACATTGTCAAAGATATCACCAATGACCTTAGAGAAGAAATTGTTGGGGTTGGGATGCTTTATATTATCATTTCCAAACATGTTGAATCCTGTCATTCTGAAAGATTATTCACAATTCAAGACAGTTGCCAGTCTTCCCAGTGCTGGATATAAACTCACTCTGAGGTCAGTCCATTAAATGCTTCAATGTGCAAAAACACAACAGCTACATACCTTCTCTATAGGCCTCATTTAGCATTTTACATGTTAAAATCAATGACAGTACACTTAGAAATGGAATTTGAATGGTGGGATATGTTGAAACTGCATGTAAATTACCAGAGACTATATCGTCTGACATATAAGGTTTTATTTTCTTGCCTTTGTAAATGGTGCCTTTCTTTACATTGTAAAAGAAAGCATAGCTTTACAGCACCTTGATGCTTCACTTTGGCTGGGAGACAGATGCAAAGGTTGCAAAGACACTTGGCATTTCTCAGAACCACTATTGTAATACACAACTGCTTTGAGCTTTTTTAAATAAAAAAAGGATTACACCCTAAGCCAAACAAGCAGACAATGTTAAAAGCATATTGCTTTTTCACAAAACAGAGAAGTGGGATTGAGAGGAGACCTCAGAGGTGTTTCTGGGTACTTAGCTGTTCAGAAGAGACAAAATGAGCTTTTCATTCCAACTTTGGCACAGTATCTATCAAAGCGAATCTTAAAAGAGGCAGTATAGAGGTTGGGCTTCACTCTGTGCTTTTCACATTTTCCCAAGCGTATACAAAAAAGTCCCACAGTGCTTGTTTTGCTGATGGTTGCACAACTTCAGTGTGGATGTCTAGTGTTTTTTCATGGACATGAAGCATTTAAATTGAGTGCAAGAACTTTTGTTAACTCCTAGACGGGACAAAGACTGCAAAGTAGTAGTATTAGTAGTTTCTTCAGAGATGACGGTGTTCTTTCATGACTCTTGGTAAAAACCATATTTCACCTTTGTCAGCAGTTCATAAAATTACATTACATGATTTCAGTAAATAAATCGTATTTGTTTTTTCCCTTATTTAATAATTGGGGTCACAGTAGCCACCTTCCAAGCTGATGGAATAACAGTTGGCCTAAATGACAAATTAACCAAATTTGTCATTTTTTCAGTTTTATGAAGCAAATACTTAAACCAAAGGTATCTTTAGTTTTTGGAGCTTTTAATACTGTTGCCTTATAATTTGTTAATTAATCGATTCGTGTTGTGTTGTTAATCTCTGGCTGTCTTCCACAGTGTATCTTTTATCCCGTCTTCCTCCCATCTCCCCCAACCGGTCAGATGGCTACCTCTCCCTGAGTCTTCCTTTTAAAAAGGAGTTTTAATAGATAGTATCATTATCAATAGATAAAAGAACCAAAGTTTTTTTTTTAATTTCCATTTTCTAATTTATTTTGTTTCTCACAGAGATACATTTTTGTCAGTCTGCAATATGAGTTTTATTTTATTACATTTGTCTCTATCGCTGATCATCATTCAAGTAGGGCATATAACCCTTTTAGCAGATTATCCCTTTAATGTGGATTCCTCTATTCAATGAAAGACATTTACACTTGTTTAAGTTTTGGTAACAAATACATTCTAAACTCTATTTCTTTCTTTAACTTTTAATTATACATATGGGAGACCAACCAATTTAAAGGAACACAACACATTTTGCCAGTGTTCTTAAGTTTAAAAGCCTCATCTTTAAGTCTTAAATATAGTCCTTTTCAGGGCTGCAGACTGGACACCCAAATAGTTTCTGTTATACTTGGAAGTCTGTTCAAAGTTCACTGTCTGGGGCACAGTAGTAGTTGTTGCATTGTAATGTAATTTATACACTGACAAATCTGCACAGTCAAAAATTAAATAAACAAAGGCACGTAGATGTTTGCATTGACTTTTGTCAAACCATAAAACTTGTCCAGAAGGTATTTCTTCCACAATTTTCACTTGAAGGTGTTGATTTTGTAGCAAAATCTTCTTTGGCACCATTATCAGTTCATGTAAATACAAAATTAGTTTTTTTGTGACAATGATGCTGGTGTTTTAGCAGTTTCCACTTCATGGCAGACTTTAGCCTTGATGCTTCAGTTCAGTTTCCTCTCATCTGCGGGTAACAGTCCGACTCTCCTTTTAGACCTTGACAAAATGGTAACGCATCCAAATAACTTGTACTGTAACTAACTGGCACACACAAGCAAGACCACATATCTCCTATACTAGCATCCTTACAATAGCTGCCAGATTTTAAGATTCTATTATTCATTTTTCAAGGCATTGGACGGATTAGCACCCTCATAACTTTCTGATCTTTTGAACTGGTACACTCTCGCAAGATCATTGAGGTCTGCGGATCAAATGCTCCTAGCTGTCCCGAGGTCCAGGTTAAAGCACAGAGGAGATCGGGCCTTTGCTGTGACTGCTCCTAAACTGTGGAACAAACTGCCCCTTCACATCAGGACCTCCCCAAGACACTTTCAAAACCTGTGTGAAAACCCACTTTTATTCCTTTTCTTCTAAATCAGAATGAGTTTGTACTTTATTTATCGTATTTCTTAATCAAATCTTCACATTTTATACTTTTTTTAAAAATTCATGACTTCCTATGTTTTTATCTCTTTCAATTATTTTGAATGTACAGCACTTTGGTCAACAGTTATTTGACTTTGAGGGTCTGTTTCCTGAGGGGGATGTAGGTAGGGATGAGGAGCAGAGAGAGGTGGTTGGATTGTCAAAGCACATGGGTCATTAAAACAAGGCTGGATGATTGTCATTTTAGCCAGGTGCAGTGGTACAGTACACAGTGAAACAAGATAACATTCCTCCAAGACCATGGTGCTACATATAACAGATAATCAACACAGGACTACATAAAGTGCAAGTGTGCAAAAACTGCAAAAGACAAACCCCAAAACAAAGACAGTGCAACAGCAGGCATAACAGAACGATGCAAAAAAGAGTGTGCAAACATAACAGTACAATAGAACAGTGCAACAATGACAAACTGAGCAAAACACTGAGCATTGTGCAAAAAGTAGCTTGATGTATGAAGGTATGCGTGTGTGTTTCGCAGTCTGGCAGTGAGGGCCCGAATGCTCTGGTACCTCTTTCCAGAAGGCAGCAGGGTGAAGACTGTGTGTGAGGTCTTTCACAACGTTATTGGCTTTGCAGATGCAGCGGGTGCAATAGGTGTCTGTGATGGAGGGAAGAGCGGCTCCAGTGATCTTCTCAGCTGTTCTCACTATTCCTGGTAGGGTAGTGCGATCTGATACAGTGCAGTTACCATACCGGACAGTGATGCAGCTGCTCAGGACACTCTCGATAGTCCCTCTGTAAAAGGTGGTGAGAATGGGTGGTGGGAGATGGGCTTTTCTCGGGTTCCTCGGGAAGTAGAGATGCTGTTGGGACTTCTTAGTTAAGGAGCTGGTGTTAAGGGACCAGGAGAGGTTCTCCACCTGCAGCTACCCCCCACCCAGCTCACCCCCTTTCCTCCTCCAGGAACATGAGGTCAGGAGGAGATTAAGAGCAGTGAACCCCAGGCGAGCTGCCAGCTTTGATGGCATCCCAGCTGCCAGAGATCCTCACCACTCTGTTCAACTTCTCCCTGACTCATGCCACGGTTCCCCCCTGTCTGAAGGCATCCACCAGCATTCTGATTCCCAAAAAGACAGAGCAAATTGGTCCACTTAGGATGCCATCACGATGACCCTTTAGAGAGCGCTGAGCCATCTGGAGAACACAAAGAGCTATGTGAGGATGCTCTTCATGGACTACAGCTCAGTGTTCAACACCATAATATCAGACATCCTCAACACCAAACTGGACCACCTACAGATCCCCCCCCCTCCCCTCCCAAACCCACAACACCAGCGCCCTGGTAAAGAAGGCCCAACAGCAGTTGAACTTATTCCCTGTCCTGAGAAAGAAGAACCGGGACCACAAGCTGCTGTTGGCCTTCTACTGCTCCTCAGTGGAGAGAGTGCCCTCCTACTGCCTGAGTGTTTGGTATTCAAGGGCCACTACAGAGAACAGGAAGGCTGCACAGAGGGTAATTAACACTGCCCAAAAAATCATTAGCTACCCTCTGCCAACCCTGCAGGCTGTCGCCAGATCCTTCTGTCTCAGGAAAACCTGGGCCATTATGGGTGATAATGGCCCGGCCCACCACCTGTTTGACCCACTGCCCTCTGATCGCTCAGGTCAATCAGGTCCCACACCTCGAGACTCGCTAACAGTTTCTTCCTCTGGGCCATTGAGATTGCAAACAAACACAATCACCCACCTCACTAATCTGAACCATGGTCTCACCCTCATCACTCAGGCCACTTTCATACAGACTCTATTCAGACCAACTCTTTTCTTTGCTTTTCCTCCAAGCTATTTGCTCTCCATTGTGTGCCTTTCTATTGTTTTGTACATATTTCTCTAGACTGTATACATCTTTTCTTTTTTGCTATTCATTCCCAATGAATAAATTATATATATGTACCTATACACTGTACCTATATATATACCTATATATCTACCTATACAATAAATTAAATTTAATTAAATTTAATTAAATTAATTTATACTGCACCAAATCACAACAACAGTCAGTAGTCCCTACAATAATACATACAGAGAAAAGACCCCCACAGATTACCAGATGAGCACAGCTTTCCCTGACAGCTGACAATAATTACTGATTAGCTTAAAAACACACATTTTACTTACCAGAAAAGTGTGGTGGAGCCTCGGGTCCTTCTGTCGGTTAGTTCAGTTTACTGCAGAACAACTCATGCTGTCACTTTGAAACAGTCAGCCATGGTTTTGGAAAGTAAACACTGGACCTTCTCTCTTAGTGTCCCGTTCTATCTGCCGTTCTCGAACAGAGAGAGACACACAAGTTTCTCTGTGAATGCCGCTGCCAGTCAAAGCTGTCATGATTACGTTGCACGCAGATTATAGCAAGTTAGTAATTAGAATCAAACTCAAGTAAAACAATACCCCTTGAACACAAATCAACATGATAAGAACTATTAGTAAAGACAGCAAGCATCTTTAGGAGAAATGTGTCTGAGGAGAACATTTTTGTTTTACTTTGACCCAAGTCCCATCCACTAACATGGAGAAGGTGAGGTTTATGATGTATATTGCAGCCAGACCCCAGTGGGTGATAGAAATATTTTGACTTTATTTCTGGGGAGCTGCTGGGTCATCTAAATTTGCTCTTGAGGCAGGATAACTGAAAATGGCATACAAGGGTCAGCGTGAAGGAAAAATAATAACCACAAAAAAATCTTTGGAGGCTGATTTACCATTTGGCAGTAGCAGATTGTCTGGCAGATTCTGGAACACCAACTGGTATTTAAGTATTGGGAATTAATTGGAATCTGATGAGGAACTGGTGTATCTGCCAGCATACTAATGGCCGAGTTCTCCCCCAGAAAGAAGAGAAGAAACAAGAGGAACCTATAGCCAGCTTGTTATCTATGTAGCATGTGTTGTTCTCAATCTCTCTCACACACACAAGTCTCAGCACACATACACACACGCATGTGTGTGCGTTCAGTTAGTAACTCTGCCCCTCCCCTTCCTGCTCAGCACGGACCAATGGCTGTTTGGTGTGAATACATTATGTAGTTGGCCAATTACGTGGGGGGGCATAAGGGAAAGAAAAGAAAAGAAAAGCTTCTCTGACTCTGGCAGGAACTAGATCCCATTTTTAAAAAGCCAGCTCCCAGAGCCAATTGTTCCTGACGGACACATTGCTAACTTACGGACACTATTTCTCTCTTACATGCAGTCAGACAATACAGTGGAAAATAAATTATGTAAAATATATATTCTGGGTTTCCAACCTCTGCAGCTATAGTTTGGCAGTCTTGGTGTTGTTTGTAGAGAGGACATCCTGCAGTGGCTGCTCGTTTCTGTGGATGCTTTTTGCCATGTTCAGAGTCAAATTACTTCTGGTTGGAATGCCTTGTATAAGTGACTGTTTCTTTTGTCCATGTTCAATTTATTGCAGTTCTAATTCTGCACCACTTACTGGAATGTGTTTAAAGTAGCCCAATACTTTCTGCATTTGGCCAGGACATTGTCCCTCTTCTGCAGAGATACTGTGACAGAATGCTGAAGAAAGTGCACAACACAGCTTTTTGATAGGGGACGTGGTCAAACAGCAGTAATTATGTGTCTTGTGCTATCTGTTCCAAGTGTGCTGACTTTTTAAAAAAAATATTGAACTGCTTTGTAACGTGAATGAAATGTTTTCTGCTGATTCAGCAAAACGTCTCTCTCTTCTGTTCTCATTACAGAGCATGTGAATGCAACTCCCACTGTTAACCAATATAATTGTCACAGTGCTGCTGTGTGGTAGGCAGGGAATGGAGCCAAATCCAGGACTTGTGAGACTAAACATAAACTTAAAGGGCAGCTTTATTGCTAGTACACAAGCATTCAAAAATGCAAAATACTCGGGCACAGAAGGAGAGAACAGCGTGAGCAGATATGATGATGATGTGCCAAAGACTTAAATACACATGTAAGGTAAGGGCAGGGTGGAAACACCTAGGGAACACAGCTGAACAGAATCTACAAATGAACTGTTAACATGAAACAGTTTTTAGATATAGAAACTTAGCATAGAGATATGACTAACTTGACACAACTAATCAGGGAGACTAAACAACCACAGAGACAGAACACATCGAAAACCAGGCAGATATTGGGAAACAGAGCAATCACAAAATGGAACTAACAAACCTATAAACAAGAGCAAGACAAGGGCCTAGGGCATGAAATAACAAAACTCAAAATTCATACAGGAACAAATGATCAACAATCAGAAAACTAAAGAGCTGAACGTAAAACAAAACCAAAACAGAACTCACAAAAAAACCCCAACTCAAAACCCTGGGTCCAAGCCACAGGGACCTTAACAAAAATGCTTTTTAACTCAGAGGTAGTTATGGTTACCCAGTCAAATCCAGTAGTCTCCAAAGAGAGTTGGTGCAGTTTAGAGAGTTAGTGCTGTTTTTAACAACGCTGCCTTTGTAGTTCTCTCCTTTTTATATGACTTGGATATTCTTCTTGGGATGTTGTGGTGAGGATCATACGTGCCATCATACAGCATCCAAGGTAGTCTGCTGAAGCCTGTTTGTTTGGGTTGGTGATTTTCCTGCATCAACATTTAAGTAAAACTTTAGACTCGAAGTACTCGAACTATCAGAAGAGTTGTTCAAGAGCCAATGACCACTTGTGGAGAGCTACAGAAAGACCTGGAATCAGGAGGCACAATTGTTTCAAAGCCAGCAATAAGTAATGCACTCAACTGCAATGACCTGTATGCACACGCACTACGACTTCATTGCTGAAGAAAAAGCATGTTGAAGTGTGTTTGCTGAACAACATTTACAAAAACCTGTAAAATATTGGGAGAATATAGTCTGGGTCAGATAAGACCAAAAAACTCTTTGGATGCCATAATAAACAGTAAAAGTCGGCTTAGGGCCTGCAACAACTGGAGACCATCCTCATCCACCTGCAAGGCATCCAGGAAAACAAGACTACAGTCGTCAGTAATGGAATTGATCATTGGGGACCAGAGAGAGACAAATTCATCCAGTTAGTTTTTTGAAGAGGCAGACATTCTCTCTTAATGTAATCTAGATGGTCATTTCTATATTGATTGATACATAAACTGTTTTTTGATTTCCATTTCATGAGGATAGTTTTCTTAGTGATTCATAAGGAAGTAAGGAGTATATGTGATGTGTTTCCTTCCACGTGTAGTTCACTAAGATGCACAGCTTGGGTTTGGTTGGGATACAACAACTAAACCATGTGGATAGGTCTTCACATATTCCCTGCCAAAACCTCAGAACAGGCATGCAGGACCGCAAAGTAGTTCTCAGCAGAGTTGTCTTTGCAATGGGAGCATAAGTTTGAGTGTTTAAGACACATTTGGAATAACCTCTGCCCTGTACGGTTGTTCTATAGAGAATGTTGTATTGTGTAAATTTTAAGTTGAAGCCTTTAGTCATTTTGAAGGTGTTCAAGCATATTTCTGTCCAGCAAAAAAGTATTTCTAGATTCAGTTGATTGGGATTGAATTTTTTCTGTACAATGGACTCAGTAGCTGATATTCAAGAAACTTACTGTTGCTGGTTCCATATTTTGATAGAAGTTCTTCAAATGAAATACACTTTCCTTCATGTTTAACATGTTCTTGTTTTTTTTAACCCTTTCTGATGCCACAATGAACAACTTAGTATTTTCTTTTTCTCATATGTATCTGGATTGTTCCACATGGGTGACTTAGACTTAGTTTATTTTAGTTATTTTTAAGAATTCCCACCAAGCTGTCAGAGAGGTGTTTATGTTGAAGCTTTTAAAGCAGTTACATTGCTTAATACTGGAGCTGATGAAAGGCAAATTAGAGACTTTTACTTTTCCACAGAATGCTTGTCCTTGGTCCAGCTAAGGGCTGTCTAATTAGCTTGGTTTAACCCATTTTGAGACATATATAAATCTACTGGATAAGAAATGATAAAAAATTGGTAGTTCTAGACCACTGTTGTGTTTTGGTTTTTGTAGAGTTTTTAGACTTGTCCATGATGGTTTATTTTTCCATAGAAATCTTTATTTAAAACAAGTAAGAAAGGGTTTATTAGGGATCAGTGAAAATAAGTAGTCAAATGCTTTCTCTGCATCTAAGGAGACTGTGGTTTCTAATTTGTTGATAGAGCAATAATCTATTATATTTATTAGTCTGTGTGTATTATTCATTGAGTGTCTACCTCTGAGAAAATCTGTCTGGTCAGAATATATTGTCAGTGGAGTGATTTTTTTTTTCCTAATCTTCTGGCATGGACGTTGCAAAGTATTTTAAGGTATAAATTAAATTGGGTGGTGGCTGGATGGTATGGCAGGGTCCTTGTCGGGTTTAAGATGTAGACTAATGATGGCAGAGTTCATGTTTGAAAATAGAGTCTGTGTAACCATTCAGAAAAAAGTAGGCCAGGATAGGCCAAAATTCTTTGCAAAACTCTTCTTGAAAACTATCTGGACCTGGGCACCGGGATGCCAGGTTCTTTCTCTATCCCTCCTTTTCAAATGCAGAAGCAAGCTTTTGGAAGTAGGATGCCAGGTTCTCTTTCCCTTCTTTGCAAATGCAGCAGCAAATTTTCTGCAACTGGGATGCTTGTTTTTCCACATCAGTGCAGTGCAAAAAAGCAGTGAAACCTTGCGGCACAGGGATGCCAAATCTTTTCTCTGGCCGTCATTCGCAAAATGCAGCAACAAGCTTCTCTGCATCTATCACTGCAAAAGCAGCAGGGAACCCTTGTGACTTCAGGATGTCAGTTCTCTGCCATCTATCATTTGTAAATATAAAAAATAAATACGTAAAAAATTGCTCAACTACCCCACCTTTGCAATTTGTAGAAACACTTTTCTGGCACTGGGATGCCAGGTTCTCTTCCCTGTATCCCTCTTTCAGAAATGTACCAGAAAGCTTTCACCACTGGAATGCCAGTTTCCCTGCATCTAACCATCTTTCACAAAATGTAACAGTCCAAATTCAGACAAAAAACATGAAACTGAGTAGAAAAAAAGTTATATTTTTTACACTAAAACCACAAACATGTTTAACGAATCAATTTCATAACTTTAAATGCAAATATAAATTGTAAATTTTAAAAACCTACATATCTCCAACACTTCTGCCTCAGTGTTGCTAACAGCAGCAAACCCTGCTACAGTCCTGTCTCAGAGAGATGCTGAAAAACTAGCTTATGCATTTTTTGCTTCTTGGCTGGACCACTGTAATTCGTTATTACCAGACGTCCTACTACCCAAAGAGAGCCTCATTCACCTGCACAAACACCAGTGTTGGGTAAGTTAATTTAAATTAGTAACTTAGTTACATTACTAGTTACTTCTATCAAAAGTAACTCAGTTACTTCAAGTTACTCATTACTTTCAGAGTAACCAGTTACTAGGGAAAGTAACTTTGGTTTAACTCAGAATTCTCTTGTTAATGTGTTGCTTCCGTAACTGGATACCCAGCAAGATTGCCAGTCTTCTAGCTTGCTTACTTGCCACAGGTGCACTGTGGCAAGTGCACCTGTGGCAAGTACCTACCAATAGAAAGGAAAAAAATAATGTGCACATTTCCACGAGAGAAATCCCACGCCTGATTCTATCCTAGCCTGCTTTTTACATCCAACACAAAAACTGCAGTCGTGGTGCTTTCGATTGCACTCAGAACTCGGAAATTCTGCCTTCTGAATAGGAAGATGTAAGTGAGCGATAAACAAACAAGAGAGAAAAGCCAATCAGCTGATCATTGATCAGTTTCATGATTGAAGTAGAAACAGGAGAGGGAGGGTGAGAGGATGAGAGAAGAAGAGGCAGCTGTGCAGCGTAAACACAGAATAAATCCAGCTTTGTGTCTTTTTCATTGTAGCTGAAGTCCGGGACAAATTGTGTTTCTTTTCACCTCAATACGAAATGCGTAATATTTTCTCTGAATATCAGACGATTCCGTTTTTTACGGGACGGTTGGCAACTCTAATAATTAACCTTATGAACAAAATAAAGTTCAACATCAGTAACATAGCACCCACCCAGCTGTATAGAAACTCCGTCATGCTAGCTAGCACGCAGTACGAAAAAGTCAGCATAACGAAAATAAACTCCAACTAAACTTGGTTCATATCTGACCCAGATGGACTGCAGGTTATAACTTCTTACCTGAAGTTCAGTTCACCTGACACTCTCGGACCGGCGGCCGCTTCGGGTCTCTCCTCTTGCCTCCCTTTTCCTTCATCCACCTGCTGGCTTCCACCACTCGCTAATGTTATTGAATCTGTGGAAGCTCTGCAATAGCCACCACACGAAGTAACGAATAACGAGCCTATCTAAATCCCAGTAACGAGTAACGCGTTCCCGGTTTTGGCATAATAACTAGTTACTGTGCTCGTTACCACAATAATAACGTAGTTACTGTAACGCGTTACTTAATAACGCGTTAGTCCCAACACTGACAAACACCACCACAATGCTCTGTCCCCTGGACCAGATATGGGCTACCCTTTTTGGCTGAGATCCCTCAGTGGAGTTGGTCAGCTGTGCAAAACCAGGCAGATGGTTTTAACCACCTTGAACTGCAAAGCCAGATACCACTGGGTGATCCAGGCACTGGTATCCTTCATGGTGTAGAGCCACTGCAGCAGGGCGTGGTCTGAGCGTAGAGTGAATAAGCAGCCCAGAAGATAATAACGAAGAGACTAAACTGCTACAGCCACACACTCCTTTTCATCATGGTCTATCTGGTATCTGTGTTCGACAGTTTCCGGCTGATGTACACAACAGGGCAGTCCCCCCATTACACTTCTTCAGGTTGGCCATGAACCCTGCTTTCCTCAGGGATTCCAGGACTGTGGCCACCTGCTACATATGCTCTGCCCACACATCACTGTGGATGATGACAACATCCAAGTACGCAGCAGCATATGCAGTGCATGGGCGCAGGACCTGTTCCATGAGGCACTGGAAAGTGGCCACGGCTCCATACAAGCTACATGGAAGCATGACAAACTGTATAGAGTGCAGAAAGCTGTTTTTGCCTTGGTCTCTGCAGACGAGGGAATCTGCCAGTAGCCCTTGGTTAAGTCCAGTGCCGTAAAAAAGCAAGAAGTGCCTAACCGAAGTGTCAAGAGCTTGGCAACCAGGGGCACGGAATAAGCATCAAACTGTGACACTTCATTTACCTTGCGTCAATACAGAACTCTATAGACCCATGTTTCTTCACTACAAGAACTATGGGGCTACACCACACAATGTGTGTTTCTTCTATTACTCATTGTAGTGGAGGTGTGGTCTGACTACGAAAGTGTTGAAGAACCTGGTCGCTCGGTTTGGCTTTTCCCCAGCACCGAAACTGCTTGCTTCTTGGCAAGTAACTTTGGGAGTAAGGGAGCAAATCCTGTGGAGGCCTGGCTACCTCCCGCACTGCAAGCTTCCAAGCTCACCAACCGGTGGCAGCGAACCCACCATGGCTCTCCGATATGCCACTCCCTCCGGTTTGTGGAGGAAGCCCCTCCATAAACTGTTTCAAGACCACCTGCCCCAGCATCTGCAATTCCCACTCCTAAGGCCCGGGGTGCAGCCACCTCACTGCATCCTCATGGAGCCTCCGTCACTGATAATGGCAGAGGGAGTTGTAGTTGCCCCAAACACACAGGCTTTATTAAAGGACTTTTTTTTTTCAATATGGGGGGGCTTTTTTGAAGTTTGTGTGTGTGTGTGTGTGTGTGTGTGTGTGTGTGTGTGTGTGTGTGTGTGTGTGTGTGTGTGTGCTTGCTTTTTTTTTTTCTTTTATTGGGTTGGACCTTGGGATGCTTCCGTAGTTCTCAAAAAGAAGCTTCAAAATTGTTAAAGGCTTAAACTGTATTGATGTATATCTTTGTATCACTTTGGTATTTGTTTTTTGAGCTTGTTATGTCTATAAATTCTATATTTATAGACATATTCTATAAATAAAGAGGAAAATAATTTATTTACTGAAGTCAGATGTAAAGCCATTAGTTTGTGGAGAAGACGTTGCTGTGTTTAACAATTACATTTGAACAGAGAAATAAAAAACTTATGCTGTAGAAACAGTGATCTGAACCAGACAAGCTTCAAAGCAACAAGGACTTTTTAACAAGCTTTACACATCCAGGAATGGAGCAGTCAAGTCAATTTTGTGATTTCCCACAAAAGACGTACTACTACTTCTACTACTAGTAATACTAATAATTTAAAAATTAAATTATCTGCTGTACTCTTCAGCACTACGCTGAAGAGTACAGCAGATTTTTTTTCTAAGTCCTAGAAAGCCTTCCTAAGATCCTTCAGACTGTATGGAGGATTTGTTATACTACAAATTGACTTTAAAATTTGTTTGAATTGTCCATCTCTGTTTTTCCCTTTTATTCTGTATTTCTATGTATATATGCATGTTTCACTAAATACCTGCACTTTCCCCCCATTTACGTAGAAAATATTCTTGAAACATAAGAGATGTCTCAAGACTTTTGCACAGTACTCTTCTGTCTTTACATAAGGACAAGAATAACTCTCTTTTTTTTTGCTCGCAACATCAAATGTGTACACTTTTTTTTCTCCCTTTGTAGGTGTTATTGGCTGCAGGCTGTCGATTGGCCAACATTTCTATGCAGTGAAGGAAGTCTTGCCAGTTATTGTTTTGGCTTGCTGCTAAGTAACACTTGCTTGATATTGTACTTCATGTGAATGGAGATATTTTTCAAAATGATTTGTGTGTGGAAGTGTGGCTGTCTCGGCACAGAAAAACACAAACACGAGACATGCAAATCTTGTTGTTTGTACTTATAAGAATGAGCTCATGATTAAAAACTCTTTTTTTCAGTCATATATGTGCAGACATGGATGCACATATAAGAATGTCTAGGACTCTATAAATGTGCCCATAAATACCCTTTTGTTCAAATTGTGCAAATGATGCATGTATCCCATGGTGCCAACTGTCTGCCCAGGGTATCAAAATCACAGCCAGAAGGGCCCTTAGCCCCATTACAAATGCAAAACAGATTTATTTATGTTAAGGGTGCTGGCTTTTTCGCCCCAAATGTTTGGTGGGTTCCCACAGTCTATTATAATATTATTATTATACTATATATTCAAATATTTGTTTTACAATTTAACCCAGATCTGATAACTGAAATTACATAAACAAGACAAGAACACATACTTTTCGAGGTATCACAAAGCCAAGAGAGGCCTGGATAGGGTGCTAGTGCCCAGGGCATCACCAGGGAAGTGGCACCGAAACAACCCAGCACAAACACTGCATTGCTTCTGCAGCAAACGATTCAGCTTAGCAACTGCTTTGTCTCTGTCTTGTTGGCCAAACTCAAATAGTACAAAGTGCACTGATCCACAGGGAATATGCACGCACGCACACACGGACAGAGTAATACACATACACACACTATCCATACTCTCAATGATGGGCTTTTCATGTATGCTGGGAAACTTGAGCTGAAAACATGAGGTTACCAAAGAGTGTTGCATAACACCAGCTATTTAGAAGAATAAAAAGCTCTTTAATAACACTGAATGTCTGCTGCATTCAAATTCAGTGGAGTCCTCTCTAGATATGTAATCATCATTTAACTATCCCAATTGTAACACTAACTGTCTCTCTGGAGTATCAGATTATGGTATTTTTGTTTGATTCTCCCTGTCAGGAATGGGGTGTATCAAAGTGGAGGACCCAAATGTAGACTGCTTAACAGAAAGCAAGCCTTTATTGTGCATTTTAAATGTCCAAAAATAACAAATCCCAAACAAAAGCCAAACAGAATTTTTAAAAATGCAGCATAACAAGGATAGAAACATGCTAGGCTCTTGACAGGGCAAGAACACAGTATGGCATAACAAGTGACAAAGGAAGGCTGAGGCAACATATACATATGTTGCCATTTATCTTTTTAAGAGGGAAATAAATCTGGGAGTCATCGGCATAACAGTTGAAAGAAATCCCATGTTTCCTGAAGACTGAGTCAAGGGGTAGCACATATAGGGAGAAAAGAAGGGGGCAAAAACTAAACCCTTTTGGACCCCACATGGAGGAGAAGCAGCAGAGGATACAAAGTTTCACAGAGAAAGTTCACTCTGCCATATAAGATCTGAACCACTGCACTGCAGTACTCCTAACACCCACCAACTGCTCTAAACGAGAAATTAAGATTTTATGATCCACTGTATCAAAGGCAGCAGTTAAATCTAAAAGCACAATAATAACAGTTACCTGAGTCAGTTGCTAAAAACACATCATTAAAAACTCTTAAAAGGGCAGATTCAGCACTGTCTAAAGCTTTAAAACCAGATTGAAAAACCTCTAACATACCATGTTCTTCTAAAAATGACATTAATTGCTCGTAAACTACCTTTTCAAGAATTTTTGAGATAAAAGGCAGTTTGAAAATAGGCCTGTAATTTGCAATAATATCAGGAGCAAAAGCAGGTTTCTTGAGCAGAGGCTGAATTACTACAATACTAGAGGAAAAACTACTATTTACAATGGAATGTACAAATGGTGCTATAGTTAGGAAAACGTCTTTGAAAAGTTGAGGAGGAAGAGCTCGATATGGGGAACCTGAGGGCTTCAGGTGAGAAACCAAGTCCTGCAGGCAGAGCAAAGAAACTGGCTCAAACTTGTCAAAGACAGCAGAGTAATCCATTATTGTAAATGGTAAATGGTAAATGGCCTGCATTTATATAGCGCTTTACTAGTTCCTAAGGACCCCAAAGCGCTTTACATATCCAGTCATCCACCCATTCACACACACATTCACACACTGGTGATGGCAGCTACATTGTAGCCACAGCCACCCTGGGGCGCACTGACAGAGGCGAGGCTGCCGGACACTGACGCCACCGGGCCCTCTGACCACCACCAGTAAATGTAATTGTTATTAGGAAATGATCAGAAAAAAGAGGGTTTTCAGAAAATACTGGTAAATGTTCAGTTTCTATGTTATATAGGTGGTTTCTTTTACATTTTGAAAGAAGCCAATTCAGACAGAGGAGTGAAAAGAATTATTAGAAGAGTTTTCCGAGAGCCAAGGACCCCCTGTGGAGAGCTAAATGAAAGGCCTGGAAGAAACAGGTACAACTGTTTCAAAGAAAGCAATAAGTAGTGCACTCGACCGCCATGGCTTGTATATACACTCACCAGGATTATATCGCTGAAGAAAATGATTGTTGAAGTGCATTTAGAGTTTGCTGATCAACATTTAGACAAGCCTGTGAAATACTGAGAGAATATATCCTGCTCAGATGACACCAAAATGGAAGTCTTCGGGTGCCATAACTCACACCATGTTTGGAGGGCAAAAGGCACTGCATATCATCTCAAAACAAACATAACAAGAGTGATGTCTGAAGGTGGAAACATCAAGTTGTGGGGCTGCTTTTTAGCATACAGCATACACTAGCACACTTCATATAATTGAAGGAAGAATGGATGGCAACATGTAAGAAGTAATTCTTGAAAAAAAAATCAACTGACATCCTCCAGGATGATGAAAGTGAAATGAGGGTGAATATTTCAGGAAGACAATGACCCCCAAACACACACACAAGTAAACTAGTTGGTTTCAGAGAAAGAACATAAAGCTACTAGATTGGCTGGTCCAATCACCTGACCTGAATCCAAGTGAAAATCTATGGATAAAGACTTGAACCTCAGACTTCAAAGAAGGGGCCCATGGAACCTTCAAGATCTGAAGAGTCTTCAGGTGGAAGAATAAGCCACAATCGAACCTGTGCAATGCGTGCGACTTGACTGTCTCCATACAGGAGGTGTCTTGAATCTGTAAATGGAAAACAGACAAGCTTTCCTACCCTACCTGAGCACTCAGAGCTCTTTATGTAACGCGCCTCGTTTACTCATTCATACAAGCACTTTTCTTGGCTAAGGAAACTTGGTATGCAGACTGCGAATAGCCAGGGATTGTCGTGTTCTCCTTTTGCTGAGAGAAGTTAAGGAGACAATCTACCAGTTCACACTATTTTATTATCAGGCAGTTAAAGATTTGCCTTCCACAGCTGTGGACTTGCAAGCACTCAATGTCAGACAGCCTGTGCATGAAGAAGTGAAGTATAATTCATACTTCAAAGTATATATTAGACACAATGAAACAGGAAATATTTGTGATTGGCTATTGATTAAGACATGCTGTGGTTTAGAATTAGCGCTCTCTGACTTGTTCTGCTTGGGGTCGTTCTGCATGGCAACAGTCATTAACCTCCAGTCAGGGATCTTGTCCTGTGTGAGAAAACTCCTCCCTGCTTACAGTTGTTATCATGATTTTATTTTCATGCTAAAGTCAGCTTTATCTGACACAATGAAGTCTCTATTTCTTGTTGACTAGAGCACCCTGTTATCATACACCAAGGCCAAGCAGCCTGTCCTGTCTGATACTGTGTTGTGTAAGGATGCAGCAATTTACCTTTTAATGAGGAGTGCATCAACTCTTTTATGAGCATAAATTGCAATCAATGTTGAAAAGAAACTTTGGTTTTTGAAAAAAAAAACAAAACAAACTAAATTCTGACAGGATTGAACCATCAACCTTGCAGCTCGTGGATGACTTGCTCTACCTACTGAGCTAGAGCCAACCTGTCAACAAAGGCTTTTGTATGAAATGTTTAAAAATGATCAACCTATCTGTAATAATCAGCTATGTACCACAGGCCTTCAACCGTTGCTTAAAAAGCCATTCCTTGAGCTAGCAGTCTTAGCTAATTATAGGCTAATCTCCAACCTTCCTTTCATATCAAAAATTCTTGAAAGAGTAGGTGTCAAACAGCTAACAGATCATCTGCAGCGGAATGGCTTATTTGAAGAGTTTCAGTCAGGTTTCAGAGCTCATCACAGCACAGAAACAGCTTTAGTGAAGGTTACAAATCATCTTTTTATGGCCTCTGACAGTGGACTCATCTCAGTCCTGCTAGACCTCAGTGCAGCGTTCAATACTGTCGACCATAATATTCTATTAGAGCGATTAGAGCATGCTGTACATATTACAGGTACTGCACTGCAGTGGTTTGTATCATATCTATCTAGTAGACTCCAATTTGTTCATGTAAATGTTGAGTCCTCTTCACACACTAAGGTTAATTATGGAGTTCCACAGGGTTCAGTGCTAGGACCAATTCTGTTTACATTGTACATCCTTCCTTTAGGCAGTATCATCAGAAGACATAGCATAGATTTTTACTGCTATGCTGATGACACCCAGCTCTATCTATCCATGAAGCCAGATAACACACACCAATAAAAAAAAAGCCCCCAGATTTTTTTAAAAAAAAAGTTAAACTGCAGGAATGTCTTAAAGACATAAAGACCTGGATGGCCGCTAACTTTCTGCTTCTTAATTCAGATAAAACTGAGGTTATTGTACTCGGCCCTGAAAAGCTTAGAAATATGGTATCTAACCAGATTCTTACTCTGGATGGCATTACCTTGGCCTCCAATAACACTATGAGGAACCTTGGAATCATTTTTGACCAGGATATGTCCTTCAACGCACATATTAAACAGGACTGCTTTCTTCCATTTGTGCAAAATTCTAAAATTAGAAATATCCTGTCTCAGAGTGATGCTAGAAAACGAATTGATGCGTTTATTACTTCTAGGCTGGACTACTGTAATTCATTATTATCAGCATATAGTTAGGGCTGGATCAGGTGAGCCCAAATCCTCCCTTAGTTATGCTGCAATAGGTGCAATAGGCTGCTGGGGCATTGAATATTTCTTCTTCAGTAACCTTTTTTCACTCACTATATGTTTATACACCTCTCTGCATTTAATTATTAGTTATTACTAATATGTGGCTCTCTACCAGAGCATGTCTTTTATCCTGTTGTGGTATCGCAAGAAATTAGTTGTTTATATAAATATATTGGTATTTATAATAGTTATTGAGTGTGTGTTACACTGGTAATGCCAGGAGAGGCAGTATCGGTTCTGTGTTACATTAATGTTTTGTAAGAAAGTGGAAGAAGAGAGTGTCCTGTAGGAGGCAGTGAACGGACACTGATGTTATGTACATGTGACTAAAAAAGAAGGTTCAGTAAACAAGTCGCAACGATATTCCTGTGTGAGGCTCAGTCATTTCATTTTTATTTTTTGAAGATGCAACACCTGTCTTCCTTCTCTTTCCCCAAATAGTCGCAGCAGATGGCCGCCCCTCCCTGAGCCTGGTTCTGCCGGAGGTTTCTTCCAGTTAAAAGGGATTTTCCTTCCCACTGTTGCCAAAGTGCTTGCTAATAGGGGATTATATGATTGTCGAGTTTTTCCTCTGTATATCAGGATCCTGGGTCATTTGACCCAGCGTTCTTAGTTTTCCTGTGTTCCTGTGTCATGTTAAGTTCATTTGTTATTCTATGGGTCCCAAGTTGTTCAGGTTAATTTACTGGATTTCCCTTCGTGTCTTTATCCCCCTTGTCTCCCTCTGTGTGGCCGTGTATATAGTGGTGTGAGTTATTGTGCTTTGTTCATACTTGTGTTCTGCGTTTTCCTCTTTCCGTCATGTTCTCTCTGCCTCTCTCTGTGTACTCTCTCTGTTATGTTTAAGGTCCATGTCTTGGTGTCAGCATTTTCAGTTTCATGTCCTCCCCGCGCTGTCATGTGTAATTGTCCTCAGCTGTGTTCCCCGTGTGCTTCCACTTCCCTTATTACCTTCTGTGTATTTATGTCAGAGTCTCCCTTTGTTCCATGTCGCGTCGTCCCTCATGCTGTGTGTTCAATAGTGTGCCTCACTGTGAAGTTTAGTTTGTATTTTCCCAGTTTAGTTTTGTATCTTTTCCTCGAGCCTGCAATAAAGCAGTGCTTTTGAGTTTATTCCCCGTGAACTGCCTGCACACAGCCGAAACATGACACTGTATGTATTATTGTAGGGTCTACCTTACAATATAAAATGCCTTGAGGCAACTGTTGTTGATATGTGGTGCTATATAAATAAAATTGAATTGAAAGTAAAATGCCCGAGTCAAATGTACAGGATATTTTTTTATTCTTTTATTAAAGTTTCCTTTAGAATGTGCAGCCTTAGGGCCCAAGGAAATGAAAGCAATCATGAGATCAAGAGTACATCTTAAAATTACTTTAACATTCCAAAGACTCTGAAATGTTAGTACTGCAGAGCTAACAGACTAGCATTTTGGGGAGTCTGAGGAGAGATGTTTGTCACTGTAGTAAATTGAACCGTTTACTGACTTGTTTTCGTTTATTTTTTGAAATATAGATTTTTACGGACCAGATTAGGACCCACATATCTTTAAAAAAACAAAAAAAAAAAACCAATGTCTCATTGCCTCTTCTTTTTTTTACATGCAATACATATTTTCTTCTGGATCTCCGCCGGCTAACTGGCAGAGACAGCCCCCAGCTGATGATAGAGGAGGCTGGGTTGGCTTGCCTGAGCTCCCAGCAACAAGCAGTACCAGAAAAAAGATTTCAAAAACAGGCCTGTCAAAAGGTTTTATCATCTGTTCACAGGTCTCTGTCTTTGCATTTTCTTTTCATTTCCAGGCTTGGAAAACAGCCTTTTTCAAACACAGGCCCGAAAACCAGTAACACTGTCTTTGAAGTAATAATTCCAGGCTTGAAAAGAAAAAGAGTCTTTCAAATCCACCAACATGGAATAAAAGGCCTCAGTGTTTTTATCTCCAAGCTCTGAAGGAGTTTGATAAAATCACTCACCACGGCCAATTGCTTTGAGGAAGTCCTAAGTTCTGGCCAGGGTGATGAGCGTGGGTGGCGCTGATGCCACTTCTTCCTGGAAAACGGTGCAGGGAAACAGGCAATGACGGAGAGGTGAATGGTTCCTTATCCTCCGACCATATTCTTGACAGCAGTGAGGCAGGGGAGGAGTAGATAGAACATGGCAAGGGAGAGCGAACTCACTCATGTGGCGAAGTGACGGCTGAAGGATTGCATAGCAGCTGTGAGGTTGTGCTGACCACCTCATGCAACACCAGAACAGCTGCTGAGCACCAAGGCAGTGAAGGTGAAAATTGCACACAGGGTTGCTGCTACTGTACCGGTGGATGCGTGGCTAAGGAGGAAGTCCTGATGGCCTGAGTCAGGGCTTGAGCGCGATTCCCTGCTCCCCTGCGAGTCCCTCTTGCAGATGAACCAGATGGTTAAGTGCCTTCACAACAGTCAGAAGCTGAAGAAGGTGCGGCTCCCTGCTGGTTATCGCATCTGTGGCTGCCATGGATCCTCAGGAATGTCTGCTGGCTGTATTTCATGCTCACGCCATTCTGTCAAGTAGCACTGTGTGGCAGGGAGAGGTAGGACCTAAAGGCAAGACTCTTAACTCAAAGGGATGAACAAAAGAAGGCAGCTTTATTGCTGTTAGAAAACTCGAACATTTCATACAAGAAAAACCTAAACCAAAAACAAGGACGTAGAAAAACAGGGAAACTGAGACTGGAAATTGAGTGCACAGAAAATCGTGGAACACAGAGAACAACACAGCAATGATGGGTGAGGACTAAATACACAGAGGATAACAAGGGGATAACTGGAGGGGGACACAGCTGGGACTAATCGGACATAACAAGACGGGGAGGAAGCAAACCAGTGAACACAAAACAAGGGACTATAAAACTAAAACCAGAAATATGAGACACACTACTTGGTAGTAGTGGTCCTGAATAAATACAATTTTAATAACTAGAGAAAATAATATTAATAACAACTCACAGACATATCATTACGTACACCTACTCTTAAAACTATTACTTAAAAAGCCATCTTTTGACGCAGATGTTTCAACTAATTGCAACTTTCATTTTATTTCAAAAATTCTTGAAATTCTTGAAAGAGTAGTTGTGAAACAGCTAACAGATCATCTGTTCACTGAGGCGACTGTTGTTGTGATTTGGAGCTGTATAAACAAAACTGAATTGAATTGAAAATGGAGAACTCAGGTATTTGTTCACAGAGATTCTCAGTGCAGAAGTTTTAAGAATCATGATACAGGTTCTATTTTAGTGACAATCACTTTCTCTGCAATGCTTTGAATTCCCATGTCAGACATTGAATTTCCTTATGGTTTGTACTAAGCACCACCATTTTTAGCAATAGGAATAGAAATAGCTCATGTGCATGTAAAATGAAATTGTGCGTGTGCCACCCAACCGTGCAACAAATATAAATAGCAAGACAACAGGAACAAATAACAAAGCAAGGAGAACACATACAAATCAAGAGGAAGGCACACAAAAAAGGTGCACACATTGAAAAGGACAAGTTAGAACATGCTTGAATGTAATGCTAAGTACTTGGTCTGTGCACCAGGTCTGACTAAGTGCACAGCTAAATCATCTTTACACTTTTATCTAAACTTCAGGTCTCTAAACGTTCCATTAAATCTATATAGTCTGTACAGTGTGGTTTCTAATGTTTTTCTGGCTGAGGTCCTAAATTTATTAAACATTTCAGACCATTTTAACCTGTCAGTGCTCAGTAGAATACTACATAATACACTGATAGAAGCACTTTGCTTTCAACAAAGTTGCAGTGTACTGAACTGTTTGAGGTTTCCCTGTCCCCTGAGCATAATTATCCACTGAATCTGTTTGGTTTTGTGAGAGGCTTAATTAACATTCCCTGAGTGTTTACAGTCAGTTATTCAACACAGTAGCTTTCTGTGGGAGCTACTCATTACCAACACTGTCACAGAAAGAACAAATCCTTTAAAGGTAAGGGACTCCCTGTTTTAAATGTTTGTAAGTTAAAGACGTTTTCTGTATCGTAAGAACTAACCCTCAAAATATATTGTAACAAAAGCAGAAAAAGAAATCAAGACACTTGAATGTGTATGTTTCAGTGGATCACAGCTTTGAAATGCTGCTCTTTAGCGTTTGGAGCTTATAACTATATACAAACTGTTCAAGTACTAATCTTTTTCCCAAGGAATAAAACATCCCTTCAAACCTGCATTTACAGTTCTCCTCATCTTGTCCCCGCTTTGCTCATCTGCAGTTAGTGATGGTGTGATGAAGCCTTCACCAAAACGCCCTGTTTAACAGCTCATTTGGAAGTACTGACATCTGCTGGTTATTTGATGTACAGCATCCCTGCTGTGACAATACATGTGGGATACATACCAGTGGATATGTAAACGTAATGACATACAAATCGCAGAATACACATATGAGGTCCTGTTTTATATATACAAACACCCCTAACTAACCATCCTCTCTGAGACCGATTTAAGATCTGTTATTATTGGGAGAGATAATGTCAACATGCTCACTAACTCCTGATATTTTTCACCTTTTTAGTGGCTCCACAATGTGCTTACAATCTCCATGCAAGCTTGTGATGATACTCAGAATCACCTCAGATCCAGTAAACACGAAAAACCGAACCCCTGTGTCCTTTCAACAGCTTGAACCACATAATGAGGCAGTGATGTCACTTCAGAGAAACAGGGCCAAGGTCAGGTGATATTCTGAAGAATAGGCAGGCCTCAACACAGACTTCATTTGGACACGACCCCTTTACTCGATACAGGGCTATAGTGTCAGACGTAACATCACTACTTGCAGTTAAACCTTGCCCCAGTCTAATCCTTTTAATTTTCACTCGCCTGTCCTCATGCCCACTGTCTTCTCTGAATCATCTGGAACCTCATACACTCACTCACCTGTCAGACGCTCACTTGGCTGCCTGCCCCAGAGCTTCAATGACTCAACCTGCAAGTAAGCCACTAAATTCATTATTCTTCTCACCTTCTGGTACTCACTCCTCATTCCCTAAATCTAACTACATTCTTGTTCACGTCAGTGATTCTCCACCCCCTAACCTCGTCTGATTTTACGCACCCACGCCTTGTCATTGTTATCCTTGTGTTCACAATCAAACTTTTTTGCTTGGTGTCTGTGCTTTGGGTCCACTTCCATATACTGGCCTCTGGTGCCCCTTGACATGCACGTTCACTACGCATGCCTGCTTGTTTTCGACAGAACAGGGATACTTCTTTTCCACTAACACAGACATGAGCCACATTTAACACACACACACAGGCATGGACACAATTTCTCTTCTCACTAATAAACAACAACGCCACCATCTAACTGCTGAGCAACATCAAATTGCACCAGTTTATCCATTGCACATATATGTTTTTATGAATTCTCCTATTGTGTATATGACCACTATGTTACATGTTTGGAGTGTTCAACGTTCTCACTGTAGTCTCCTAAGTGGATCCTTTGCTGTGAAATGAGTGCAGCGAAACATGTTTAACAAGTGTCTGCACTGCATCAAACCAAAGCTGAGGAACGAGTACGGATCTGGGCCAAAATGTCCTTTAGCTGGATGAGCTGGATGTCTCAGAGTTTAGGGAAGTCAGTATGGCAGTAGTGACACACCTGCCGAATTCCATCCACAGAAGAGAAGATGTATTTGTAGTTTCCAAAAAGCATATCAACACACTTGACATTGCTGTTAAAGCCGCCCTGTCTTTGCAAGTGCTGTTACTGATCCGGGAAGTCTGTCTAGAGTCCACCTTTGACAACTGATGTTTTCAAGGATCAGACATCAGGCATCACTGGATGTCTCGATGCTTTTAAGAGATTAAAAAAAGATTAAACCTGAAAAAGATTGTTGCATATAATTCATATTAGGAACACTGTTATTTTTTTTTTTACTGTATTTTCATCCAGAAGAGAAAAATAAATACATTTGCCGTCATCATAGAGCATTTTTGTAAAAACCAAAAAATGTGATTTAACTCTCTTGAGTCGCCATTGTGTCAGCACATCCAAATCACATGACCTATTTAAGACAGCAGCAAGACGCAGCCTCTCTGACTCTCCATTTCAACTTGTGTCTAGAGTGCAGATTTCAAATGACCAGTTTTTAAATTGAGCTGACAGGACAAGTAAAACCAGAGCTATGATAAATATTTTGCACTACACTTTTTCTGAATACTGTTGTCACATTTGGTGCAGGAAGAAAAGGTAAAAACTGGATTTTCTAAGGAAAGCACACAAGCTCAAAGTCATTGCAAGCCCAAAAAAAACCAAAAAAAACTCTCCCATTGATGGAAAAGTGCACCATGTGTCATGGTTCTGGGTCATTTGACCCAGCTTTTGAGTTCGTGGTCTTTTCGTAATTTCTTTGTGTTGTAATGTATTAGTTTTCTATTATTTGGTATGAAGTTATTCTTAGCATTTGCTGTATGTTTAGTTATATTTGTTTCCTCTACATGTTTTGCTCCCTGTCCGTTCCACGTCTCCCCTGTCATGTGTAAGTTTCTTCAGCCCGTCATGTCTCGTTCCCTCTCTCACTCTCTCGTGCTTCTTTCTTCTCGTTTTCCCCGCTCCCTCTCTCTCTCGTGTCTGCTTTCCCTCGACCCTTGTGTCAAGCTTGCGCTTCCCAGCTTATGTCCCTCCACGTTTCCTTTTTTATTTTTGACAGTCTAAACACACATGTTCAGTGTGTTTAGTTTTGCTTCCCCTGTGGCCTCATGTTCATTTGTGTCAGCTGTGTTCCCCGTGTGTTTCTACTAATTTGTTTCACCCTTCAGTATATTTAAGTCCTCTGACTCCTTTTTTTATCGTCAGGTCATTTGTCTTACTCACCTGATGTTCCTGGAATTCATGTTTTCTCGGGTTCATGTTCACGTTTATATTTAGAGGTTTACCATGTCTAGCTTTAGTTTTCCCATTTCAAGTTATGGTTTAGTTTTTTGCCTTTGCTATTTGAATAAATGGTTGGCTTTTTGTTAAAGTTCAGTTCTGTCACTTGTGTTTCTGTTTTTGGGTCTGCTCCTTAATCACACTGTCCATTTGGCCTTGTGACATCATGCCAATCGATCAAAAAATTGTGGCAACACGTGGCATTTGGTTGCTTAGGAAGAGGGGAAAGTTGTGGGAGTGGGGAGAGAGAGCAACAGTATAGTTAGTGTGATCGAAAGGTTGGCTGGATTCCCCTGCTGCTGTAGTCTACATAAGTATCCTAAGGAAATATCCAAACCAACTCAGGGTTCAGTATAAGTTAATCGGAGTGTGAATATGCAAGAATGTTAGAAAGCACTTAAGTGTATAAAAAAGTGCAAGATTCAGAGAGAATTCCTAAACACAACGGTGTCATGGTCTGGATGAGCTGCCAGTAGTTTTCCACTGTGTTTTATGCATGTATGTTTCATGTAGAGCAGGGGTGAGGAACTCCAGGCCTCAAGGGCCGATGTCCTGGAGGTTTTAGATCTCACCCTGGGTCAACACGCCTGAATCAAATGATTAGTTCATTACCAGGCCTCGGGAGAACTTCAAGACATGTTTAGGAGGTAATTTAGCCATTTAAATCAGCTCTGTTGGATCAAGGACACATCTAAAACCTGCAGGACACCGGCCCTCGAGGCCAGGAGTTACCCCTCTCCTGATGAAGAGTATTGCTTACTAAGTTCTCGTTCTCTCTGAATGCTGGTCAACACAGCAAGAATTCACTCTCCCTCTGCTTGGCACTTCGCCGCTTTTTCCATCACACACGCCTGCCTGCTCTCCTGCCACCATCTCTCTTGAAATCCCTTCACCTGGACCCTTACCTCCCCCTCTGAGCCTGCTGTGCTCTGCCTGCCAACTAAGCCACTCTAAACCGAATAATTCCCTCTGTCCTCGAGCTAGTTTGTAGTGTAGTTGTGAAGGAGAACATAGTGTTGCTTTTTGGGGATGTGAAGTACTGAGGCAGCAGACAGTTGTTCAGTAAACAAGGGTACTACGGAAAGTGACCAATGCAGAGGTGTGTAAAATCTTTGAGCAAGAGAGACAGAATGGAAAATGACAGGGCTAAACAAGTAATTATGGTTAAAGGAAGAGAAGAAGAAGATGGTGACATTTAATTGCAGAAGTAATAAATGCAACACGAGAAGTCCACGACGGAGAATCCTACAGTGGAGTCTTTTGTCAAATGGTAAAGATTTTTAAACAGTTTATATACGATCAGACAGAAAACCTGAGATAATTTGTATACAGGAAACATCGTTGAAGCCTTTTTTGGACTTTAGAGTATATGAATATATTGCAGTTAGACATGATAGGAAAGAATGGAATTGGGTGTCTTACATTGATTAAGGAAGGTATTCCATATAAAATAATTGACAGGGAAGGAGATTTAGAGTATGTTGGAAGTGAGGTATGGATAGGAGGTAAGATAAGAAGAAGAATTGGGGAATATTTAATAGTTTATGTGAAAGGAAGCTCTTACGGGTTCAAGATCATTTGAGTGTTGCAGGAATGAATTAAGAGATTAGTCAAAGCATTTGAATAGATGCTGAGGAGTCTATTCCAAAGACATCAGGTAAAGTTAGGGAGAGGTCAGTTCTGTGGTGGAAGGATGAGTGTAAGTTAGTAGTAAGAGAAAGAAATAGAGCATTTAAGTTGGTCAAAAGGTCTCATCATTTTTAACATTTAATTGAATGCAAAAAAACACAGGAGTACAAATAAGAAGTACAAAGAGAACATATTAGAGAGATTTCTATAATATAATTGGTCGTAATAGATAACTAGGGGAAGTTTGGGGGATGTTCAGGAAAATGGGGAGACAGAAGAGAATAGAGTTATCCAATACCTAATAAGAATAATCAAGTAGCAGGGAAAAGTCGATTTATTAGCACAAGAAAAATGTTCACGCGCGCACGCACACACACGCACAAACATATCCTCCAACCACACACACCCATATTTTGCTCCATTGCAGTTTATTTCCCACCTCAAACATTTAGTAAACAATTAAGCAAATACAAGTAATCTGCAATAAATTACAGGTAGTAATAAAATAAACTACTAACTCTTTTAGGCTACGTCCGCACCTACACGGGTATTTTTGAAAACGCAGCCGTTTCGTCCACACATAAACAGCGTTTCGAATCACCGAAAACTGAGATTTTTTAAAACTCCTTTTTTGCGTTTACGTGTGGACGAGGAATACAGAGTTCGTCACGCAACGTCAAAGGTATGGGCCTTTTTCACGTCACGCTGTGTGCCACGTTGTTTACATGAGATGAATTGCAGAATGGCAGATAGTCAGATTAACAGTATTTTGTCTCTATCTTCAGGTTTTACAGGCTTACGTATACACACCCAGTTACTGTCCCTCTATTTAGAAAGGCTGAGGCGTCACGATGTGATTATTTTACGTGTAGTTATTTTTTTCCTGTGTAATAATATTCAACATTGCTATCAATACATTTGTCAAAAAATGCCTCTCTGTTCAAAATGGGTTTAAAAACATAAACAACCGTGGGATACTGTTTGTCCGTGATTTAAACAGCCCAGCGCTGCTCCCAACGAAGGGAAAACAAATTATGCAGGGGAGACTTACCTTGGCACTTCTGCAGAAGACATGCTTCATCATATTTTCTAGTCTTTGGCTTAGAATGAAGTTGGTTTGGAAACATATTCAGCGATGCTTCATCTCCTGGTTTGCATTTGTGTAGGCGCCTGTGCTAGCTGTGTCCAAGCCTTGTTTTGTTTTTTTTCCCCTTTTCACACCGCGCCCTCCCGCCCCCCCTGCAATGGCTCTGTGCCCCCCCCAGGGGGCGGGCCCCACACTTTGGGAAGGTCTGTATTAGCAAGTACTTTTGTTGAAATACATGGTGAGAGAAATTTATCAGATGAGGATAAATGACGAAGGGAGAGAACTAAAAGAAGAAATCTTGAAGCTTTAAGAAGGAAAGAGAATACTGAAGATACAATGAATTGTTCCTTTTCCATTGGAGAAATGAAAAGAGCTCTGGGTAGAACCAGGAATAGTGCTCCGAAGACGAAGACGAAGTATGTTATATTATGCTGAAACATTTAAGTGATGTAGCGTGGAATAAATTGTTCGTGTTATTTAAGAAGATATTGAAAGTAGCAATAATTATCCCAATTAAGAAACCTGGAAAAGACCATAGTAATCCTGGGAATTATAGACCCATTACTTTGACTTCCAATATGAGTAAATTGATGGAAAGTGTGGTGAATTAGTGGTTGGTATCATTTTCAGAGTCAAGAAATATAATGGCAGCAGGACAGTAGCTCTCGAGGACTGGAGTTGGAGACCGCTGATTTAAAGTATATGGCAAAGAATTTAGTCAGACAGTGTTGTGGCCTTTAAGGCCTACATGGACATGGAAATACATTAATGTAGACACATCACTATCAGATATTAAGAAGAGGAAATTTACAACAGATATTTATGAAGAATTTTATAATAGAGTGGAGAACAAGTACAGTGACTAGATATTTGGGGTAATGAAAAAGCAGATAGGTTGGTTAAAGAAGCTATTAAAAAGAGTAGATATTCTTTAAATCCAAAGGCAAAAATTATGGTTGGAAAAGAAAGTAAACTTTTATGGAAAATGGCATAAAATAATGAAGTAAAAGGGAGACATTTATATAAAGTTCAAAATACAGTTGAAGTTATAAGAAATAGAGGAATAAGTAGGTGGGAGGAGATAATTATAAATAGAATAAGAGCACGTCATTGTTTTCTGAATCACGTTTTTTTTAGGTTGGGAAAACATCGAACTGGTTTCTGTAATTGGTGTAATGCTATAGAAACGATAGAACATATGCTACAACATACAATCATGGGTCAGACTATTGAGGTTTGTGATGAATCTCAAGGCTCCATGATAGACTGTCACAAGAGAATTTCAGCACTTTGACAAAGCATAAATATAAATTACATCTCCATAGTCCAGCAATCCAATCAAACTTTATTTATAAAGCACTTTAAAACAGCCAGCACAGGACCAAAGTACCACACAGTAAATAAGTTAAGAACAATGGATAAAACGAAACAACAACAAATAAAAAATAAATAAAACACGTAATAGATAAATATTAAAACAGCCCCATATTAAAACCAATATAAAACCACATCCAATCAACTTAATAACAACTAAAATAAAAATAAACTAAAAAACAACATCTCACCAGGGTGATGAGTAGGGTTTTCAGAGGTGATTTAAAAACCATGTGAGAAGAGGCCTGTCTAAACTCTAAAGGCAGACCGTTTCACACATTGGGAGCTGCTACAGTGAAAGCACAATCTCCTCTAAGTTTATACTCAGCCCTGGGTACATTCAGGAACAGCTGATCAGCTGACCTGAGAGAGCGGGTCGGTGTAGCAGCTCAGAGCTATAAGATGGGGTTAG
This sequence comes from Maylandia zebra, assembly GCF_041146795.1. NCBI lineage: Eukaryota > Metazoa > Chordata > Actinopteri > Cichliformes > Cichlidae > Maylandia > Maylandia zebra. The sequence continues at coordinate 33,759,719 of NC_135181.1, read as the reverse complement.
GCCATGGAGGGCATTAAAGTGCATTCCAGTAATCCAGCCAAGTGGTAACAAAGGCATGGATAACTGTCTTAAAGTGCTGCCATGAAAGAATTGCTTGATTTGGCTTTATTTTAGCCAGCTGAGAAGCTTGACTTTACCACTGCCTTAATGTGACTGTCAAGCTGTCAAGTTCAGAGTCCACTTTGACCCCCAGGTTTGTGACAGGAGAAAGGAAGAGCTGCGGTAAGATCTCAGTTTGGTTCGGGCCTTGTCCCAGTATGCACACTTATTGCCGGCTTGGTTAAAAGACTTTCTCCAAATCCTTGGACCTCCACCTTCGCATAGGGAGCACCGCGGGGACCACTCTCCAGCCTGGATGCCTCCGCTATGCACGTTGGAGGCTTCACTGCCCAGTCCGCTGGAGATTTCGCAGCCCGGCCCGCCACTTCCCTCCTCCCAGTGGAAGCAGCACGCCAGTGTTCATGCCACAGTCTGATTACGGTGGTCTCACTGCAGGACAATTCTTTTGTCAATTCCTCGGGTACCAAGTTCCACCTGCTACTTCATCATCCAAGACAGCCACCACAGTGAGTACAATGGAATCTGTTTCAAACACCCCACTTTCTGTTGAGTCAGTTCTTTGTGCCAGCTGGGGGTTCAGGAAAACCCATTCAGCTGCCACCTGACTTGCCTGGAGACTCAGGAGAACTCGTCCAGCTATCTTCCTCGTCACCTGGAGGCTCTGGAAAGTCTGTCCAGCCTTTGCCTGTTCCTGCTGGGGGCTTAGGAAAGTCTGCCTAGCCACCGTCATCCTTCCCGGCGGATTGAGCGGAATCTATGCAGACCCCACCTGTCTCCACTGGGGGCTCTGGTGACTTCACCCACGGCTCCCATACCACCACAAATCTCCACTAGGGGCTCGGGAAAGTCTGTCCAGCCACGCACAGCTCCCATGCCACCGCCTGAAGCTCAACCCCTTACTCACCCGTCTGCGGCGTCGATCCCACCGTCTGGCCTAGCCACATCTCCACCAGAGGTCAGCAGGCCCTCTGTTCCAGCTCCATCTCTGCCAAACGCACATCATCTGGTCCTGCTCTGCCTCCACCAGAGGTCAGCATGCCGGCACATCCTGCTTAGCCTCCGGACAGCTTAACCGCCGCCCCTTCCCATGCGGTCAGCCTCCGTAGTGATTCACCTGCATCGCTGCCGCTTCCCACACGGTTGGCCCCCTGAACTGCTCTGTCGCTGCCATTCCACAATATCTTATTCAGCAATATAAACTCCAGGTGGCAAATGCAAATACAGTGAAAATTAGTTTACAATTAATATATTAACAGGTTTATACATAGTTATATAGAGATCTTAGGATGTGACGAAATGATCTGGAGATTACTTTTTAAAAAGCCAGTGTTTAGTAAGAAAACATTGCCTGTTGTGTGTATTTATACCTTATTAGGATTCATATCTGTTATGATCACTATGTACCTTTATGTTAAAAAGAAAAGAAAAAAAAAGACTTTGCAGTTGAGAGCCTGTAGTTGCTCTATTATTGTTTTTATATACTTTGTGTCATGACAGGCGTGACAGACTCAAGCGCAGACTGGAAACAGCAGTTAAACAGTTCTTTATTTAAACACCAAGTGCTCTATATACAAGTTGGGGGAAATGCCAGGATTCCAGGGATCCATGGGGGGTTCGGAAAAGCGGGATCTTTACACTTTCACTCATCTCCACACGTTCCACTGCCAGCTCGCTTGCTCCTCACAGAGAATCCCTCCTCACACACACAACACGCCAAACTGCCAGCACTCAGGGTTCCGGGGTTCAGGGTTCAAGATGAAATCTATGTACGGAAACAAACAGTTGCAACCAAATAAAATATGAAGCTACACAGAAGTTTTACAGAGCCGGGATTAACCTAACATGGGTTACTCAATAGTCCAGCGACGAGTAGATCAGAGCCACTGCCTTATGAAGTGGCCAGCCAACAGAGTGATGAACCACAGGTGAGTTAATTAGCTGCAGGTGTGTGGGCCGTAAGGCAGGAGCCGGTGATGAGCTCTGCACAGGCAGAGTGATGCAAGCGAGAGAGAGAAAGGCAAAATCAAAACAATAACATTTATGGCCGCGCTGAGCCAACCAGGGAGGTACAGCAACCATGACGCTTTGATGAGTTTGGCCCATTTGTTCTCTTAGAAAGAAGAGGAGCAAGCAATTAAGAGCAAGTTGTTCTTTATCTCTTTCATAATGCATAAGGGGTCACTGAATGGAAATCAAACTGAGGCCTTCTTCAGTTTCTGTAAGAAGTACAGTTAAGAGGTTATTTTTAGCTTTCTTTACTCGGTTGGAAACATGTGACAGGTTATTTATTCCATTACTGTTCTTCTACATCTTTATCTTCAAGTCATGAAGTCCAGTATCCAAAAAAGAAAAAGAAACAAATAAAATTGGATTTCTTATTGCTGTGGCTTGGCCATATTAATTTTCTAATAGCAAAAACAACAGTGCCATCATGAGGTCAGAGAAAAAGCAGCCTTTCAACACTTAAAGGTTGCTAGCAGCATGTTTCCTTTTTGCCTAATTACCATTGTATATCTATAGTGCTGTCTTCCTCTCAATCTTTATTCAGTGTCTTTAACACTTTTGACCATGGCATTTTATGTCAGAGGCTATTGGAAATAGGCCTGTCAAATCAATCAGCTGGCTGGTTTTCTAATGACCTTTCAGACCGCAAACAGTTCATAACATTGGAAAAAAAAAAAAACTGGAAGAGAGACCAATGGTTCCTCTTCCAAAACAGATTGTGTATTTTCTTTCACTGCAAGGGTTGCTGCTTTCACCTTCTTACCTCTCCTGGATTACGGTGATATAATTTACATGAATGCCTCTGCCCATCTCGCTCTCTGTTAGAATCTGTTTATTACAAGGTATTAAGAGTTATAACCGGCTTTAAACCATTAACACACCATTGTACTTTATATTCTCTGGTTGACTGGTCCTCACTGGCCTTATGTAGACAGTTCATTGGTATCATTTTTATCTTCAATCGCTTTCTGGTTTACTCCCCTCTTATTTATCAGAATACATGTTAAGCAAACAATTTAGTCATAGTCTGTGGTCTTAGGACAGCCTTACATTTACTATTTCATTATTCATACAGAGCTCACAAAGAAGGCGTTCTTATCTGCCCCGTCTTCATGAAATGCATTACAGAAGGGCTTGTGGATGTTGATCCTGCTGCCTCTGGAGGCATGCCTGCCAATATGGCTCTTTGGTCAAGCCAGGGGTGCCCAATCCCAGTCCTCGAGAGCTACCGTCCTGCAGCTTTTAGACGCATCCTTCTTCTGACACACCTGAATCAACTGAATGGCTTGTTATCAGGCCTTTGCCAAACTTGATGGCATGCTGAAGAGGTAATCACACCATTTGATTCAGCTGTGTTGGAGTAGGGATGCATCTAAAAGCTGCAGGATAGTAGATCTCGAGGACTGGGATTGGGCACCCCTGGGTCAAGCCCTCCCCTCAGTCACATCCATTACCAGCAGCTAATCTTCAAAGAAGAGAGGTTGAGGAGAGAATGGGCACATCCAGGCCTGAAGGTGCACTTATCTCTGTTCTGTGTAGATATAGTCAAACAGGAAAGCGGCATCCCTTGGATATTCAGTTCTCCAGGAATACAGTGGCAATCCCAATCCTCTCAAAGTTATAATCCACAGGATAACAATGGAAATCCTTGAAAGTTGTAATCCAGCAGGAACACATGTTTGTATTTTGTATTTTATTTAATTGTAAGTCCACAATTCGGCAGCACTTGGTCCCTCTGACATTTGTGCTGAACGGTGAACTCTTTGAGCCAATCTTCTGTTCTGGAAAACCTCACAGGAGAGGAAGGGAAGAACACTGAATGCTGCTAGGATCCCTCTTTTATAGTCATATATGCTCTGTTTCTCCTTTTTATGTATATTTCTTTTTTATGTTGTACTTTAACATGAGCTGTCATTACATATGAACATTCAGTCACATGTGAATATACTTTTCTTCATGTCTCATTCATCTTATGCTATTTTACTTCAATAGGATTTATCATTGGCTCAATTTTTATATGAGTATCATGACTGTGTATGATTCCAACATGTTTTTAACTCAATTACACAGAAATACTTTTTCTCACTTTTTCTCTTCATAACTCTGTGTTTGTCAGTCACAGTATACTTATTCATGTTAAAGTCAGAAATTCTTTTGAGATTAATGTCTCCTCAATGTCTCAGACACCCTCCCATCCTTTTCACACACAGCCTCCGAGGTCATATTTAGCACAAACAAGCCACTCCATACAGAATCTCAGTGAGAAGCCTTTTGAATCATCAAAAAAAATCCAGACATTGACATTATTTCATTATTTTCATTACTCAAAACTGCATTTCTCATTCATCATATTAAGTAGACTTGTAATTTGATTACAATTAAAGATAAGTTAGGAAACGCCTATAGGGATGAACTGCTTAATATAATGAGAGGTAAGCTAGAAGGTAAGCTGGGAGAACTTGTCAGTGATCATGGGTAAAATAACGCCTGAGCAATGCATCTCACTGGTTTCTCTATACATGAGAAGTCTTGAAGCTGTCATCACTAAAAATATGTTTCAATAAGCATGTTCAATACTTGTTTACCTGTTTCATTTCTCATTATTACACATAATGTATGGACATCTATGGTTTGATTTCTTTGCAAGTGTGGATTGGATGGTCTGTTACAAATATATGGTGAGAACTTCATGTCAATAGCATCTCAGAAAGCTGTTAAAAAAAACTAACCGTAGAAATACTAAGTAAAAGATAAAGGGAAAAAGGAAGAAAGGTTAGTATGTTGGTTGATGCATGCACACTTAAGTATTTATATTGATTTGGTGGCATGTTCAATATTTATTTTACCCACTCTATCTGTATATATAGATGTAGACAGAGAGAGATGTAGCATTAGGAATAACTGCAATGTGAAGTGAAACTCCCTTCTATGGATCACCTGGGTGGTTCTAATACATTCTGATTCCTGCCCTGCCATAATCTCCCCTGTGTCTGAGTTAAAGAATGTACTAATTACTGCCATTTTACAGGAGCGGGTGACATCTTTTGATGTAACATTACCCTCCAATCCAATTAGCCCAACACTTGTCAACTTTACTCAACACTGATGAGCAGTTTATGCTAACCTGGAAGTTAGTTCCAGGCAGCAACTGGTTCTTTCAAATTCACATTGGACTACCTCTACTGATTAACTGCACCAATCAAACCCTACCTAGTTTTGTATTTATATTGAGTGTGTGTTACTCTGTATGGTTTATCAGACACTAGGGATTACATGTCATACAGATTAAATAACGCAATAAATGCTCTATATTTATATTTAGTTCTATAGTTAGCATGTTGCTATTTCTCTGAAAGTCTAATAAAGATCAGAGGAATGGAACATATATAAATTCAAATTTAAAAATATAATATATACAGAGCCTCTGACCAACTCAAGTTCACAAAGGCAGATTGTAAGCACAAAAATGAAGGCAAGGAATTGCATATTTACTTATAGCAGAGGGACTCTAAAACACTAAAAAAAAATAAATCTGTACATTAAATACAACAATTCTGGCTGTTGTGTTCAGTCTTGTTTTTAAATGAACAAATTATTCCATCTAGTGGCCAAGTGATCGCATACATTTTTTAAATGTTTTGATATCAGTAAAAATCCTTCCTGCCTCCACAGTACATTACTTTATTTGTTAGATTTCACTTGTAACGTTCCCATTCAGGGTGGCTGTAGCTCAGGTGGTAAAGCAGGCCTACTGATCGTAAGGTTGGTAGTTCAATCCTCGTCTGCCACGGAGAGTATCCGTGGGCAAGATATTAACCCCAAGTATGAATGTGTGCTTAGACAGAAAGCACTTAAAAGCGTAGAAGAAAGTACTTGTGGCAACATGTGGCATGTTGTATTAAATGCTTTGAGTGAGGGAGAGTAGAAGCGCTCTATGTAACAATCAGCCCATAAGATGTTGGGAGTTTTTTTGGTTCTTTTTTACTTTCTTCATTTGTATAATTTTCTGAACTGTTTTGTTCTTTGATATTATATGCATTTTACTGAACTAGGTCATTTTGTGTTTTCCCTGTTGTAACAGTGGGGATGGAAAGCTCGAAAGAAACACCGTGTCAAGCTGTTGAAGGTTTTCGAAAAACTGCTCCAAAGCATTGTTCAAAACACCCAGATCAAGTGGCCACGACTAAAGGAGGTTTTAGTGCGCTTCATACCAGTTTCAACAGATGGCGCACCTGCTGTTTCTACGCAGTGCCAGGTGCAAGGATTACATTTTTTTTTATGAGCCAGAGTCATTTGTAATTACTGAATTAATGTTTGTTGGCACTTACGTTTGGATTTCTCACATGCACATGTGTAAAATAAAACAATACCCCATCTTTCATTATCTGACCACTACTGGCCATCCACTGGAATGAAGAGTGTAATTAAATAAATATGACATAGGTATATAAATAATATAAGAAATTGAGAAAAAAGGAGACTGGTGGGTGAGCTGCATTAACTCACATCAGCAGAGAGAGACTGGCACGCTGTGGTGTAAACTCATTAAAATATCTTAATAAAAATGCCCCTGTGTTCAAGGGGAAATAAAACAGGAGGAGTTTCCAGCTCTGACTCCGTCTCTTTTCTGCTTTCAACAGAAAATGTTATTTGCAGCATTAAGTGACCTCATCCTCACTATAGTCTGTTGCTTAGTTTTTCTTTTCCCTTTTTTTATTCCCACTGACGCTTCTGGTGCAAATATCTCATAAACAACAAGAGGCTGCAGGTTCACTATAACCAAAACTGCAGATTCAAACAACATGCCAGTGTTACAAGAAAGTAACAGTAGTTTCCGAGCTTTGGAAATAATTAAAAGTATTGTCTTATCTTGTCTTTCTATTCAGTTATTTTTTAGAAATGCAAACCAAAAGTTATCTCATTTGTTCTCCACACATACTGTTTCCCTCCTGTCATAATCACAAGGAGAACTGACAGTAAATACACAGACAGGTGAAATATGTGACAGTGAATTAAGCATCCTGAAGTAACTGGCTCTATATGAAACCAAGCAATGATGGATTACTAGGGGAATTTCACAAAACATTCATCACAGAGTTGGCTTCTTTTCTGCTTGCTGTATTCCAAGAACTAATTGGTGAAAGTTAACTTCCAGTATAAACAAGGAGTGATAACACTTACTCCATATATACTAAAGAAATATACCATACCTGGATAACTGAAGGCCAGTAATTTTACAAAATAAATGATGGAAAAAAAAAAAAATTACATCAGAGGCTTTTTCAATTGCTGCTGTATCCACAGTGTTCGTTCTACACCCATCATTTTACACTCACAACGTAGCCATTGTTGCTCTCTTTCCAACGATGCATCTCTTAAAGTTAAGAGATGTAAACTTTTTGAACTGTGTGGATCCAAGTGTAGGGAGTACCTTCTAACCTATCTATCTAAATGTATAGAAATACATTGGATTTTCAGTCAGGAGTTTGGCTCAACAGCATGAAAGACCCCACTTTTTGACACCAGGAATATTAAAAAAAAAAAAAAAAAACACTGTTGTTTAAAACAAGTCCTCTGGATCCTGATGGTTCAAAGGTCATCTTGATAGGAGTTAAAGGAGCTTGCAAAGAAAAGCGTCTGGACTTCTTTAAGTTGCTTGAAGACGTTTCACCTCTCATCCGCGAAGCTTCTTCAGTTCTAAGGTCAAATGGTGGAGAGTCCCAGATATAAACCTAGTGGGAGTAACCCCCCACAGAGGGACAAAAGGACCCCCTGATGATCCTCTAATCACCTGAGCCAAGGTGTGAAACTGGGCGTGGGTCCCAATCAGCCTGTGGGGCTCTGTGGGGGGTTACTTTTCTTTGCAAGCTCCTTTGACTACGATGACCTGGATGACTGAGAACCTTCACAGACTTGATAGGAGTTACCATCTCGGATTTAGAAGCAGTTTTTCAACAGGTGTACCGAGGAAGATTTGACAGGCATTTGCCACAGAGTAGGCCACAACTAGACAAAGCATTCTGATTGGCCAGTTACAGTGGCTTGCAAAAGTATTCGGCCCCCTTGAACTTTTCCACATTTTGTCACATTACAGCCACAAACATGAATCAATTTTATTGGAATTCCACTTGAAAGACCAACACAAAGTGGTGTACACGTAACGAAAATCATACATGATTCCAAACATTTATTTATTTTTTTTTACAAATAACTGAGAAGTGGGGTGTGCGTAATTATTCAGCCCCATGAGTCAATACTTTGTAGAACCACCTTTTGCTGCTTTGCACATCTAGAGACTGAAATCCTTGCCCATTCTTCTGTACAAAACAGCTCCAGCTCAGTCAGACTAGATGGACAGCGTTTGCAAACAGCAGTTTTCAGATCTTGCCACAGATTCTCGATTGGATTTAGATCTAGACTTTGACTGGGCCATTCTAACACATGGATATGTTTTGTTTTAAACCATTCCATTGTTGCCCTGGCTTTATGTTTAGGGTCGTTGTCCTGCTGGAAGGTGAACCTCCGCCCCAGTCTCAAGTCTTTTGCAGACTCCAAGATGTTTTCTTCCAAGATTGCCCTGTATTTGGCTCCATCCATCTTCCCATCAACTCTGACCAGCTTCCCTGTCCCTGCTGAAGAGAAGCACCCCCAAAGCATGATGCTGCCACCACCATATTTGACAGTGGGGATGGTGTGTTCAGAGTGATGTGCAGTGTTAGTTTTCCATCACACATACCGTTTTGTATTTTGGCCAAAAAGTTCCATTTTGGTCTCATCTGACCAGAGCACCTTCTTCCACATGTTTGCCGTGTCCCCCACATGGCTTGTAGCAAACTGCAAACTGGACTTCTTATGGTGTTCTGTTAACAATGGCTTTCTTCTTGCCACTCTTCCATAAAGGCCAACTTTGTGCAGTGCACGACTAATAGTTGTCCTATGGACAGATTCCCCCACCTGAGCTGTAGATCTCTGCAGCTCGTCCAGAGTCACCATGGGTCTCTTGGCTGCATTTCTGATCAGCGCTCTCCTTGTTCGGCCTGTGAATTTAGGTGGACTGCCTTGTCTTGGTAGGTTTACAGTTGTGCCATACTCCTTCCATTTCTGAATGATGGCTTGAACAGTGCTCCGTGGGATGTTCAAGGCTTGGGAAATCTTTTTGTAGCCTAAGCCTGCTTTAAATTTCTCAATAACTTTATCCCTGACCTGTCTGGTGTGTTCTTTGGACTTCATGGTGTTGTTGCTCCCAATATTCTCTTAGACAACCTCTGAGGCCGTCACAGAGCAGCTGTATTTGTACTGACATTAGATTACACACAGGTGCACTCTATTTAGTCATTAGCACTCATCAGGCAATGTCTATGGGCAACTGACTGCACTCAGACCAAAGGGGGCTGAATAATTACGCACACCCCACTTTGCAGTTATTTATTTGTAAAAAATGTTTGGAATCATGTAGGATTTTCATTCCACTTCTCACGTGTACACCACTTTGTGTTGGTCTTTCACGTGGAATTCTAATAAAATTGATTCATGTTTGTGGCTGTAATGTGACAAAATGTGGAAAAGTTCAAGGGGGCCGAATACTTTTGCAAGCCACTGTAAATTCATGCTAATTTTTTATTGTGGATTTGTCTTCAGCAGATAATTAGTTCAAATCTGGGCAGTTTGAGTCAGTTGATGACTTTTAGAATAATCTTTTCTGACTGGATGATCAGAAATGAAACCATTTACCTTTCTATAGTGGATTCTCCCACATTTCAACTCATCCAATTGAATTTAATGTCTCTGTTATTAATCTGTATAGTTTATCCCCCCACTAACACTCAGAGTGAAAATAAAACCCACAAAAACTGTTAAAATCAAAAAATTATTTTACCTGCAAAAACACGCATGCTCACAGGTGTACACACGGGTGATCACACCCACAAACTACACCCTTTTTGGCTCCTACCTCAAAGCACACTGTGTTCTGTTGATCTTATGTGCTGCACAATAATGTTTAATATTTAGTATTTACTGTTATATTCCCATATATCATTGTGATGTTGTTTATTCTATTACTCTTGTTCTCTTCTGTTTGTTTTCTTTTTTCTTTCTCAGCAGGTGATCCAGGTGATTGATATATGCATTTTTTTTTCTGCCCATTCTGTTGGTTTTTGTTTTTTGCCCTTCTCCCCCGTCCCTCTTCTCAGCTGTTTTTCTTTCCCTCTTTCTTTCTCCCCTTCTTTCCCCCAATCAAATCTGTCCCGTATTCAGCAAGTGAAAATAAAATAAACAATAAAAGGTGAATCAAATGGACCATTATGGCAAGGCTGGGATGGTCAATTTGGTAAAGTAAATCCGTTGGGCATCTTTCTTTGCCTTTAGACAATAATTCTGATGGCAAAAGAGCCAAACGGGACAGGCGGGGGAAAAAAAAAAAGACAAGGAAACCACGAGAAGCACAGACATGAAAACATAACTTGATTAAGATGTGACACATGGAGCACAAGGGAGGCACAATGACACAACCTAAGATCTAAAAATCATTAAAGAAAACCAGAAACTAACTAAACTGAAGAATATTAATAATCAAAAACACAAACATTTGACATGTTTTTTCACCACAGATTCAGCAGTCATTAGATTTCAGTGAAAATTCAAGGTGCATTTATTTCTATTTCATATCACTTTATATCTTCATCTCAAAGGTAAATGCATCCATACACAATATGTTTGGATGTATTGCATGTAAAAGAGACAAATGTTGTTATTTTAATATATTGGCTCCACTACATTTGTCTGAACGTAAGAAGACAAGGTGTGCTCAGTTGCATGTTTCTGATAAATGAAGACTAGGCAGAGCAGAATTTATTTTTAACTTACTTCATTCATCCACATACATGACCAAACATAAAGAAAGTGCAAAACATGAAAATAAACATATACAACCCTTAAAACACTTCTCAATTTAATTTCTTGGTTAGAAAACCAAGCCTTCTATATTATATCAATTTATTTATAAATTATTGATTCCCATTTGTATAGATAATGTTTTTTTCATGAGTACCATCACCAGTGGAGGACAGGAAAGGAAAAAAATACAAACAAACAAGAAAGTACAAACAAAGAACTATAAGAGGCATCTACTATTCTTATATAGTTTTATCACTGGTGACCATTCATCTGTAAATCTGTGTTTTTAACTGTAGTCTTGCAGTAATTATGTTCCAACAAAGACAGCCTTGAGCCAGTTTTTACACTCCTTTACACTGGGAGAGAAAAAAAAGCAGGAACCAACCTGGCAAAGATGAGACAGGCACATAACGTCCTTATAAAATATGATGTAATGCTGTAGATTAATCAAGTACATAACTTCCATCCATCCATTCTCTTCCACTTATCCATTTCATGGTCACAACTGGAGCCTATCCCAGCTGCCATAAGGTCAGAGGTGGGGTGCACCCTGGACAGCTCGCCGTATAAACATCTACTCCAATAATATGCAACAACCACAGTAGTACTATTAATCAAAATACACCATGTTTCATGACACTTATTCATTTATTCTCAGGTACATTCTGGTACTGATACCAGAATGTACTTTGATTTTCTTTTTTGTTTGTGAATGAATGAATAACTTTTCATTGCTCTTTAAGGAAATCTCCTCTCAGAACAGTAGTGACACACACACACTACAACTGTCTGTAAATTGTGCTACATTTGTATAGTGCATGGTTCTTTGTTATTTTATCTGCACGATATAAGTACAACAGTTATTTGATCTTTTTCACCACTACCTGCATTCCAAATATTGCAGGTGTGTGGTGGTTGTGAAACATGTATGCCAGCGATCCATCCTGACCACCCCACTGAGAATTTCCTGGCTCCGCCGCTGGATTGCACGTGAGCACGGGCTGGGTGATCCCCGCACCCTCCCCGTCCTATCGGAAACGTGTACATGGACGGACACGTTTGCGGGACCAATCGAGATTTCCGAGTAGAGTCTGGAACCCCCCCTTAAAAAAGTAAACGAGGGACTTGACGGAGACCGATGTGCAAAGCCTCTCTTTTGTTTGCATGAAACTCCACGTGAGAAGGCTTACGTAAAATCGTTTTTGACCAATCAGCTCCTGCTTACTAGAACCGGAAGTTGTACGCCATTGGCGTTTTCCTTAAAGCAAGACTTGACCAGCGTTTTTATAGGCTACAAAACAAACCTTATATTACGGTTTTTAAATTTCGAAGTGTACCTGTCGTTAAATTGGCAATATGAAACACAACTCGAATGTCCCAGCTTTCCTCACTAAATTGTGGACGTTGGTCGAGGACACAGACACCAATGAATTTATTTGCTGGAGTCAGGTAAAGTTAAAGCTGCATACAGCTAGCATGCTAGTTTTAAATGCCAAAGCAAACAAAACATTTAGCTAGCGAGAATAACCTTAATTTAAAAAACGGTAATCAAAATTAACAACAGGATGTGATCATCCTTGATTTTCATAACATGTATTCGACAAATTGCATTGTGCAAAGCTAAAAACAAACTATTAGCTAGCCAGTAATTTTTCTTTGCTGCGTGTCTGCTGCTTAGCTAGCCTACGCATACAGAACCAGTCCCTGCATGCGAGGATCAGTTTCAAATTTTGGCCTCTACAGGTTGATAATTGTGTTTGTGTGTAATTACGTACACGCTAAAATAGTTCCAGTTGTCCTTGAAGGTGCGTTCTCACTGTCGTAGTGTTGATTTTTTTTTTTCCAGGAGGGCAACAGCTTTCTAGTTTTGGATGAGCAGCGCTTCGCCAAAGAGATCCTCCCCAAGTTTTTCAAGCACAATAACATGGCCAGTTTCATCAGGCAGCTCAACATGTGTAAGAATGCTTTCGTTACCTCATCTTGGTCTGTAGCTGTCAAAGCAAACGCATTCTGCTTCTGAAAGGTGTCCTTTTTTCTGCTGAAGAAGTTTGTTTGAATTTGGCTTTTTGTGTATTAGACAGCTACGCAGGTGCTTTGTAAGTAGTAACACACATGTCAGTTCACTTCATTCATTTCTGTGCAAAGATCACAATCAGGTTATTGTTTAAACACCCATCCACTAGACCACCTAGCAAAAATGCATGGACAATATCAAGACCGCCATTGATTACAACTAATTTGTAGATTACTTTCACAGTTGTTTGTTATATGCCTTTGTTTTTTCACAATTTAAGTTATTTTAGTCAGATTTAGGGTGGGAACCATGGAGTAGGCTGCGATACATCAACTTATGTCCTGTGGCATTTATCAGAGTCACATGCCATGGTCGTAATAAAGCTGTTGGCTTCACTACAAGTGTAGCGTGAGCTTCAGTCTTTCAGATACTCCATGCACCTTGTTGGTGAAGTTGTCCCTGAAACTGTTGTTCTGTGACATATCACAATAGCTTTATGACGGCATTCCATTTGTCCTCCTTTTTTGTAGGTACCCCCTTATAAAGGTTAATGAAGTGTTAAGTAAGTGAAACTGATAGGGTAGTGTTTTTAGAGCAGTTGCATTAAAAAAAAAGTATAATATTGTAAAGGAAACAAAACATTAATCAAAAAATTGTTGAAACACAAATTACAACATTGTATAAAAATTACAATCATCAACTCAAATACTTGGTTCTAATTGAACAGAAACTTCTATGAACTTGTAAGAACTGTGTAGGACATGAATCAGTCTGTGTCAGATCCTGAATTTGAAATTTCCACTGAAGTCACGGGTAAGAGGCAAGTGGAACCAAGATCTAGGCCATTTGCTTTTTGAAGTTTGCAAAGACTGCTAAATTTTGCCAGTGGTAGTTCACTCTTTGCAACATAGTACGCTGTTCTAAACAGATTTTCAGGTTTATTTTTAGTATGTTATTTGCAATTGGTGTTTGTTCTGGGAAAGATATTGCAGACTGAGCAATAATGCATTTCTTGCATTTCTCATGGGTTCTAATGGGGGCCTTTCTTAAAATGACTGGTCCCAGTAACAAAGGCGCTTGTCGACTCAGAAATCGAGGGAAAACCAACAACACACCCGGCAGAACATTATGTTATTTACACGGGTGCACATAAGTGGTCCGCATGTGCGCATTTGCTGTCAAAATAAAAGAAGCGCACCAGATAAGAAGTTGCAACGTGCGTTTGCGTCCATATAAAAAGCACTGTTTTTGTCCGCTAGAGTGGGATTTTCACGGCACATTCTGCACCACATCTCTGTGCGTTCATCGTTTGTTTGAAGCCAGCTCACCTCCTGCAACCACTTTTCCGAGAATACGTGCTTCTTTTGTGGTTCGGACTCCTTCTGACATTTCTTTGGAGGTGGAGGAACATCACAGTAATTGCTTAAAAATGACTTCGGTCGTTGCTGTGCTTTTTGGAAGTCGAATTTCCCAGAGGAACCCACCCGAGGGATTAATAAAGTTCTATCTTATCTTATCTTATCTTAAAGGAGCTTCTTCGATATCTTTAAGAGTTCTAAACAAATGTCTGTCCTCCTCCAGAAAATCCTATGTACGCAAACACGCGTTGCAACTTCTTATCTTGTGCGCATTTTTTATTTTGACAGCGAATGCGCACCTGCGGACCACTTATGTGCACCCCTGGTTATTTAGCTTGTCATATTGCAGCCACAGAAATTCTTTTGTCCATGAAACCATAAAGCTGCACTTTCTTTTTGCCTTATAGTCTGATTTGTCATAACTTCTCCGTTTTGTGGTAAGCTTTTCTTTGGCTGTCACTTCTTCACCCTGACCTGTCTTATTTGGCTCAGCAGAACTAAAATATATATCCTGCTGCTTTTACACACGCACTCACATAACGTTCAGCGATTCTCTGTGCACATGTTTAAGCTGCGGGAGATTTCACTTGTCATGTTTGCATAGTAAGCTAACGATTGATAAGACGATGTCAGAGGAATTGGTGCGCAAATTATCGTCATTCACCAAACAGTACTGTCGCTCTCTATACACAGTTCGCGCAATTGCAAAGTGAAAGCAAAAAACAAGCGCAAATTCAAACGCGATTTCAATATGTCACATATTGACAGTGGCTCACCGATGCCAATGACATAATTACCCAGCTACATTTCCGAAAGAATGCAAAAGCATTGACATATATTTTTCCTTCCTACAATAGCCCAACGGGCAGGGCAGAGAGAGATTTTGGTAGCCCGACTGGAAAAATCGCTAGCCCTGGGACGTCGGGCTAGCGATTTTGCGAGCCCTGACCTTATTGCAAAAGCAATCAGTATGATGTATTATTTCACTCCTAGTCTCATTTCCTTATCACTTGGGATAATTTTAGAGACTGCTGGATAGTATAGTAACCACATGGCATATTGCAAGTATTACCTGCTTCCTAGGAGACAATCTATTCAGTGCCATGCTCAGTCACTGGCTAGTGTGCCAGTCTGCATGGGCACGATACTAATTCCAAGTAAGCACTTACAGCAGAGCAGAAATGCATTATATCCGAACCAGTCCATTTACTATGTATAGCTACTTACTGTAAAGAATTAACACTGTAAACTAGAGCAGGGCGATATGGCCAAAAGTATTTATCACGATATATATTTGAAAATTTGCAATAACGATATAACTGACGATATAATTGATGCGAGACAAAATACAACTCCACAACATTACTAGCACAAAAAGACAACCTTCCATTTATTTCCACTTAAACAAGAAGCTGGTTTTTATGTACATTAAAGCTTTATAAAAATGTAACAGTGCAAATGCAAATTCCTTGCTGAAAGTTTAACCAAAAGGCATTTCCAGTAGAAATGGGCTGACATATCCTGAGCATAACCATGTATAATATCCACTGAAGTTAAAAAGAGGTGCTTTGCAACATTAAACTGCAGTGTGCAGTACGTATTTTTCGGACCATAAGGTGCACGGGATTATAAGGCACATTAAGCGAAACAAAGCAGTCAGATAAATCAAACTTTATTAAACTCATTCTTCTTGCTTCCTCCACTTCTGTACCATTGATTCATTAATGTTGAATTCTCTGGCAGCTGCGCTATTCCCATGTTGTTGCAGTATATTAATGGCTAACCTCGTATTGTGGATGAATTATCTCAGTTGTTCTCCTGACTGAAGTTTGGTCCATTTACAGCATCCTGCCATGCGATTGCATTTTTCTCTAACTATCAGGAACTTTAACGTTAACTTTTATAAGTGGAAAAGTGTTAGTGTTCGTCCTCCAGCTTCACTGTTTATGTTATGCTAACATAGCTGTGTCGCTAGCGATCACGTAGCACATCATTATATACCAGCTAGCCCAACTTCAGTAACCCTACAAACGTCACTGCTGTTTAGTTTCCTGTCTTCATTTATGTTGGAAGTGATAGCAGAGCTGTACGTTTGAATTTTTTCAGAAATCTCTCAGTCAGAACATGCTATATCATGCTTAGGTAACTAGCGAAACTAGCGAGCTAAGTTCCGCTAGCTTCCTGCTAACTTCTAACTCCGTTAAATGTAATACATTCTGTTTTCATGGATGCCTGGAAGTTAAACTTTATAGTTACACCTGGTAAAGCAGCAATGCTGATCGTTTTATTAAAGATGAAAGAATTTAGACAGTTTTTAACTCTCAGTGATGCTGCAGTGTTCGTTTGACCTGAAGCATACGGAGTTTAGGACTCAGATTACTACCAGACTAAAGAGCATCTTAGTCCGACAAATACGACAATAACAACGGCCGCTTGCATGTTCTGCAAAAAAATGTGCTTTGTCGTGTATCTGACGGACAAACACCAAACCAGTTCCACATCACTGAAGTTGCACCATTTTTACAAACCAATTCTGGTTCATCTGTTTCACTCAACAATCGGCCATGTGCGTATGAAAACAAAGGCACTGCGCATGCGCGTTTTACTCATATTCTATCGCGATATTTCATTTTCCTATCATTGCCTAACATTATACCGGTATTACCGTGAACGGTATAATATGGCCCAGCCCTAGTGTAAACTCACCTTTTACGTTTTAAATTCAGGATGCGGTTGTTCTGTACCAATGTAACAATAAAATTGGCTAGAATCACGGGACTACAGCAGGCACTGTGTGACAGTTCTGTGACTCCCATTTTCAGCATTTCTACCAATTCTTTCTGAACAGTTTTGTCTTTTATGTTTTGTCTTTTAACCTGTAGGGCAGGGCATGTTTCTAAATGCCATTGTATTCAGGGTTAGGCCATAGTACCTGGTACCAGGTACTAAAATAGTACCTCCAAAGTGATCTGAGAAGGTACTGAAATCTGGTGTAAAAAGACTCCATGCCACCCATTGGCTAATCAGTGGCGTCACTCGATCGGTCATGAGAGAGTCTTGTTCTCAAAAATCAAAGCTGCCATTTTTGAAACCCAGCAACAAGGAAAATGGCAAGAAAAACAATGCTGTGGTCATCTGACAAAAAGCCACATAGCGAGCAGCAGGTAACTCATCGCCTCGACGTCCACCTTTGTTGTAGCGTTTGTGTCGCATACTAATAACATCAAGGGACGCTTGGCCGTGTTGCTGTAACAACAACCAGCCATTGGGTTGTAATGTGCCATATGGCCATTGTCAGCGTTCCATCAGGGCGCACCGTTTGACCATCAGTTTTCATCACGTGGTCAAAGGCTGAGTGTATCATCCATGGAGTGAATTATTGGAACTGGGCGGGTCTCCTGTGGGTCTCAGTGGTGGCTCTTCCCCTGAGCGAGTGTCCTCGGGTCACTTGTCCAGTTTTCTCAAATTTAGATTTTGTTTTGTTTTTTTATTCTTAAAAGAAATGCTGCACCCGATCCTGCCAACTTTTCAGCTCATAGCTCTTTGAGAATCACCTTCATATAGTAAAAATATTTTGTCTTTCAAACTGTTAACTTTTAATAAATTCAACAAAATTTTATTTTATTTCTATCGTCCAAATCACAGCAGCACTTGCTTTTGTTTTTATACTGTAAGGTAAATACCTTAGAATAATAGGGTAATTAGTGGAGCTCCCACCAGGCATCGAGTCAGTCACGTGACTACAAGCTATGGACTTAGAGGGGGCAAAAGTCACAAAACACTGAAATCTATGATATAATTTTAAGTTTTTGGTTTTTGATCGTATGACTGTACAAGTGTCAGTATACTGTATATATACTTGAAATCCAGGGTCAATTGATTGTTTGTTTTTCTTCCCTGTTCTTTGTGTCTGTGTGTAGATGGATTCCGTAAGGTGATGCACATTGATACAGGCATTGTGAAACAGGAGAGAGACGGTCCAGTGGAATTTCAGCACCCCTACTTCAGACAAGGACAAGATGATCTGTTGGAGAACATCAAGAGGAAGGTGGTGTCTTCCACCATTGTGTCATGTAAAAATGTAGCTAAAGTTACCCCCATGATTCAGACAGCTGCCAGTATCTATGAGTCCCAAACCTTGATGACTTAAAAAATTGATTGTTGTTTGTCAAAAACATCCTCCTGCTCCTTGGAAACCTCCTGACCTTCACCATCATATTTTTCAAATGTATACAATTTCATTAGGAGTCTAAATGTAAGATGCAAATGACAGCTTCCATTGTCTTCTAGTTAGGTTGAGAGAAGACACTTTCAAGTTTGTCAGGGAATTTGTTTTAGTCCATTTGAAATTGTGTGCTTCTTACTGATAAACTGAGGCTGCTGAACTACAGTTCCATGATATGAGAGTTCTGACATTTTTCCACTAACTGTAAAACAGTGAAGAGTAACATAAGAGGGTATAATCCTTAGTAGCATAAGGAACAAATGTTTTTACCCTTCAGCTGTGAAAAGCTCATGTGATATTGTCACCCTGCGGGGCAGGCTGGCAACATGGACACGCCAATTTGTGAATGCAATAACCCAAGAAGGAAGTCACCTAGGGTTTTGAAATTGATGCCATAGATGCATCTACTAAAAATCATGGAGCAGTTAAAATCTTAGTGACCTCGACCTCAAGGTCAAGGTCAGAATTCAAGTTTTCTGAAAATCAGGTGATTGCTAACAAAGCGATGTAAGATTTTGAAATTGATACCATAGGTGCTTCTACTAGGAGGCTGAGGAGTACCGCTGGCCAGCACCCATGTTTTGTTTTTTTCCTGATCTCTGGGGGATTTCCAGAAAATGGTAATGCAACGTGCAGCCAGACTCTGATAGTGTAGAAAGAGGCGCTGGTGTGAATGAGGCAAGTTGTGTTTTTGAGTGCTCGGGGTAGAAAAGCGCTATATAAGAACCAGTCCATTTCCATTTATCATACACAACCATGTGTTAAGAAGCTCCAGTCGATTGAAATGCTGCCTTGTTTTAGGAAGTAAATATGGAACAAAGTATTTTGCAAACCATTTCCTTTTTTTCTGAATCAAAAAATGATTTTCAGTCAGAAAATTCAAATGTCATTCCAAAATTTTTTTTTTTTTTTTTACATTTAGCCTATACCACAGTCACATTTGGACCCCTCTATTTGTTTAGTGTCATTACAAGGACGACAGTAACAACTGTTACTTCGCAAATAGTCTCAGCTGTGCTAAATCATCTCAGAGAGAGTTTGTTGATGAAACCATCTGCTCAGTCTTCTGATCCATTGTGGCAGATCACAACTTTGCTGTCCTTTAAGCACAAGACTTAGTCATGCTTTATGTTTTTCAGGTTTCTAATGCTCGACCAGAGGACAACAAGATTCGACAGGAAGACCTGACCAAGATTTTGGCAAGTGTTCAAAGTGTTCACAGCAAACAGGAGAACATCGATGCCCTGTTGGCAACACTCAAGAGGTGAGTGTAGGGCTTTAAACCAACAGATGCAAACCAACACATCTGGAGAAGTTGCATGTAAAGGTTTTGGTCAGTAAATAGTCATTTGTATTTCTTATTGTTATTGGTATCATTTTTTTAACACAACAAAAATACAGAAACCTATCACACCTGACACTATGTATGTTCTGAACAGGTCACCGTCAATCACAGAGCTTGGTCGTGTAGCCTGCTGGATGAAGTGGTAGTTACATGTTAAAGTAACACCCAACTAAATAACAGGTTTCTCACCAGAAAGTTAAATTGTTCCATCCACTTTTAAAACATTGTTTCTTTTTTGCACATTGGCAGTGTTTCAAAGTGAACATCTCAATGGCCATTGCGCATAAAAGCCTGTAATTTTCACTCGTCTTTCCTGCTATCAAAATGCACCAGGACCTGTAATTTAGGAGAAATAAGTCAAAAAATATACCTTTGAGATATTCCTGTTTGTGCCAGAACAAAGGCATGAAAACACATCTCTTAAAGTGTTTTATATTTGAAGTTAAAATAGATAAACTATATATGTTCCATTAAAATTGTTATGCAGATCAGAGAGAGTTGAGCAGTAAGCTCGTGCTGATTTGAGATGTAATAACCCGATTGTGTTTGATCAGTGTATCAGGAAGGAATTCTTACATGAATGCAAGACTGTGTAATCGAATACTGAATCTTACAGGTGACAGCTGGTCCTGTAGTCCAATCTGTTGACTGCAAAAATCGTATTTTTCAGAGAGAACGAGTCTCTGTGGCGAGAGTTATCAGATCTGAGACAGAAACATGCCCACCAACAACAGCTCATCAAAAAGGTCAGCAGTCATATGATTTGGAACTGTATTCATAAGTTATGATTGTATCTTCATTAGATTATACTGAATTTAAAGTTGAACTTCTTTTGTAATAAATGTCATAATATTATGCCTTATTATTCATGTTATGTTGTTGATATGTTATTAAAAGACTCTTTCTAATTACTTGGTACATTGAAAGCTAAACAAGTTTTTTAGTGATTTATCCCGTTTCTTTTACCACCTAATTTTTCAGCAGCCAGACGTAAAACCTTTATCAGCATGTATTAAAAATACAGAGATGAAAAGCGATGAAGTGTTCATGTCAGGCTTGAATTTTTCATACTGGTCTTTTTTTCAGTTGCTCCATTTTATTGTTACATTGGTGCAGAACAACCGCATCCTGAATTTAAAACGTAAAAGGTGAGTTTACAGTGTTAATTCTTTACAGTAAGTAGCTATACATAGTAAATGGACTGGTTCTGATATAATGCATTTCTGCTCTGCTGTAAGTGCTTACTTGGAATTAGTATCTTGCCCATGCAGACTGGCACAGTAAGGAATCACCCCTGACCACCCCTATACTAATAAGTTGCCAAAAACCTTGTGTGTTAAAGATAAATAAATAGTAACAAAAGTAACGGTCAAGATGTAATTTAGGGAGGGGAAAAAAACTGTGTGGTAAGCGGTAAGTAAGACTGCTCGTGGATAAAGGGCGTCTGTTTCCAGTAAGGGTCCCCAGGCTAGGATCCTGTGGTACTTACAGATACAGACAGACTGGTGATGGCTAACCAACTGGAGACACCAGTGGTGGGCAAGCAGACGACTAATCCTGTAGTGATGTTGACTACTGAGGACAGACACCCTCTCTACTTTTAGGATTTGGCTTAAAACTTTCCATTTTGACAGTATACAATAGTAAGGGCTGGATCAGGTGATCCTGAATCCTTCCTTAGTTAAGCTGCTAAAGGTCTAGGCTGCTGGGGGATTCCCATGATGCAGGGTTTCTTTTTGACTAAACTCACTATGTGTTTATACACCTCTACATTTAATTATTAGTTATATTCATCTTTGGTCTTCATATTGTCTTCATCCCCTCATCCCAACCGGTCGCAGCAGATGGCCACACCTCCCTGAGCCTGGTTTTGCTGGAGTTTTCTGCCCGTTAATAGGGAGTTTTTCTTTCCCACTGTTTCAAAGGGCTTTGCTCAAAGGGGGTTATATGATTGTTGGGGTTTTCTTTGTATTATTGTAGGGCATTTATACTTACTGTACAAGGCGCCTCGAGGCAAAAGAAAATTGAATTACATTTTGGAAGTGGGGTTGTCAGTTTTATGTAAGGCGTATGTGATAAAAATAATTCACTAGTATAACACTAATATCATACTAATAAAGTTACTGTTGTAGGTGTTTCAAAGTGTAACTTTTTGTGAGTTTAAATTATACAAATGATAAAGCTGCTTTTTTATTGATTACTAGTGACATAAAATATTAGTTTGGTTTTCAACAAAGGGTTGGCCATTAAATACAATGGTACAACAAATAAGAACTTTTAACAATAAAGATGTTTTCCAAAGGACTACCATATCACAGTTTTTGTCTTTGTTTTTAAACAGGCCCATTCTTATGAATGGCAATGGGAAGAAGCCCAAATTCATTCACCAGATCTATGATGACAAAGTGTGTGTTGAACAGGTCAGTAAAGAATGGTTACTGTTCACATTATGCTTTTCAAAAGTATTGTTTTTAAGTGCTGCCTTAAATAAATTAGAAGTCTAGTGATACCAGAAATGTTTCCTGTATGATTACCAATACAGTAACTCTGAACTCAATACCCAACTTTGTACCACAGCAGAAAAATGAAAATTTCTATAATGTTAGCCATTGCAAATATTTTATCTAACTGAACATAATTAATTTTACAATCACAATGGTAACGTGTATTTCAGGATAACAACACCAAGTACTATCTCATTAACAAGTCAATCACGAGCTGCTGCTCTTGTGGGTCTCTTTAATATGTAGTTTTTTTATGTGGCTGGCCTTAGTCTTCAGCATGTTGCTGTAGCTGATTTGCAGCAACTAACCAAACCAAAGCAATACAAGACAAGCGACTGGCTTCCTGTGTTGACACAGGTTCTTGGCATTTAGTTTGAAAGTCCTGATTGTAATTCAATTAATCTGATGGTCTGATTAATTTAGAGAGGTACTGAGTTTTTCCATGTAAGAATGAATGTATTTATTAACTTTTTGGTAAAATTAGAGTAAGAGAAGTATATTTATAACTACAAGCCTCATCCATCCATTCACAAATCCTGTCATACAGGCACTTCATTCTCTGTCCAAGTACTTTGCCAAGCACACAAACACTCACACTCACTATAAACTGATGCTTTGGGGTAGTTCAGGGACTCAAACTAGAGGAGCCAGACTGAATCACTCACCTTCTAATTTAATAGAAAGTGTGCTGGACGTCCTGAGCAGTAGTCACACTAAATGATCAAATACAAATTCAAAACAGTTTGTTTTATTTATTTTTTTTGGGATGGATCCCAGTTTTGCTGTTCTTTGCATACTAAGGTTTTAAGTTGTATTTGTAGATGCAGTGAAGAACTCTGCCCCTGACCGTTGGTCACAGATGTGCTTGTGCAGGCAGTGATTGCCACAGCAGAACTGTCTACTCTTGAGGCTGTGGCTCTAAGTGCCTAAAGTTATTGACTATTCAAAATTTGCTTTTATATTTTTCTCTGCGTACAGATTTCATTCATCTAAGACTATGAACAACAGATGATGATATTCCCAAATTCTTTGCAATTTAAAGTTGAAATGTTCCGCTTTAAGGGTTTTGTTCACCTTGCCGTGTGCGTGCGTGCGTGCGTGCGTGCGTGCGTGCGTGCGTGCGTGCGTGCGTGCGTGCGTGCGTGCGTGGTCCTAAAGTTGAGCATTGGCATGTTGATTATATCATCTTGTAAGAGCTCTGTAAACAATCTTTTCTAAAGTCATGAATCTCTCTGTGCCCCGTGTTAAGTCCTCTGTCAGTAGTATCAATGGCGTAAAGGGTTCTGAGCTGTCTGATGATGTCATTATCTGTGACTTGCCTGAGAATGATGGAGAGGTAACGTCGGAGATCACAGAAGAGTCACAAGCCTACGAGCAAGGGTAAGACGATTTACCTAAGACTTCTTGAAAGGCATTAGCATTCTGCCCTTATAACATCAGATGGTAACATCTTAACAGCTGTAGTAGAGGTGTGCTTTGCTCTGTCAAGTGCCTTTGAAGATGTTGAATTGGTACTCCAACCTGCTACACTGAACAATGGAATAGTCAGTTTGCATCAATACAATCTATATCGTGTCATTACATGACATGTTGCTACCAAACAAGACCCATCATACTTGCTGAGCTCTTTGTAGCTGTGAAGTAGTTACAGTGGTGTGAAAAACTATTTGATTCCCCCCCCCCCCCCCGTTTTTTTTTTTTTGTTTGTTTGTTTTTTTAAATATGTTTGTCACACTTAAAGTGTAAAGAGTGATGCACCATTGCATGCATCAATTACATCCTTTGGTGGACATAAATGATTCCCCAAATACTTATTTGGGAAACTAAAAAAGCAGTTCTGCATGGCATGATCGCTTCATATGCATCAAATAAAAAACACACCAAACAAGAAATCAAATGTGAAGCACAAAATGACAGAACTATAAATCTATTTGCAACCAATCAGTTTGAAAAAGCTTTGTGAAATAAGGAAAATAATTTGGAATTAAACTCATTGTTAAAAATGAGGTCCACAGATTCCAGTACAATTAGGAAAAACAGGTAAATACCTAGCAAATCTTTCTGATGTATTTCTGTTCCTTCGCGGGCCCTTGGATCAGTCGACCAGCTGCTTTTGGTTGTCCCAAAAATTGAGGTTTTTCACTTGTGGCTCGTTTTCACCTCGTCCTGTTTTCCTTTTTGTATGTCCTTGTCTTGTGTTATTGTTGCTTTGCTAAAAAAATTTTTTTTAAATAATGATAATAAATTTTAAAAAGAGGAAAACAACACACTTCACTTTCAACATTTGTTCATTTTTCAATTCAATACAGGTTTGAAATAATTTGCATATTATTGCAACATTGTGGTGTTAATTTTCCCACTAAATATTTTACTTTAAAGACTGGTAATGTATATGGCAACCAGTGCCATAAAGTCTTTGCCAGTTAAGTAAAATGACAATACACTGACTTTAGAAAGTTGTGTTTAGGTTAAGTTTTAAATATATTCATATAGTTAAATATATTCTATATGTTTTCCTTCAGCGATGTCGAAATTGTGGAAGTAGAGCTCGAGAGCTGTCCAGTGCTTCCAGCTGAAACAGAGGTGTGCACCACCATTACAGAAGGCCTCAAACACACTGAAGCTGTGTCGGCAGCCGCAGCAGATGACGGTCAGAGGAGCAGCACTCTAGACAGCAGTGGAACAACTAGTAGTGCCCTACAGCTTAATAAACCCTCAGTGCTGAGTCTTGAGGACCCCGTGAAAATGATGGATTCCATCTTGAATGAGAATGGAGCAGCAATATCACAGAACATCAACCTGTTGGGGAAGTAAGTTTGAACCGAAATTCTCACTGAATATTGATGCTTCATTGGTTGTTTAGATTGTGAGACTTTTATTTTCAAATAAGACTATCGATCCCTTTCAGATGTTTACAAAACATTTAAATGGAGCACTGAGCTGATGTGGAACTGATGGCTGACTGGTTACACTGAGGTCATCCCTTGGTTATAAGATACTCTGTGACCCAGATCCTTCTGTGTGAAAAACTGATCTTCCAAACTACGCGGGGGATCATCGTAGTGTAATGCATAGTCAGTTAAACTGGTGTGTGAATATGGGTCACTCTAATGTTGTTGGACCCTTGTGGCCCTCGTGAGTCTTTTACTGATGATTTGGTAAGAAACATGAATGTTAGTAGCCAGGTAGAGGTCATTTTGTCGGCCTCTGGCAGTGCTCCTCCTGTTCTTTGCACAAAGAAACAGACATTGGTCTTGCCGTTGGATAGATGCTTTTTTTTGGGGGGGGGGGCTGTCTTTTGTTATCTTGTGCACATTCTTGAGATTATGCTGGGTGACATCAAAATGTCTTGTGATGGTGTATATAAAGATGAGACAGCACTTTTACTGGGCTGCAGGTACCGTCTCATGCTACAAGTAGTGAAATGGACACTTAACAAGAAGCAGAACTCAAGTAAAATTAGTCGGGAAGGATGGTCTGTGTCTACCACCTGTAAAACCACCTTGTTGGGGTTGTCTTGTGCACTTGTTAAGAAGTACAGCAAGCTGTCTATACCTGAGGACTTGGAAGCTGCCAAACAAACACTCACAGGCTTTGCCACCTGCTTGAAGAAGCGGAGAGATGGTCACCAGGAGAATAAACCAGATATTCTCCACTGGCCATCCAATAGCTGGCATTTTGGCTAAGTCTCAAATATGTTCAAAGGATGGCTAGAGGGCAAAGGAGCACGATACTGGTTTTTTTTCTCACCAGTAGCTCTGACGTCACATGTAAACTGTAGATAGAGGCTGGGGTTAACCACACCAGGCAAGACCCCAGGAGCAGGCTGTGCAAAAATAGCTAAATAGTTGACACACAACTGGATGTTTCCACGGGACAGTGATCACTACGTTTCTGAAATATGTAAACTACGCTTTAAAGCTAGGTCTGCCCCAGGTAATCAAATAATTTAAATGAACTCTGGAATTCTGCTAGCCAAATATCGAGTAGCCTAATATCAAGTGAGAACTACACGAGAAGTTACATTTAAAAGCTATCATTGGATTACATGTGCAGTATCAAATGCACCCTTCCCATGTTTGTAACATGTAATGTCTTAGCTTTAACAAGGCGTTATAGAAATGTCCATGTGGAGGCCAAAAAAAGTCTTTCGTTTTCTGCCTGCTAGTTATTTATACTGGGTTTCTTTAGCTGTTTACCAGCTAAAGTTCCCACGGCACATTGTAAAAACATCCCTCTGGCCAGACATGATCATTATTTCTGATGCCTCAAAACATCTGATCATGCTGGAACTCACCCTGGCTGGAACTCACGCCCTGGTAAGAGCAGATCCAAGAGGCCAACGAGAGAAAGCGCGCAAAGTACCAGGAACTAGTGCAGGACTGCAGGGGAAGGGGCTGCAAGACTTTCTATGAGTAGGGATGGGTACCGGTGTCCGGTGCCGTTCTGACATCAACGGTAGTAACCAGACCGAAAAGCAGCGCACATTTCGGTGCTTTATTTCGGTGCTTTTTTTTTTCCTGAGCTGTGATACACTTCTAGCCAATAATTTTACGTTTCCGAGGATAGTAGGCGGGGCCAGGTACGTGCGTTCTTTTAGAGCAGAGCTACAGATTAAAATGTCCAAGGCGAAGCGGTCAAAAGTCTGGCTGTACTTCACAGCAAAATATGCAAACTCAGCAGCCTGCAACAAGTGCTTTAAGCTGATACTGTGATACTGTCAAAGGAGGTAACACCTCGAATCCGATGAAACACCTGGCGACGCATAGCGTTTTTTTTAAAAGCCCAGAAATGCGCCGTATGATAGCTTGCTGCCAGACCTCACACCGAGCGCATCTACTGTGCGTGGGTTGCCTGTTATCTGACCCGGAGTTAGCAATATCCCCCAAAAACCCCGAAGAGGAGAGTCCTGGCCCCTAGCCCTGCCAGTGTAGCAGAAATGATGACGGATGATGATGCAGCGGCAGCCGTTCTTCTCTGCGTGAGTAGCTTAATGTTCGTGTGTAATTTACGTTGAGTAGGCTAACCACGTTATTACATTAATGCATGTAAAGTGAACTAGCAAACATCATCATAGCTACATCCGGCTGTCTTCTTGTTTGATGGCAGATACTCCCTTCACCCTGGCCAAAAAGGCTAAAATGACCAAAGAAAAAGTGGAAAACAGCTAAACATGAGAGCTTTAGGACAAAGTTTGTGTTTTTTCCATTGTTTAAGCACTGCTTCCAGCCAAGAGTGATGCCATATATGCCCCATAGCTGCAGAAAAGGCTAACATTGTTATCTTTTTACAAAAAACCAGCTGAACATGAGAGGTTTTTGGACCAATTTTGTGTTCTCCATTCTTTAAGCACCGGTTTGAGCACCGTTTGAGCACCGGCACCGTTTCAAAAGTACCGATTTGGCACCAGTATCGGATAAAACCTAAACGATACCCATCCCTATCTATGAGCCGATAGAAGTGGGTTGTAGGGGCTTTGCAGGACAATCACTCTGTAAAGTCCTGGGCCGACTGGGAGTGGCTGGGGCAGCCAAGAAGAGGGCTATCCAGGCTGTGAACAAAGCGGCAGAGAAAGCCACAAGGTGGCTGTGGATTGAGAGGGCTGATCCATGGGCAGCTACTGGTACCAAGTTGGGGCCTGATCACCCCCGGCTGGGTCGCCTGGGCGAGGGTGTATGATGTTGCGAGACCTGAAACACCTGAGGATACATCACAGAAGATGCGTACCAGTGCATCCAGGAGATGTGTCTTGCATAGCCAGCCTGTCCTTGGATTAGCCACTTAGTTCTCCAAACCCTTTCACTACAACAGTACCACTTTCTGCAAGGCAGCACAAATCACAGATTGTTTTTGGCAAGCCATATAAACTTTCACTGGAAATCAGTTATGGTTAATGTCATGTGTTAGACTGGTCAGGCACAGTTTCCCAAGAACACTGATTACACTGAACCTTATCTTAGCTAATTAGCACATACCCTTGCTCTGACCTTCCAAGCTGGATTGACCCATCCATACTGACAGTATATGTTGCTGTGTTTATGCTGTCTGTACAGAGTCATGGAAGCAACATTGTAAGGGGGCTGATTATGCACAAGATGCATATGTAACATTGTAAAAGCATTGCATGTGCGTTGCTGTTTTTAGTATTTTAAATACTTTGCTGTGTGCTGTGTGCTGTGTGCAGTATGCGAACCACAAATTCCCCAAATTCTAGACAGCTGAACAGGCATGTAGTACATTTAAGTGTCTAGTGCTGTCACATTTTAACTCTACAACTCCATGTTGGTCATGTGATCATGTGAATATGGTGTTCCA
Organism: Maylandia zebra; assembly: GCF_041146795.1. Taxonomy (NCBI): domain Eukaryota; kingdom Metazoa; phylum Chordata; class Actinopteri; order Cichliformes; family Cichlidae; genus Maylandia; species Maylandia zebra. Next base: position 33,730,999 of record NC_135181.1, on the reverse strand, counting down.
TTTCATTCATTTTATTTAACGTGTGTGAATTTGTCTTTTTTTGTTAGGGTGGAACTCATGGACTATCTGGATAGTATTGACTGCAGTCTAGAGGACTTCCAGGCCATGCTTTATGGAAAACAGTGTGGCATTGATTTTGATACTCAAGAGGTAAGATAGCATTATACACACACACATCATAAACACCCACTTAGGTCATTGGTGGTTTCTAGCCTTAGTCAAACTGATCAGATGTGTTATCCAAAACTGGATAAGCTGACCATTGGTACTTCCACTGCTATAAAGGTAATGTAATGGGAGTATTTTGAGGTAAAAATATGGAAGGAGCCACCCATTCATTTTCTGCTGCCTGTCCATCTCTGGGACGCAGGAAAGCCAAACCTACCTCTCCCCATCAACCTCCTCCAAGCTCTTCTGGGAGAGGGGGCGCTGAGGCATTCCCAAGTTGGCTGAGACATAGTCTTGCCAGTGTGTCTCCTCTTAGTTTCGACATGCCTGAATCACCTCACCTAAGAGGTGGTTCTAGTCAAGTGTCTGACTCTGTTATCTCAGGGCTTTCAATTGGAGGGAGGACTTTTGTTTTAAGTCCTTCCTGAATGACCAAGCTGCTAACCTCTTCACTATCTGGCCTAGATACTCTACAGAGCAAGCTTCTTTTTCTCTGCTTGTATCAACAATCTCATTCTTTTAGTCACTACCAAAAAGCCATGGCCATAGATGAGAGTGGCAACATAGATTGACTGGTAAACTAATAGCGTCGATTGCACACTCGGCAAGAAGAGACTGCAGCTGCACCAGTCTGCACGTGCCAGTTTTCTTCTCAGAGACACTTGCAAGTGTTCCACATATGGCAGCAGCTCATTCCCTGTCTGTAAGAATATTTGTTCTTGAACATGTAAATCTGTTCTCTAACTTCTAATTTACATCTATGCTGTTAGCTTTTGTCTGTTTTAAAGCTTCTGTCTTGTGATGTCACCCTTCAGGAGAATGTGCCCTCCAAAGGGAGCACAGCAGAGGTGAGCAAAGGGAGGAGTGAGGAAGATAACACAGGTAAGGATAAACTACACAATGAACCAAAGATAGTTTTAAATTAGCCATTGGATATATTGCAAATCCAAAAGGTACTGCTGAAATGAGTTAGATGCATATGGATGTCATTATTTTCTAAATTACAATACAACAGATGTACAGTAACTATGTACTTTCAGTATCCTGTAGGCAATTACTGATTGTTAATGCTATAAAGTCGTCACTGTTTTGTGCTGTAAATCTGTAATACAGACTGTTATAAGCAGTTACAAGCAAAACAATCTTCCTAAGATTAGTACTTAATTTGGTATGATACTACTGAAACATTACACTTTATTAGGGTTAATGATACTTCATATAATGCCATTTAAGCTTTTATTTCCCACACTGTGGTGTGAACTTGCTGGTTTTATTTAATAAGCAGCTGATTAAGATTTGGAGTAATATCTAAAATTACAATTAATTAACAACTCTCTCTACCTGCAACATTGTGTCTCCAAATCGGCGTCAGAGAGCAGACATTCAAATATTTCACAAGTTTAGTTAGTGTTGATTGTTTGAAGCTCTTTTCTTTATGACATGAGCAGATGATCATTAATGTTATGTTGTTAATAAAGTTAGGAAAAGTAAAGGATGTTTCACGTGTTTTTCTTCATTGAACCAGATATATTTAAAGTTTGTTTTTTGTTGCTCCCCCCACAAGATAAGCAGCTGATCCAGTACACCACCTGCCCTCTGTTGGCTTTCCTCGATGGCTGTATTCCTCCTCCAGACCTGGATCTAGCCATAGACGGCAGCAGCACAGGCTCCTCAAGCACCCAACATGAGCCTTCTTCCAGCTCTGTGGCTTCTATTGATGCTGAGAAGTCATCAGAGATAGTGGACACCAGCTTGGAGTCGAAGCAGGCACATCGCAGCTCGCTGATTCGCCTGGAGCCCCTGACAGAGGCAGAAGCTAGTGAGGAGACCCTGTTCTACCTATGTGAACTGAGTCCTGCTGGGCCTGAAGCTGATTCAGTTCAGCTTAGCAGAGTGTGAACACCGAGACTGCTTCAATCACAGACTGTATCCCTCAGTTATGTTAATACTTCCTCTCATCTCTGGAGTTCTTTTAAACAGCAGAAAATGAAGCGAAAATCTTCGCGGCTGCAGTTTGGACACATTTTTAGATTTATGACTTTGGCTTTGGGTAATAGTCAGTCACTCAAAAGTCACATCTGATTACTCCATACTCATTCTCTTTGTGTTCTGTAAGGAAAACAATCCAGGAAAATCCTGGAAGGTGTGTTCGTCATCTGTGGGAGGGGCACAAAGAGCTAAATGAACTTCCACATTTCTGAAACTTGATCATTTTACTTTCAAGTTCTAGAACTTGAATTTTTTTTTCAAATCAAAGGTCTCAAATGTAAAAATAAGGCACAAAGTGGAGGCATTGTAATCACTTGTGTATAAGCTCTGTTCATCTCTGTGCTGCTGGATCCACAGACAGAAGAATACATTGGCTTTCGTTCCATCTCCTTCAGCGTCTTTGTAGTCTAAAGAAAACTGCTTCAGTTTTGCTTCTACAACTTTAGTGAGGATGAACAGTAAACTGTTGTATATAATTTAATAATCTATTTATTCTAGTTTTTGTTTATATTTGGCTTAATGTTTGTGCACAGAGCTTAGACTTTTCATTAAGCAACATTCCTGCGGATTGTGTTTTGTTTAGGGAACACCTCGGAAAGTAACTTGTACATTTACATTCAGTTGAATTCTGGAGGACTGGGGCAAACACTGGATTAAAAACGGAAACAGAGGATAATATTCAATCCTTCAGTCAGCTCATAGTTTTCATTCTCAGAACTGCAGACAGAAAAAATCTTGATGATAATATGTGAGTGGCTTTAGCATGTGTGCATGCTACAGATATGATAGATGTGGAAAGAATGCGCTGTGTCCACCCGACCACACACGAGACATACAAAATATATATTGCGAAATCTGTCCTGCATTCCTTTAGCAGTATATAACAATAAAGTTGAGTTGTTGTAAGTGTCAGTGTGTTTTTTGGAACGGTGGTCATAGATCATAGAGAAGTTTGATTTCTGTTTTATCATCACCCGGCCGGGCAGACAGTAGCTCCAAAATGAGGCACAGTACAGTTGGTGCTCCTACTACAAATTCAGTGACAGAGGTCAAGTTTTCTGAACATTTTGTGAATGTGCTAACTGAAGAAAGAAGCCACCTACCATTTTTAAATTTATACCTTATTTATTGGGAGACTGAGGGCCAGCAGCATTTTAACCTTTTAGCATTTTGTACACAATAAGACAAATAAGAATATGAGAAAAGTAGAAATGATCATTGATTTCAGGAAGAAATCAATTATATCCTGGCATTGACTGTCAAGCGGTTTTCTGTTGAGAGGCTCTCAGACTTCTGCTTTTTGGGAGTTAAGGTCAGGGAGGACCTGATCTGGGAAATGCATACTGCTTGGCTAGTGAAGATACCATGCTAATACCATGCTTCTGTTGTGCTGAGAATTGCACCTAAGTTTTCTTCAGTGTTTCTTTGCTACAATAACAACTATTCTGATTCTGAAAGAGTGTAGGTGTTCAATAGCACCATCTGCTGGATTAAATATTCATTGCAGGCAACCTGGATAAAGCTTAGAGACTAAACTACAACATCTGGACTAAATGAGTGATGAATGGTCTTTACATAACCAGCAGATGATGAAATAGAAGTGTATATATTCACATTAATTAGATGAGAACTACATATGATTGACTAATAGTCTGTCAAATGCTAAATTTACTGATCTTTTTTGTAAGCAAGTATAAGTGGGAACACAGGAAATAGAAGTGCTTGTGACAGTGGGAGTGTTTGTGTATTTGTATCTGAGGGCAGAAGGCATGGTTTACAAATTTTTCTACAGAATGAGAGGTTTTAGTAACATCAAAATTTAAAGCAAATCTGTAGAGGTACAGGTAAATGTTTCTGATACTCCCAGTATACTAGAGGATCCTGTGTTCTGGATATGTTGCTCTCTGAGAGATATTGCTGGACTTGGGTGATGGCATTAGTAGTTGCTTCGGAGTTCTTCCACAACAAGCTAAAAAGTAAGCACTAAAGGCTGTCTCCTATCATCTTAGTTGTGCTTTCTACACAATTCCTATACAATTTGGCACCTCACTGCAGTATGACACAGCAGCTGCACCAGTCTCATGGTTTTTCTTAAAGCGATACACGCAGTGATACGGGGAGTCACTGTTTTCTGCTTCATACACTACTGGCCTCTATAGTCACCATCACTACTGATGACTGTAGAGCTCACTTGAGTACAGTGAACTCAATGTCATGTTCAAGAAACTAGTTTGAGATGATTTAAGGTTTTGTGACATTGCGTGTTATCCAGCTGGAGGCAGTCTTTTGAAATGGATACACTGCAATCATAAAAGGAGGGACATGTTCAGCAACAATACTCAGGCTGTGACATTTAAATGATACTCAGTTGGTACGTGCCAAAAAATATCCTCCACACCACACCAGATGAAGCAAGGCTTTTATGTTCAAGCCTAGAAGTGATAGATTTCGATATCACACTGTTTTGTCACTGTAACGTTTGTCCTGTAAAGCATCCACAGGACACGGGTGTGGGGACAGCAATACCTTCATTAATACTGTGGTTTCAGGTTCACTGGAACACAGTCACTCCCGCTCTCTGCTGTCACGTCCACTCTTCCGCCTCTGACTGTCACTGCGAACATATAAAGAGTGACAATCACCTTCACTTCCCAGCACACCTGTTCACCCCGCCCCTGCGCCGCCCCGGGAGCTCACTGCGTCATCCCTCCTCTGCAGCCGGCCAGAGACCACACCCACGCCACAGTCACATGATGCTAAACAGAAGCTGTCAACTCAGCTCTGTACAGTGGGCAATCATAATGAAGTAGTTCAACTTGTAGATTCAAGCTGCACTGCTCTTCATACTTTTGGCCACCAGATGCCACCAGCGAGGACGGTGTCGAAAAGCTTCGAGTAACAAACCCTTTTTCAAGACCAGCTTCAGTGATTCACAAAGCTTCATTTTGCCATCACTAATCTAAGGAGCTTGGAAAGAAAATTGACTGGAAGGAAAATTTCCAGGACCTCCTTAATCCCAATGACATCTTCTGTAGAGGAAGCAGAATCTGGGTATGAGATTCTTGATAGGGAACCCTTCACCTCTGGTGTCCACCATCCAGTGCATGGATTATCGCCAAGTCAGGTACCATCTTACAACCACAGTGCCTTGCAACAGCCTCAGCAATGGAGGTGTTGAGCACGGTCCATTCAGCTTATTGTCTCCAGCCTCCTTCAGAATGATGTTAAAGTCATGCTGTTGAAATACTGTTGAAGGAACTGAGATCACCTTCTGTTGTAAGAGTGATCCAATGTTAGCATTCACACTTTAGTGAGAGGTGAAACAGATTTGACCTAAGGGACAATCTTTTTTTTTTGTAACCAGTTAGAAGATTTTGGCTTTTATGAATAATAGGATGAAATCTCTATCAGTCATCTGCCACCGAGCTGATAGAGATTTCCTTTCCTGCAATAATAACACCTACAACTGAAACGGCTCCGACCTGTAAGGTCAAAAAGGGCATCGGAATCACTTTCACAGTGGAACAAAGAAATTCACCGCAGTTGCGATAATAATATGCGCATCTGCTGCAGCCACAGGTTTGGATGGTCGTTAAAATGGAGAGATATCTGACGAGAAACATGCGTTGCATCTGAGACAAACGAGGCAAATGCTGATAATAAGGCAAAAAGGAAATACGATGAAGTGTATCTTGCTCTTGGTTTCACGGTGAATGTGATAGGAGATGAAAAGAGACCGGTGTGTATTTTATGTTTGAGAACTCTGGCAGTTGACAGTATGATGCCCAACAAATTAATAAGACACTCAGAGACATTACACCCCAATGACATCCATAAGACACTTGACTTCTTTCAAAGAAAATTGGAGATTACCGTCAGCAGGAAAAAAAATAAAAGCTCTAACCTGAGATTCTGGCGTTTCTGGCAAAATACATTTATATTTAAAAATGAACTCAGGATTTAATGAACGATATCGCGTTATTCAAACTAAAATCGATTTTACTCAGAAAATCTATCATCGAAACCCACCCCGAGTGAGTCTGGCTGGTGTGGAGAGGGAGCATCCACTCATGGATAGAAAGCTGTGGGCATTCTGCTTCCATTTGGCACGTCCTACCTCTGTGAGATGGAGTGAGCCTCACTGAAAACAAAGTATAGATCTAGGTTGAACATTGAACATGACTTGACAATGGCGGTATCAAGCCTGCAACCACAGGCTCAGTGCAGCCACTACGAGTGACAAGTATTAAACTCTCACTAAATTATATATTTTTTCATCTCTGTTCATGAGTTTCTGGATTTCTTTTTTCATAAGACTAAGACTGAACTTTATTTTTGCATTTCTGGCAAAGTTCACATTCTGTGTAACTTGCTGCTTTTTTGAAGAAGTGGTGCAGACTAATGACACAGTCTAGTGACAAAAGTTGCAAAGTTGTTTGAAATGAAAGTTGTTGTAGTCTGAGGTGGTAGTCTGTAGCACGGGGGGCCCCACAAGGAACAGTACTTGCCCCTTTCCTCTTCAACCTGTACACTGCAGACTTCAGTTATAACACAGACACTTGCCATCTCCAGAAGTTCTCAGACGACACCGCCATTGTGGACTAGGCGTCAGAGGGAAACGAACTGGAATACAGGGGGGTCATCATCAATGACTTTGTCAGCTGGTGTGAACAGAACCATCTTCATATCAATTCCAGCAAGACGAAAGAGCTGGTGATTGACTTCAGCAAGAAGTCCCCCCCTACATCAGTGAACATCCAGGGTTTGGACATTGAAATGGTGGAGGAGTACAAATACCTGGGTGTTCACCTCAGTAACAAACTGGATTGGTCCGCAAATACAAATCCCCTTTACAAAAAAGGTCTAAGTCGTCTTCACCTGCTATGGTGGCTGAGATACTTTGGGGTGAACAGGACTCTTTTAAAGGCGTTCTTCTACGACACTGTGGTGGTGTCTGCTATCTTTTATGCTGTGGTCTGCTGGAGTGGTGGAATGGCAGAGAGGGACAGGGGGAAACTTAATAAACTGATCAAGAGGGCCAGCTCTGTCCTGGACTGTCCACTGAAGTCCATCAAGCAGGTTGGCGAGGAGAGAATGTTGTCTAAGCTAACATCCATCATGGACAACACCTGCCACCCCCTGTATGAGACTGTACTGAGCAGCCTCTACAGCAGCCTCTATTACATGGTTATCTCACTCATCACCAGTTTAATTGACATATCATATGTTTTTAATTGCTGCTACTCATTAGCAGCTTGTTTGTACACTGTATATTTCACCAGGAGCATTTATACACCCCCCACACTTATGTACATATCTCTGTATGTATATCTGTGCATACGAATTTCGGTTGCTGTGTATATAGGACTACTTTGTGTCTATATTCCTCTTGCTATAAGAGCTGTGTGACACCCAAATTTCTAATTCGTGGGATAATAAATGTTTATTCTATTCTATTGTTTGTTTAAAAGAAAAATGAATGAAGAATTCATTGTGAATGTGCTTATTATCAGAACAAAGTTGCAGCTAGGCTTTTCTGTCTTTGTTTTGTTTTTGTCTGTGGCGTGAAAATCTTTCCTCCTGCATGTAGTGAATGATGTAAAAACGTTGACAACCACTGGGGCTTTGACAAATTTGCTATAAGGAACACATCAAGCCATAAACTCATATACTGAGGAAATGCTTTAAAGAGGCCTAAGAAAAGACTAAAGCTGTCTTCTGTAACAAGTTCAGAGTAAAAATGTCTAAGCTCAGACTTAAATATGTCTGTTTTCCATGAATCCCGGTCAGTCTGTTGCAAGGTAAAAGCATGATTTAATATTGGTAGCCAACTGTTTAATGATAGAAAATATTTTCTTTGATTGAGGGATTAAAGTAATTAGGCCTAGCCAATACTTTCCACGTACAGTTCTTTGTAAGAAATGGGCTATCAGACTATTTCTGCGTATTTTTCTTCCTTTTTCTAGAGTTCCGTTTTGATTTGGATTGTTTTCTATAACTGTCCTGTAGGGGGCAGCCAAGCGGTGAACGGCACCGACACTGTCGCCTTATGACGCAAAAGAAGCCAGTGTCCGGGCGTCAGCCATCTTCTCTTAAATTGTCAACCGAGCTCTTGGAGCGGTCTGCTGTTGGACAACAAAAGAACAACAACAGCGATCATGGGAGCTGTTTTGGGTTTGTGCTCGATGGCAAGCTGGGTCAGTATCATTCTTCATTTGACTGTGAGAACAGTTTTAACAGCGACAGGACGTTTTAGCTGCCTCGATTTAACAAATGTTGCAGTGACTGCGCAGGAGGAAAATGTCAGGCCAACACGATGAGCGTCTGTGGCGCAGACATACTAACATCACCGTTTGGCTCATAACACACTTTAGTGATTCAGTTACTGTGAGCGTGTTACTGCGCTTTTAGTTAGACGGAGCCGATTATGCGAACCATCGCCGTACTACCTCCCATCCAGCAGGCCTGTTGATGTTCATGTTACAGTGATGGCTCGTAAACACACTGTCCGTGAAATGAAAACACCGGGGTGTGACGTTAGCTCAACCTTGTAAACACAGTGCGGTATCCGCTGCACGCAGCAGGTTCGTGTCATGTGAAACGGACAGATACACTTACAGACACGAGGTGCTTCTAGGAACTAAATGATTACCGTTATTCCTGTTAACCAATGAGCTTTGAAATATCTGTGCTTAACTCTAATACTCGACTTGTTCCCATGTGTGTATGTAGATCCCGTGTCTCTGTGGCAGCGCCCCCTGTCTGCTATGTCGATGCTGCCCCAGTGGAAATAATTCCACAGTGACTCGCCTCATCTATGCCTTCTTCCTGCTTCTGGGAGTGGCTGTTGCCTGTATCATGTTGATGCCTGGCATGGAGGGCCAGCTCAAGAAGGTACACAGTGTTCCTGACATAAAACTAGCCTTGGAATATCTCCTGCAGCATAGAGATGTCACAAGTTATGAAAACACTCTCATGGATATTTTACTTTGCTAAGGCTTTAACAGGATTCTGCAGTGAGAGTAAATATAGTTTGGTTCATTGCTCCTAATTATGTAAGACACATGGTCCTTGTTTGCTGTTAAGTAGCTTACCAGTTGTTAATCACCGTATTCTCCTAATGAGCCATACCTGCCCGTTCCAACTGTTAAATACTTAAATATGTGTGATATTCACACCAAGAGAACTATACACGGCTGTGAAAATACTGTGATCTTTCCTCTCACGTGGTAACTGTTTTTATGTTGATCCCTACAGTGGCCTCAATCCCCTTTTTTCTGTTTGTGCAGCTTTGTTGTATAATATCGGCTATAACAAAATAATCTGGTGGGATGTTTGGAAAAAAGTTTTAACGGTGTTCAGTCGGCCGTGTTTGGAAGCTGCAGTGCTGTGAAAAACCTCATTCTTTGGGGGGTTTTTTTGTTTCTCAACTAAGCAAGTGAGACAACACTCTAATACTAGAATAACTGACAAGTCAGAAATACTAAGATAATATGTTACATTTGAGAACAGTTTAGTGGAAAATGTCAAAAACTAATAAAAAGGCATTTCAAACCATTAATCCGATTCTTCAGTGCTGTTTAGATGGGCGCCACCTCTTGTCATTCATCATCAACACGTTATACTCAAAATAGACACCAAAGAGGAAAAACCCTTCCGATAAACCAATGTTAAATATGTTATGGAAACATGTTCACGAATTATTAAAATAGGACAAATGAACATCTGAAAAACTAAAACTGTAACTGAACAGTGTGGCACTGCATCATGAACGATGCACACTGTTTGAAAATTCATGACAACGACTTCAATAAAAGTTCAAATCTAAAAATAAGAAAACAACAAATTTTGCAGCCATTTTTTCCGTTTATTGAAGTCTGGTCGCGGGGGCAGCAGCAGGGGAGCCCAGACCTCCTTCTCATCACCTCCTCGAGGTTATCCGGGGAAACATCCAGCCATTGGTGTGTCCTGGGTCTGCGCTGCGGCCTCCTCCAATATGACGCGCCCAGCTTAGACACCTTACCCAGGAGGTGACAGCTTTAGCCATCTCCTTTTTGTGTAGAGCTGCAGCTACTCTACTCTGAACTCCTCCATAATGATCCAACTCCTCAGCCTCGCAAAGGGAGAGACCATCCGCCCTTCGAAGAAAGCCATTGTCCGCCGTTTGTATAGCTGTCTCAATCCAGGCCATCACTATTAGAATAACAGATTTTTGGTGTTTTTTCAACAGTGCTCCATCTAGTGGCAGATGGCTGCATAACATTTATGATCCAACAATTTACCAGCATTAGGCATCAAATCTGGTACCAAATAGTGACAACGATTAGTCGGCTAGTCGCAAACATCACTAATTTTTCACATTTGAACATTGACAGAGATTATCCAAGTAAATGTAAATTTTTTTTAAATGATAATTTGATTTAATGGAAAAGCTACAAATGCTCTAATGGAAAAGTTATTGCCCCTCAAACGTAATAACTGATTGCATCCTCCTTGTTTTGTGATAACTGACGGTGAGTGTACCACATCACTGTGGAGGAACTTTTGCCCCCTCTTTGCAGAATTGTTTTAATTCAGCGACAAAGGAGGATTTTAAGTTCATGACCTTGGTTAAATTTAAGTCCAGGTTTGACTAGTCAAATGATCATTGGACTGGTTCTTATGTAGCACTTTTGTACTCTACCTGAGCACTCGGTGCTTTATTCAACTTGTCTCTTTCACCCAAGCACTTTTTTCTACGTTTTTCTATGCTGGATCTATCTAGCTCTATTTTTTTCCATTTAACATTTACACACATGCATCCAATGAATGCGGATATTTGGCATGCAGACTGGAGAGATGGAACCACCACTTGCTGTTGTGCTTTGGGTCATTGTCCTGCTGCATAACCCAAGTGTGCTCAAGCACTTTGACCGCTGTATAAGAACCAGACCAATTTCCATTTTCAAGATAGCTTTGTATGGCCTTGTGCAAGCAGTTGTGTTAGTGACATTAAGCAACACTAATTGTCTTAAAACAAAAGCAACTACAACAGATTCAGTTCAGATAACTTTTCTCTTAATAAATGAAATCATCATTTTAAATTGCTCTCTATTGACTCAGGTTATCTTTGTCTAATACTGAAATGTGTTTGCTCTAAAATATCTAAGCGTGACATATCTGACCAAAAGAAAAGTTAGAAAAGAGGCAAATATTAGCTTTGATGTATCCAGTGGTGGTGTTTGTATGACCGACACGTCGTTTGAGTACAAAATGCAACATGTTAAAGGATAATTTTGGCTAGCTCATGTCCAGCCTGCACTTGACAGGTGGATAATTGACCTGTGGGATCTCTGTGGATTTTCTTTGGCTCGCAGTACAGTGCCTCTGTTGCATCCAGTGGCTCCTTTGCCCTTTCGTGGCGGGTGCTGCACTACGACACACCTGTATACATTGTCTCTTTTTATGTTGCTCTAGATTCCAGGTTTCTGTGAAGGAGGGAGGGGTTCGTCTATTCCTGGTGTGGAGGGACATGTGAACTGTGATGTGCTGGTTGGCTACAAGGCCGTGTACCGTGTTTGCTTCGGAATGGCTATGTTCTTCCTGCTTTTCTCTCTGCTCATGATCAAAGTCAAGAGCAGTAAAGACCCCCGTGCTGCACTCCACAACGGGTGAGTCAGCATGTCCATCTTCCACATCATGTCTGCTATGACACAAAGTCAGGTTTTATTGAGATTTGATGGATTGATTACTAGGGCTGGGTATCGTCACTGATTTCTAGAATTGATTCAATTCCGATTCACAAGGTCCCGAATCGATTCGATCCACAATTCGATTTAATTCGATTCGATTTGAATCTGGGAAATTTTGACAGTCAGAAATATTATAATTCAGATCAGTACATTTACATATTTTTGTATCTATTAAAAGGAAGCTGACACACGCAAGACTTTATCAAAGGTGTGAGCATCACAGCAGATGCCTTTGTGTCAAAGTAGCTGAAGATAAAACACAGAAAAACATGAAGGTGATTTTCCTGGCCTGGGATTTTATAAAAAATATTCTGCAGTACATCAAAAACGAAAGAAAACCATTAATCAACACATGAACATTACCTCTGAAGTTACAGCTGTTTTATTAGAGACACGGCTAAGCGTTTTGCATTTTGCTTAATTTTAAAAAGTTTAAATTAAACTAACAGCCATATGATCAGCGCGGATCAGAATCAGCAGCCGTCGGCTTTCAGCCCCGACCGTGTCCGTGCCGTCAGGTGAGAAAGGCGACATCTCACTGATTCTGATCCGCGGGTCCCGCTGTGTGTTTACATCTTTGTGCAGAAGTCGTGTTCCTGCTCTCATTTACTGTCTTAGCTGTTTGGTGGTTGTTGAAATTTTGTGATCTTTCACCTGAGATTCTGGCACTTCGGGCAAAATACATTAATATTAAAAAATCGATTCAGGATTTTAATGAATCGATTTTACGTTATCCAAGCCAGAATCGATTTTAATCAATAAATCGATTATAAAAACCCACCCCTATTGATTACCTGCTTTAAACATGCCAAACATATCATGTTATTAGAACATGTGACAAGCTGGAACGTGTTGTTGTTATAGCTCACATCAAAACTAGCAGCAGGGAGTGAAAGGCCATCTTTACTGCGGAACATCCCACTTAGGACTGCAGCTAGTGATTATTTTCATGAATATAAGAAGCATTTTCAATTAAATTCAGTTTTATTTAAATAGCACAGCACCAGATGTGTTGCTCACAGTTTCCTGATGTCCATCATTGCACGTTTAAAACATGTTACCATTAATGTACTTGAATGACAACATCTGCAAACGTTTTCAGCAGTAATCTGATTGTTAATTTCTTTATGTTCTGTTTGTCAGGTTTTGGTTCTTCAAGTTTGCAGCAGCTGTTGCCATCACTGTTGGATCCTTCTTCATCTCAGAAGGGCCCTTCACTACTGGTAACTGTTTTTGGTTCACTCTCACTTAGTCCAATTGATTACATTGATCATTGATTGCACACACACACCTTGTTTCATTTTACAGTGCACATTAAAGGACAAGAATAAAGAAATGTGAATGTGCCAGATTAAAGCTCTCTATTCATCTCACACTAAACTGGAGGTTTCATTATATTAGTGTCCTTTGTGTGACGTTCTTTCTCTCACTCTGATCCACAGTGTGGTTCTACATCGGTATGGCGGGGGCCTTCTGTTTCATCCTTATCCAGCTTGTTTTACTCATCGACTTTGCCCATTCTTGGAACGAGTCCTGGGTGGAGAAGATGGAGGAGGGCAACTCTCGCTGTTGGTATGCAGGTATGATGACAAGTGATAGAGGATACTTGTGGAGATGACTAAAGAGCTCTGTCTTTGATCTAATAGATTTGAAGTGCAGACAAAAATGTTTTGGTCATAGCTGGAAAAATAGGATTTACTTAAGACTTATTTTTATGTTATTACATAAAACAACAGTCACAAGAAATAATTAGGTGTACGCTTGGGTGTATTTGTTTTATATGACAAGTAAACAATTCAAGGTGGTGTTTCCATCAGCTGGAAAAGATTAACACAACTCTATGTTAATGAGGTTTCTTTGTTTTTGTATGTTCACAGCTCTGCTGTCAGTCACCACAGTCAGCTACCTGCTGTCTCTGGTGTCTCTGGTCATGTTCTATGTCTACTACACCCACTCTGATGGCTGCACTGAAAACAAGGTCTTCATAAGCATCAACATGCTCCTCTGCATCGCTGCCTCCGTCATGTCCATCCTGCCACAGATCCAGGTTCACACCACTTCTTGTGTACATTAGATGACTCGACATGTTCAGCTTTTATATGTAGTAGTAAGATGCATTAATCATATTAACATGACAGGATATGTAGGGCTTTATTATGAAGTGATGTTATGCAATGTAACACTAAAAGAATAATGGCATGAATTATAGCAAGATGAGTCAGACATGAGATGATGGAGTCATGGAGGTGTCGCCTAATATAATTCAGAATGTGTCATGTATGAAAGTTGTTGTTAGAAATTAGAGATAACTGATGTGTGGTGTGTCATGTACAGGAGTCCCAGCCCAGGTCTGGCCTGTTGCAGTCTTCTCTGGTGACATTGTACACCATGTACCTGACCTGGTCTGCTATGACCAATGAGCCTGGTAAGAAAACAAAAGCTTTTCAGCCTGCTGTGTTTTGCAGTGTACTGGTATGTAGGGCTGCTCGATTATGGCAAAAATGATAATCACGATTATTTTCACTGAAATTGAGATCACGATTATTTGACGATATTTATTTAACCCTTTAAGACCTACTATGGAACCAAGTCCACCAGAGCTTATATTATTTTTTTACATGCTGTAGTGCCATTTGTGGGAGCATTTCAAGTTGCTATACATCAATACAACTGTTATAGCCCATATTTTAATAATATGTATGCATTAAGTGCATAGTAATTACATAAATTGCAAAAAAGTGCAATAAACTACAAAAAAAATTGAAAATCGCTTTTGTTTTGTTTACATATATTTCTACTTGGAGAAGTTTAAGAGGTTTATCCCTCAAAACTTTAAATACAATAAAGTTGCAAAAAATAGTTTCCCACCACAGGAAATTTATTTTGAGTGTCTTCATAGTTTTATTTTGGAGATACAGCAATTTTTATATACTGCAGGAAAAACAAAAAACATTCTATGATGCAAATTTGCAAAGAAAACAGCATGTGCATCATTTCACTGTGGGAAGTGTTACGAACAGCTGATAGGAACGGCAAAGCGTGTTTCTGGAATATTATGTTTTTGTTCATGCAAGCGCTTTTTATGCAATTTTTGCAAAGCTATATGTGGAAGGAAACCGTGACCAAGGACAAGCTGATGGCATCAGATGTAAGTACAACTCCTCCGGTTTCATATGCAAAACAAATTATTGCGCTAGCTTACACGGTTCAGGTTCTACAGGGATTTAAAAATAGTTACGCAAAACGGAGCGTGCTGCTCTGACCGGCTTTAAAGGGTTAACAATGACTTTAAAAAAATAATATAAAATAGTGTGCAACACCACTGAAGTTTTTTTTTTTTTAACCTCTCTTTTCAACCAACGGCAGTCACTCTCCAAATAACTTCTGCTTAGCTTTCCGAGCTTCCCTCGGGTCCTCTTAATCAGCGGTCTCCACCCTTTTTTGCGCCACGGACCGGTTTATGCCCGACAATATTTTCACGGACCGGCCTTTAAGGTGTCGCGGATAAATGAGGGAGGGGCTAATAATCGGCTCAGTCATTTTTAATGATCGTTGAAAGCCCAGATCGTAATCGTGATTAAAATTCGATTAATTGAGCAGCCCTACTGGTATGTGCCCATAACTGACCCCCAGACCCAGGCCTAGCCCCACACACACAGATACACGTCCGTCCACATCTACCCCATGCTCTGACGTGAACGGACAGGTGCCCGCCCAAAGCCAGCAGTGATCCCGGAACGCTGCTTTGAGAATCAGTTTGACACCAACGGATTTCAACTTTATTCTCAAACTGATCAATAATAGTTTTTATCTAATGTGGGCCTGTGTATTTTTGGGATGCTTCATGCTGCATCGATCTATTGTGTGATTTATCAGTTCCATTCTCTCCACATGGTCACACTCTACTTGTGAATATGGGTGTTTCTATTGGTCCAGATAGATCCCACAAGGAAAACTGTTGTGTTAGAGCAGCTGGACAAAGAATAAAAATACTGCAGTGTACAATAAACAGAGTGCCACAGATGCCTAGTGCGGACGCTAATAAATGCACATGCAAAGATTTACAAATACAACAGTGATTTTTAAAAAAGTAGCAACGAAGTTGGTTTAAAAGAAACAGTAAAATTAAGACTGACGTTTTGCAGAGTACTGCAAATTGTGTTGATAAATATGTCCACTATTAATCTAAGAAACTGCTGCATGAAGGTATAATACAAAAATATGTGTGGGATGGTTTGGCTAATAGGTGTGATCTGCTGTCGTAGAACAAGTAGTTACTGTACTGTTCTCTATAAAACAGTAGGAATGAGTTTCTGTAGTGTTGTTTGAGGCAGCGGGGTTGAATCACACTGAGGAAGAATGAAGGAAGGAGCTTTGCTGCCTTCGAAGTGTGGAGTGATGCTGGCTTGTCCATAATGGAGAGCAGTTTGTCCCTCACCGACTCAAAGCCTACGGACTCTGGCGCTGATGCTTTCCGCCAGCAGACAACAGCAAATTAGATGGCCAGACTGGTAGATCACCTCCAACACATTAAAGGATCTGAGCTTCCCCTTCTTATAAACAGCATCAATGTAAACTACCAGTAGCTCTCCACTGTTTCCACCTCCTCACCCATGATGTTGATGGGCCTAGCTGAAGACTTTTTCTTTTGGAAGTCAACTGCCATCTCTGTTGTCTTGATTACATTCAGAACGAGGGGATTTCTTCCTCACCAGCTCTCTGTACTCTGACTCCTGCCCACCCTTAGTACATCCAACCAGTGTAGTGTCGATGGTGATCCAGTGCTTGTTGTTAGGAAAACTGCATACAGTCCTGGTTGGGACGATCCTCACAGAAATGTATACAGTCAGTGATGTAGTCTGTGATGCTATAGCTATCATTTCCATTTGGATCACAGAACATGTCTGTAGTGTCAGAGCATTCCTGCAGGGCATTGCTGTCTTCTACCTCTTCACTGGGTTGGTGGCAACAGGAAGGAAAGGAAGTACAGGAGCACACTAAGAATATAGATGGATAGAACACCTTCCTGAATGCTAAACGCTACTGATACCACTGACATGTAGTGCATTTGAATAGACTTCAGTGGCTGTGCAGATGACGGTAATTAGATAATTAAAGAATCTCTTCTTGTCTCTCAGACAGGAAATGTAACCCAAGCCTTCTGGGCATTATTGGGCTAAACACCACAAGTCCTGGCAGTCAGAACCATGTGGTTCAGTGGTGGGATGCCCAAGGGATTGTGGGATTGATCCTTTTCCTCATGTGTGTCCTTTACTCCAGGTATGGAACTCCTTAATTATCTTTGTAATTCTAAACTTGCAAACACCCAGACAACTAAATGGTTCATTTACTAACCCGCAGGCTGTCTCTTTGTGGATAGCACGATTCTAACTGTAGCCCTCTGTTTATTCGTCAGCATCCGCAATTCATCCAATGCCCAAGTCAACAAGCTGACTCTGACCAGTGATGAGTCTGCTCTCATTGAAGATGGGCCTCAGACGGACAGCTTTGAGGAGGGAAACGGCCCCAACAGAGCTGTGGACAATGAGAAAGATGGTGTCACGTATTCTTACTCTTTCTTCCACTTCATGTTGTTCCTTGCGTCGCTCTACATCATGATGACCCTCACCAACTGGTATAGGTAGGTTTCACGCTGTAGGAGACCTGTATAAGTCTGTCTTTGTACTTTATATTTGTTATTTCATGGGTTTTGTCCACAATAAGTTTAAAGTTGCGCAGTCTTCCATAGTCAGAGACGTTACCTTTGCTCTGGATTTCTTACCTCATATGTGGGGTTTAGGTCCAAATAAGGCGCGTTTTGTGTTTCTGCTAAGGTATATTATTTGGATAGAAGCAACTAGTCCACTTTGTTTGTGTGTGTCCGCAGCCCTGACTCCAAGTATGAGGCCATCACCAGCAAGTGGCCGTCTGTGTGGGTGAAGATCTCCTCCAGCTGGATCTGCATCGCACTCTATGTGTGGACATTGGTGGCTCCACTGGTCCTGGTCAATAGGGACTTTGACTGAAACTGCACACTGTCCCACTGCTCCAAATATTGAAGCTTTCACCTGTGTTTTGTTACTGCAAATTAAGAAACTTAGTAGTTAAATAACATTGCATGAGTCAGTGCTGAAGGAATGGTTGTTTATTGGCTCTGGTGAGTTGCTTGTATTGCTGAGTGTAGCTACATAACCAGAAGGTGATGAACTAGTCAGGACGTTCATGTGTTTTGTTTTGTTTTTGTTTTTTCCAGCTGTGACTTCAGCCCATTCTCATGAATCCTTAACAGTTCATTGCAGTCATTAGTATATCCTGTTAAACCCAGTGACGACTTGCACGTTTTTCTTTGAAAACTCGACGTGATGTTAACAGTAGTTGTATCTGAAAAGGTTCCTATGATCCTGCGTGCACATCAACTCTGCACTGTAATGTTCTGTATGCTGTTTCCTGTTTAAAAAAGGGAAAAAATGTTTTTATTCTTTTGAGTTGTGCATGAGCAGCTGTGACATTTAGAAGCAAGAGTAGGTTCCCACTGGCTCCATCACCCTGCGTGAGCAGTGTTGTGCATATGTGTTGGTGTAGATAGTTCTTCTTTATATTGCACATGTCTGCACACGCTCAGCTAATTGAGTAACAAGATGCATTCTTGTTTTTGTTGCTTCTGACTTGCTTTTTGATAACATTTGTGGTTTTGACTGTTTGACAAGCTTCCTGATAAGTTCTTGCGTAGCGCATTAGCTTGTTTCAGACATATTGTGGATGTGTTTGACTCTCATCTGTGATATTTTTTTTTTCTTCTTGACCTAACAGTATATTGTAACTGATTTAATAAAAGAAATATGGGTGGGGGGAGTCAAGTCTAATTTGTTGTTGTTTGTTGTTTAGCTGGGTCGTACACAGTTGTCAGCTTCACCATTATTTGGTAGGTCCACCAAAACACTCATTGAGCTCTGAACCTAAAGGTCTCCTGTGGTAATGTGTCACACAGTGTTCAGTCATTTGTTTCCTGAAAGGAAATCTCATCTCATCATGCTTAATACCATTAAATCCAAGCTGAAATCACAAGATGAGATGGCAGTAACATGAAAAACCACCAGGGTAGTGGCAGGAAACTCTAAAGTTATTTTTCTATTTATAGGCGTTTACATTTATCTTCAATTTTGCTCACTTCTTTGTAGTTTGCGTCCAGGCAGTTAGACCTGTATTTTATTTTTTTAAGTGCTCATCAACGACTGTTTTCCACTTTCTGGATATCTTGCAGTGTTCTTCAGTTTATGCAGGCCGTGTACCAAAAGATTCAGGTGGAAATCTTTTGTACCAAATATAATCTTCATCTATAATACAGTACTGCGCTCTGCAGATATTAATTTCAACTGCTGTAATAAAGGAATGTATCAAATAGAGGACAAATAAAGTGCATCTCTTCTCAGTGCTTGTATGTCAACATTTGCAAAGGATTCCTTTTGTTGCAGTGAGGTGTAGAGCTCATCAAGTAATTATTGAGTATTCCACCAATTAATCAGATAAATCATTTTCTTATTAATGAACAATAATAAATCTTCAAAAGGTGAAAATTTCCATTTTAGCTACGTCTGTCTACGTGCCCTAGTTAAATGTAACTTCAATGCAAAAATATATAAATACTCGAGTACATTCAGAGGTCAAATAAAATAAGCAATGAACACAAGCTAAACTAAGGCATAAAAATATAACCTGTCTCTGATGGGTTTCTGACAATAATGGGGGCAAAGAGTAGATACGTGCAGTGGTTGGGATTTGGCTATTCCCCTGCCGCTCCTCGTTTCAACTATTTCTACTGCAGATGCCACAGATCAGTCACCCGTCTGCTCACCAGCTTGAAACAAGGAATAACAGTTTGCCTTCTCTGCTCAGCACTTTTATACTTCCACATAACTACATCCAAGCATGTTCCTGGCATGCTTGGACACTTTATTTCACATGTTACATTTTCTCATTCGGTTTAAACCTAAATTATTTTTCTATGATTAATCTTTAGCTTAACAACTTACAAATATTTTTCACACAGGACCAGTAGGATTGGATATTTTTATTCCTCAACAAATAAGTCATCGTTTAAATTGCTATTTGTATTTACTTCAATTCAATTTTTTTTTACAGCACCAAGTCACAACAACAGTCGTCTCAAGGTGCTTTATACTGTAAGGTACCCCCACGATAATACATACAGAGGAAAACCGAACAGTCATATGGCCCCCTATGAGCAAGCACTTTGGCGACAGTAGGAAGGAAAAACTCCCTTTTAACAGGAAGAAACCTCCAGCAGAACCAGGCTCAGGGAGGGGCGGGGCCATCTGGGGTGAGACAAGGAAGACAGGATAAAAGACATGCTGTGGAAGAGAGCCAGAGATTAATAACAGGTATGATTCAATGCAGAGAGGTCTATTAACACATAGTGAGTGAAGAAGAAACACCCTCCTCCACAATGGGTTTCATTTAATATGAGTGACTCAGTAGTAACGCAACATATTGTTAAAAATGTCAGTCAGTATTCAGCAGTATTATGTCTGTATTATTGTTTCTACTGAGTAAGTGCATTTCAGAAATGGTTTTCTAATTATTTTTAGGAAATTTGGGATGTGAAAAATAGAATTATGAACACCAACAAATGGACATCTTTTATATTTTATTATTTGAAATGAATCATCTGTCATGTACACCACTAGAGTACACTGAAAAAAATTACCTGTGGGATTAACATAAAAAAAATGTACATTGGTTGCACGCAATTAAGTTATGTTTTGTCAACCTTCGTTTTTTATGTTCCAATTGCATACAATTATTTATACATAAAAACCGTGTCCGATAAATAAAACTCAGTTAAGGTTGATCTCACTGTATGTACTGTACATTTTTTTTTCAAAGCAACCAACAAAAACATTTTGAACAATGACCTGTATTTTTCAAAACAGCATACAGCTGTAACAGCAGTCCAGATGATACATGACTCCTCTGAATGCATCTCTTGAAAAACCAAAATGTACCTCACAAACATCTGCTGGATCCTGAATTCAACATTCTAGGGCCTATGACAAATATAACACTGAATTTGAAATCTCTTTCACGCCTCACTAATACTTACACTGTGGAAAACAGGGCATTAGAATATAGTTATCCTTCTTTCAGCCTGCAAACAATCAGATCCTACAGAGAATCCTTCTTATTATATACAATGTGAACTTATTTTTGTAAATTTATTGAACTTCTTTCTTTGAAATAAGAGCAATATTGGGCAGACGATAGTTTACATCCATACAATATCCTCTTGCAAATATTAGAAGAAATACGTGATAACATAAAAATTACAATACCATCTCTTTACATCATCATATACAGCTACTATACTCTATGCACAGTCTTTGATGACCGTGAACTCAACTCACATTGCTATGTGTTTAAATTACATTCTGGTCAGTCATTTCTCAGTACATACAATATGTAGCTAAATGAATTTGTGTTTATGAGCATGGAGACATTTCTCCATTCAGACCATAAAATGAATACCATGACTTACCTGGGTGATCCCAGCTATCCTGCTTACCAGATTGGGCAAAGCCTAGCACTATTCATTTGTATACAAGGGAAACCTGGGGGTTGCACCTGACTCACAAGTTTATCAGGCTAATGCACTTAACTCTGTCCCAGTTCTTAGGCTACTTTAACAGGAAACTCGTCTCCTTGCTCAGGGCTCAGGGTAGTGTAGATGACAGTGGGCTCCAAGACTCTAGGGCAAAGTGGAGGTGGTTCATATGGTGTTTGATTGTCTTTGTTTCTGAATTGCTTGTAGACTCGTGGGTCCTGGACCACATAGGTTGACGAGGAGGAGTAAAAAACCAGGCCCAAGATAATAATGAAGAATGACAACAGATAGAGACCCGAGAACTGAAACACAGAGACAGAGCTATCATGTGACGTTCAATATATGCATACATGCAATATTTTATTTTCAACCTATTCTAAAACTAATGTAAAGATGCACATTTCTTTTAGGATAATGCTGATTAATAACAGTTCATCGGGATTGGTTGTCCTGACTTGTCTTTTATTTAAATCTTATTTAAAGTCTCATAAAAATCTATTATATTTGTCTTTATTTGATAGTGCATGGTAGAAAATGTAGGGAATCAGTATTATCCAAGAAGGCAGTGTCAAAGTGAGATCTCTGCTGCTGGTATTAACACTATATTGCCAAAAGTATTCACTCACCAATCCAAATCACCAAATTCAAGTGTCCCACTTACGGTGCTTTCATGGCCACTGCTTCTACAAACATTTGTGAGAGAATGGGTCACTCTCAGGAACTCGGTGAATTCCAGTGTGGTGCCATGGTAGGATGCTACCTATGCGACAAGTCTAGTTCTGAAATCTCCTTGCTACTAAATATTCCAAAGTCAAGTGTAAGTGGTATTATAACAACTTGGAAGTGACTGGGGAAGACAGTAACTTATTCACAAATTGGTGGTGTCAGCAGATGCTGATGCATATAGTGAGCAGAGGTCACCAAATTCTGCACAGTCAATCACTACAGACCTCCAAACTTCATGTGATCTTCAGATTAGCTCAAGAACAGATTCCTGTGCAACTGCATCCAGCCTTACACCACCAAACGCAATGCAAAACCTGCATGCAGTCGTGTAAAGCATGCTGGACAACTGGACTTCAGTGCAGGCAGTGAAAGGAAGGCCTGTTCTCTGGAGTGACGAATCTCGCTTTTCTATCTGGCAATCGGATAGATGAATTTGGGTTGGTGGTTACCAGGAGAAAGATCTGACTGTACTGTGCCAAGGTTTGGTCGAGGATGGTGGCATTCTCACTCGGTGTTGGTCCAGTGTTGGGAACAGTATCACTTCCTGTTCCTGTTACACAATGGTGTAGCTTATCTGTGTAGCCCATTTAAGTAAAAACTGTTGGAAAATGACTTATTTCCTAGTGTCCCAAAGCTTTATTCAAAGCACACTCTTTGTTGAATAACTGGCTAATTATATTTACAGTATTCATTCACCGTGTCTTTAGGGATTCATTACATTAGCTTAGCTTTTAGCCAACTTACTAGCAGTACAGTGTCTTCAACTGTCCCTCCTGCACCTTAGTCCAAGTAGTCCTACACAGAAACCCCTAGTACACCAACCATTCACATCTAAAATTTTTCCCCACTCTGTGGCACACCTGCCAAGGAACAAACTCTGGTTTGGGTCATTCTGTTTTGAGAAACGTGTCGTTACAAACACCATGTCTTCCAAAGGCCAGAGCAGGGACATTCAATGAACCCTGAAATTGCTGGCTAAAGATAAACAGATTTGGTAAAATTCTAATTCACATCGGCAGCAATTAAAACCTAGATACATCAATCGGAGGTCAGTAAAATTAATGTTGAACCAGTGTGTAACTTTACCAAAACAATGTCAGACGTAGATGTAGTTTTCTCTCGTCCCCTCCTCAGTCGAACCAGGAATGACATGTTTAGTCACATATTTTCCTTAAATTGCTGGCTGTCTGAGTGGTGTCCAAAAAATGATGTGAGCTTTATAGATAATTGGGAAACTTTCAGGGGAAAACCTGATCTTAGCATGGAAGACAGCATCCATCCCACTTTGGATGGAGCAGCTCTCATTTCTAGAAATGTATTAAAGCCCCCAAAAGATGACTATCCAGAGCTGGGACCAGGAAGCAGAGTTGCAGTGCTAAAAGCCTCTATGCAGCTTCTCTCCTCCCGTTATCTCCCCAAAAACCCATCCCCTTAGAGACTGTATCTGCTCCCAGTCCAACAAAAAACAAACCAAAACTCAGCAAAAGACAACTTAAACATAAACAAATCACAAAGAAAGACCAATTTAGTATCTATAACTGCACCAACGAGTAAAACTGTTAAATGTGGATCATTAAGCATTAGGTCTGTCTTTCTGAGCCCAGGCTAGAAAACAATTTAATAATTGATCAGCATATTGATGTACCCTGCGTTACAGAAAACTGGTCAAATGAATCAACACCCCTGAGTTATACTAGCTCAGAATCCTCAAAGCACAAGACGAGGAGGAGGAGCAGCAGCCGCAATATTCCACTCCTGCTTATTAATCAACCAAAGACCCAGACAGAGTTTTAATTCATTTAAAAGCCTGATGCTTAGCCTTCTTCACCCTAACTGGAAAACTCAAAAAACAGTTTTATTTGTTATCTATTGTCCACCCTAGCCCTTACTGATTTAGTTTTCAGTTCAGATAAAATAATTATATTGTGGGGGATTTTAACAACCATGTAGATGCTGAAAATAACAGCATAAACATTGCATTTAATCTGTTATTAGACTCAATTGGCTTCTCTCAAAATTTAAAAGAACCCACCACCACTTTAATCACACTCTAGATCTTGTTTTAATATATTGCATAGAAACTTTACGTTTAAAAGTGTTTCCAGAAAACCCTTTCTTGTCTGATCATTTCCTAATAACATTTAAATTTAGATTAATGGATTACACAGCAGTAGGGGAATATCAGAGTAGATGTCTTTTTGAAAGTCTGGTAAGTACGGAAAGAATTCCTCCACCGTTCTCTTCAATGTTATATACCAACACAGAGAGCAGCTAGCTAAATTCTACTCCCACAGTGGTCGATTATCTCGTTAATAATGTTACATCTTTGGTCAGTATGACCCTGGATACTCTGGCTCCTCTGAAAAAGATAACTTAGCTCTGTTGAACTTTAACATTAACTAGTAATAACTAGTAGAATCTTCCCATTGAATTTTTTTTTTGTGTTTTCCTTCCTCTGGGGAACTAAAAGTACCCACCAAAAAACACATGACATATCAATGGAAAGCATAGGATGTCCTCTCTTTAGTACATCAGTACTTAGTAAGGTACACTACAGGTCAAAAGGTTCAGAACACCCCAATTTTTCCAGTTATTTCTTACAATTCAAGTCGTTCAAGTCTAATGAATGGGTAAGTGGTGAACTGCCAGAGGTTAAAAAAGGTAAGGTTACCAAAAACTGAAAGATAATGTTTATTTCAGAATTATACAAAAATGCCTTTTTCAGGGAACACAAAATGGGTTAACAATTTAAAGCTGTTCTGCAGCAATAGAGGCTCATCAAGCCTTGAAAGCTGTTCATACTAATTCCTACAGCTGTTCCAACCTTTCACTCTGAACACTCTGACAGGAAGAGGTCTGACAGACCCAAAGCCACAACTGATAAACCACAACAGAAAAAAGAACAAGATGGTAAGCTTGAAAACATGGAATGGCCAGCACAGTCTCCAGACTTAAACCCCATCAAGGTGGACAAAAGAGTGAAAGCAAAGTAACCTACAAGTGCCACACATTTATGGGAACTTGTGCAACAGTCTTCCTTAGATAGTTAGATAGTTAGTTTTTGTTAATTTATGTTGTAATTCATGTTAGGTCAGTCTGTCTTGTCTCTGCTAGCCAGCTAACTAGGCCTCTTAGTTAGCTAGTTTAGTGTTTTCTGTTTATTTATGTTGTAAATTTATGTTGCATGTAGCAGCTTGGTCCTGGAGGAACGTTGTTTCGATTCACTGTGTACTAACTGTATATGGTTGAAGTGACAATAAAGCCAACTTGACTTGAAAACTTGAAAAAAACAAAACAAAAAAAAAAACAGATATGGGAAGAACTTTCTGACAAATATTTGATTGTATTGTAGAAAGAATGCCACAGGTGTGTTCAGCTGTTATATCTGCAAGGGTGGCTACTTTGACGAGTCAACAGTTTAGAATACTTATTTGTACTGTGCTTTCCTTTCAGAGTTCAATCAGACATTAAACTGGATAATTTTCAATAACAAACTGGACAAATTGACTGGCAGTGTAGCTCAAATAAGTCAAAAGATTTTGACCAAAATCAGACCTCATGTTATCTTAAATACCTTAGGTACCTCATAGTACCATATCACCCCAACAGCCCCAATCACTCTCACACTGGAAACTTACTTGTTGTTCCTAGGGTATTTAAACGTAGAATGGGAGGCAGAGCCTTCTTTCAGGCCCCTCTTCTATGAAACTACCTCCCAGCTTGGATTTGGAAGACAGACACTATCTCTAACTTAAGATTAGGCTAAAGACTTTCCTTTTTGACAAAGCTTATAGTTAGGGCTGGACCAGGTATCCCTGAATCCTCCCTTAGTGATTGCGCCATAGGCCCAGTATTTCTCCTTCTCTCAACCCTTGTCACTCACTATGTGTTTATACACCACTCTGCATTTAATTAAGCATTATTATTCATCTCTTTCTCCCTTCCACAGCATTTTTTTGTCCCGTCTTTCTCACCTCTATAAGTTGCAGCAGATGACCTTCCTAAGCTTGCTTCTGGTGGAAGTTTCTTTCTGGAGGTTAAAAGCTTTTCTTTCCACTGCCACCAAAGTGCTTGCTCATAGGAGGTCATCTGATTGTTGGGATTTTCTCTACATTATTGTAGGGTCTTTACTTTAAAATATTAAGCACCTCGAGGCAACTGCTGTTGTGATTTGGTGCTATATAAATAAGATTGAATTGAATTGAAATATGGTGTGGGGGTGTTTTTCAGGAAGTGAGCTTAGCCCCTTAGTTCCCAGGAACTCTTAATAGTTCAGCATACCAAGACATTTTAGACAATTTCATGCTCCACACTTTGTGTATTTGCGATCATTCTCTTGCTTATACATCCACCTTCATTTTATCATCATCATCCTGGTAGATGGCAGCAGCTTTTTATCATGATCGTCTCAGTACATGTTTTCTTCAATTACATGAAGCATACCAGTGCTCTATGCTGAAAAACAGCCCCACATCATGAGGTTCCCACCTCCAAACTTCGGTGTTGGGATGGCGTTTTTGAGGTCATATACAATGTCTTGACTTCTTTTCATGTGTGGATTGTATGGGTTGTTACCGACATCTAGTGATATTTCATGTCAATAGCACCATTAAAAATATATTTACTAAGAACATAGATGAAGCGTTCAATACTTATTTTACCCCCTATACTGTGCTAAAACAATCATCTGACAAATAAACTCTCTAAAGGCATTATTTAAGCATTTCAGCTCCCAGTTTTGGGATTACCTGTTTTCCCTTCTAGTGGACATGGTTAATGGCAACTAAGCTATTGATAGTTTCTTATATGCTACAACTAAGCTACAACATAAATAAATGTGGCATAAAGACCGTCAGTTATGAGACTTCCGATAAAAATTTACTATAAAAATTATTATTATTTTTTCTAAGGTTGTAAGAAAACAGTTTCCAGAAAATCTGCTCAGTTTAAACTCTTAGGTGGCATTTTAAAATATGCTTTGACAAATTTTTACAACACATCTCAAGTTCTCAGCTTTGAAGATACATTTCTCATTATAGCATCACCAAATACAGTAAAGATAAACTCCGTTTTCCTTGTATTACTTCTGGAGCCTGTGTGAATGTCCTGCTGCCCATGTCACCAAACCCACTCACCCTCCACCATCAGACCTGTGCCACCTGCCTGCCAGCATAGCTCTTGCCTTTTTGTGTTCACCTCATCCATTCTTAACTTTATATCACTTTTTATGAGCAAAAAAATATTTCTAAGTGCCACAAGTATCATTAGCATTTTCATAAGTCACAACAGTGTACATCATTTATACCACAATGCAGTTCAGTTATTTTAGTTTTAATCAACTAAATCAATTAGTCTAGTCAAACTAAATAGTGCTTTACTCTTATATATATATCTTTTAAACTGCACATCATCACATAAATGATTCCTGGCAGTTGATTACCTTGTAGTGAAAGAGAAAGAGGCCACAGAAGAGACTGTAAAGGTCAGCTGTGAGCAGAGACAGATTGACTGAGGTGGCACTAGTCCTCTTCATCACAACAGGCATGAAGCTGTAAAGGCCAAACATGAAGGCACTGAAACCAACATAAAGAAGACCTGTGAACACACAAAGAGGTATCGTTTTTAATAGGATTTACTTTTATTTCATTATAAAGTGCTCAAATACAGTAGAGAAACTCTATATAAGAACCAGTCTATGTACCATTTACCATAAAAGTGGTTATTGTGATCTTATGGATCATGCTATGAGTTATTGCTAACTCTTCATTCCCAACCTACACTGTAGAGATGCAGAAAAACACATTTGTGTACCAACATTTTTTACATACTGAGGCATAGTCACAAGCCCTTTTCTCCAGACAAACCAAGGCAAAAAACTTTTATGGGATTTCCTAACACATTTTGTGTCTTTTTGTAAGTGAACAGGGTACTTCTCCAATATTTTTCATTTTAGTTCAGTTGTATTTATATTGAACCAAATCACAACAACAGGTGCCTCAATGTGATCTATATTTAAATTCTAGCCTGATTCTACTAGAGGTTTCTTTCTATTACAAGGGAGTTTTTTCTTCACAGAGTCTCTAAGTGCTTGCTCATAGGGGGTTGTCTGATTCCAATACTATGTGGTCTTTATCTTAAAATGAAGTGCCTTAAGGGACTTTTGTAAATAGTCTCTATACACATATACAGTTGAATTGAACTAACTTGAATGTGATTCCTGCCACTTTGACCAAGATCCATGTGAGCAGATCTGAGAATGAGAGGTTTCAGGGTGTTTTGCCTCCTCTTTTATGGCTGATGTACCTACCATCAAAATGCCATCTTGTGTGACTGGCAGCAGCCACTAGAGAGGGCTACCTTATAATGCAAGCATGTAGCTTGAAAATTTCTTCTCAGAAGCCCATCCCTTGATAAAGCACACTGGTTCCATCTCTGACTCTGTCACTTACAGAAGGGAGCTGAAGAGCGTGCAAATCTTTGAAGTCTTATTTGTGAGAAAGCTTGAGAAAGTCTGATAAAGTTTGAGAAACAAATGCTTTGACTTTTTATCCTTGAGTGATGGTTTCCCATGTTTTCCTAAGTGATGAGCTTCATTACATACTTCAATACGAGGACCCATGTGCTTGGAAGTGTGAGTAAATGCATTAACTGCATTTTCATTGACCTCTAGGTCAATACAGAGATGCTGTAGGTCAGCATCTCTGCAAAAAGCCACATCATCTGCAAAAAGCAGAGATGAGATCCTGAGAAAGTGAAACCCTTCCACCACTTGGCTACGCCTAGAAATTCTGTCCATAAAAATAGTGAACAGAATCGGTGACAAAGGGCAGCCCTGGCGGAGCCCATCACCCACCAGGAACAAGTCCGACTTATTGCTGGCTATGCGGACCAAGCTCTTCGAAAGCGGTCGTATAAGGACTGAATGGCCCGTAGCAATGGGCCAGACACCCCATACTCCCGGAGCACTCCCCGCAGGACATCCCGAGGTACATGGTCGAATGCCTTCTCCAAGTCCACAAAACACATGTAGACTGGTTGGGCAAACTCCCATGCACCCTCGAGTATCCTCAAGAGGATAAAGAGCTGGTCCAGTGTTCCATGACCAGGACGAAAACTGCATTGTTCCACCTGTATCCGAGGGTCAACTAACACACACACACACACACACAGTTGTGTGTGTGTGTGTGTGTGTGTGTGTGTGTGTGTGTGTGTGTGTGTGTGTGTGTGTGTGTGTGTGTGTGTGTGTGTGTTTGTTCAGAGTCACCTATCTGCCAGTTCCAGGATACTCTTAGAAGCTCTTTGTGTTCCATGATAGCCCTGCAACAAAGCATACACAGAGATTTAATAGCACTGGCTTATTTTTACAGAACCAGAGTTCCTTTAGGGTCTTGGTGCACAGTGGACAAAGAATGTTTATTCTAGTTTAGTATGGCCAAAACCACTTTCAGTGGTCCCAAAAAAGTTGATTCTGTTCATCTGGACGTAACATAACAATTTGCATATTAATGATCAAGAAACTGACCTCATGGCCCATTGTTTGCCAGTGGTGCTAGTTTCAGTCATTATACAAATGTACTCATTATACAGTTGGAGAAACCTGCAGTCAGCAGAGACTGAAGAAGTCACTTGGATGAGTGACAAAACGTTTCTCCCACTGAAAACACTATGTTCAAATGAACAGAATGAACCTTTTGGGATTTCCTTACCTGGATGATTGAGCATGCATCAAGACACTTTCAGTGGTGTTTCGCTTTTTGTGTAAAGGTTCAAATTGCAGATAAATGGGGTGGTTGTAGCTCAGGAGGGAGAGCAGGTAATCTGCATACCAACTGGAAGGTTTGGTGGTTTGATTCCTGGCTGCTCTATTGTGCATGCCATATATACTTGGGAAGATGCTAACCCCAAGTTGCTCTCTCCAATGAATATACTGGAGTATGAATGTTAGATAGAAAGCACTTACTTAGAAAACACATTAAAAAAGTGCTTGTGTGAATGGGTGAATAAGTTAAGTTGTATAAACTGGCTTGAGTGCTCAGGTGGAGTAAAAGAAGTTCTATATAAGAACTAGTCCATGTGCCTCAAAGTTTTAGATTTCATTTCCTGGTGAAAATTTGTCTAAAATACCTGAGCCTACCTATAAGTTACATTCAGAAAGTGTTGTTCTTACATCCTCTCACCATTTGTACCTGTAATGTACCTGTGTTATCATTATGCATTAATACTTAATTTTTTAAAGGTAAAATGTATTCTCTTAAAGGCTAATAACAAATGCTGTAAAATACACATAGTTCAGTTAAAAGTACAATATGTCTAAAATTTGATTAAATTTAAATTTAAATTTAGAAATTAAAGAAAACTACATCAAAACTGTGCTAAATATACCTAGCTTGTTACTTATTAAATTTTGACCACTTGCATTTATGAAGCATGTTTCTCCTCCACACAAACTCACAGCTGAATGCCGCTGAAGAAGGATCCAAATAGTCCCAACATGCCCAGGAATTCAACACGACTCAAGTTCTTTACAATAAACTCTTCGCATACATTGGATATTCCGTACAGCATAGCTCCTCCCAGAACTAGCAGATTCCCAAACAGCTTCTGCTCTCCTGGAAAGATTCAGGAAGAAAGAGAGGAGGAATCAACACTCACAAATGACCAAGAGACCCCAACAAACTCACAGCACCCACACATGCATGCACCCTTAGTGGGCCACAATAATGCATTCTTTATCATATCAAATTACCAGTGGATCTGTGCCTTGATGAGCTGCTTGCAATCAAATGTAAATTTGTTGAGTGTCATCTTTTAAGTATTTATGTGTACTTGACAGTGTGTACTTGGTACTTGCCAAAGCCTTGCTGTCCACCAAGAAGAATGTCAGCTCCTACAATGCAGCCAATGCCAAGCAAACATAGACCTGTCCCGACAAAATGGACAGTCTTGTATCTCACTAGGAGAAAGAACCAGGACAGCAGCAATACCACTGGGATGACAAAACAGTCTAAGAGCTGAGAGAAAGAATCGTGCACAGAGAAAAAAATAAACAGGTTGATGATTTCTTTTTCGTTCACACCGGAAGTGTTGTTTCATTCTAATCAGACTTATCTTTTTGTTACTGTTGACTAGTGGCTCCATTACTGTGTATTCTAAACAATGCAATAAGTGATTTCAGTAGAGTTCCTAGTGGTCTGTCAATGCAGATTAGATCCGCATCACTGTCAGAGGATACCAATTTAATGTTTAAGAGACCCAAAGATTAATAATCAAATAGAATAGAACAGAATAGCCCTTTATTGTCATTGTAGATGTACAATGAAATTGTGGGTGACCCACACAAACTGCAGGAATATAATATAAATAGTAAGATTGCAGGAATAATTATTCATCCATCCATCTTCTTCCGCTTATCCGGATCTGGGTCGTGGGAGCAGCAGCCTAAGCAGAGAAGTGTCCATTTGAGCAGGTGGGTGTAGCTGGTGTGGATCCCTGCCTCCTGTAACCACCTTGGGGCGGGCCTACCATTCTCTCAACTGGACAGCGCACCTAGAGTTAGATCTGGACAATCAATGGAGGCTATTTATGGCCAACTTCACTGTCACCTCACCGCCAGTTCGGCAACCCACCTAAGCTGGTAACAGGCTCAAAGGCCGTTAAAGTTTCCATTTATGACACCCCATACTCCTGAAGCACCTCCCACAGGACACTACCAGGGACATAGTCTAATGCCTTCCACAAGTCCACAAAGCAGCTTGTCCAGTGTTCCACGACCAGGATGAAAGCCGCATTGTTCCTCCTGTATCCAACTACGGACTCTCCTTCACACCTCCTTCACATCACCCATCATTGAATCATACTTTTATTATCTCTGGCTCTCTTCCGCAGCATATGATTTTTCTTGTCTTCTTTCCCTCTCCAGAACCAGTCTCGGCAGATGGCCGCCCCTCCCTGAGCCTGGTTCTGCTGGAGGTGTCTTCCTGTTAAAAGGGAGTTTTTCCCTCTCACTGTCGCCAAAGTGCTTGCTCATAGGAGGTCATATGATTGTTGGGTTTTTCCCTGTATGCATTATTGTAGGATCTACCTTACAATATAAAGCACCTTGAAGCAACTGTTGTTGTGATTTGGTGCTGTATAAATAAAATTGAATTCAACTGAAGTCGGCAGAGCTCCACTCGCACTATACACAGTGCAGGTAGAGCACCACTTTCCCCTCCTGAGTCGCGTAAACATATCGCAATATATATCGTGTATCATGAGAGGGCCAAAAAATATCTTGATATTAGATTTTCCTCTCATCACCCAGCCCTACTTTATTCTATACACTTTAAGCACTTTACATACCTTGCACCCTGTGCTAATTTAAATTCACTTATTACATTTCAAAGACATGCATGTCTTTGAAATTCAAAGACATGCATTTCTTTGAAATGTGGGAGGAAGCCAGAGTAACTAAATTCTGAACTGCAAATCCCACATATCCAACCAAGGACCTGCTTGCTCTGATGCAGCAACACCTAGCATGGCACCACCATGCCACACTGGCGAAGCAGAAGTCAAGGTATCCTGATTCTTCACTGATTTTCCATAATGGAACTCAAGGGCTTTTTTATTTTAAAAAAAAACAAAAAACCTCAAACAAGCTTTGTACCATAAACATCAACATTATTTTGTCAGACTTCACAAAAACTCTATGGGTACTATGAGGACAGCTGGCTTTGATGTAATGTCTGCAAACACGCACAGAAGCACTCACACATACCAACCTGTACACTGGACAGTGTAGTGTACTGGTAAGCCCTAAGGACCAAATAGTTGGCCTCAATGTCTATGACACCCAGAATCATGTATTTCCACCAGCGCTGCATTAGAATGGCCAGCAAGTTCCCTTCCCCTGGTGAGAAACATAGAAAGGGACAAAAGGAAAGAATCTCACAACAGTATTCCAAACATAGGGACAAGAATTCACTCCATTACAGCACATGTGCACACACACACTCACACACAAAATCGTGTTTTCATATCTTAGTGGGGACATCTAATGCTTTCCCTAGCATCTTACCCTAACCATCACAAATGAAGGATAACCCTAACTGCTTAGCTTAAACCTAACCATAAACGTATTGTAACCCTGATACTAAAACCACATTTTGAGTGTCAAAAAGACTTCAAACTCTTGGGGACAGGCATTTTGTCCCCATAAGGGCTACTGGTCCCCACAAGTTTAGTAATATTCAAATTTTTGGTCCCCACAAATATATGTAAACATTGTGTACACACACACACACACACACACAAAGTTACAAATGTCTATTTAGTCAGTCAGCCAAAAATATTATTTTCTGTTTATATTTCGTGAAAATTGTGCAAGTAGTTTATACCATAAGATCAAATATGAAAGTCATTTCCACAACTTTGTCATTATCAAATAAAGTTAGGATCTTGCAACACAGAAGTTTGCAACAAGTGACAGTGAGTCTTTCACATCAATGTGAAAGATCAACAGGACCCTAAGAGTCTTCATCAGGGACTCAATGGGGACGTGGCAGACAACACTAGAGGCCAACTTCAAAGTCATAGCACAAGTCGCCATCAAGTGCAGGATGTACCAAGAAGATGCTCTGTCCCCACTGCTGTTCTGCATAGGCCTGAACCCCCTCAGTGAGTTCATTAACAACACTGGCTATGGATACCGACTATGGAATGGAGCAGTTGTCAGTCACCTCCTCTACATGGATGACATTAAGCTGTATGCCAAGAGTGAACAAGACATCGATTCACTGATCCACACCACCAGGATATACAGCAATGACATCGGAATGTAGTTCAGACTGGAGAAGTGTAGTCGGATGATAACAAAAAGAGGGGAAGGTAGTCAGAAGCTCTGAGCACAAGATCCATAGAGGCTGGGGTCTATCACACCAGGCAAGACCCGAGGCGCAGACTGTGTAAAGATGTCCCCGAGACAATCCAGCACATAACAGCAGGGTGCAAGATGCTAGCAGACAGGGCATACATGGAACACCATAACCAAGTGGCCGGCATAGTATACAGAAACATCTGTGCCGAATATGGCCTGGAAGTTCCGAGGTCAAAATGGCAAACTCCCCCAAGGGTGGTGGAGAATGACCGAGGGGCTTCCAGATACAGACGGACAAAATGGTGGTGGCTAA
Organism: Maylandia zebra; assembly: GCF_041146795.1. Classification (NCBI taxonomy): domain Eukaryota; kingdom Metazoa; phylum Chordata; class Actinopteri; order Cichliformes; family Cichlidae; genus Maylandia; species Maylandia zebra. Next base: position 33,696,596 of record NC_135181.1, on the reverse strand, counting down.
CCAACCCGACATAGTGTTGGACAAGCAGAAGAAGACGGCCTTAGTGATAGATGTAGCAATACAGAAGGAAGGCATGAAGGAACATGAGAAGCTTGAGAAGTAACAAGGGCTCAGCGAAGAGCTCAAGAAGATGTGGAGGGTGAAGGTAACAGTGATCCCAGTGGTAATCGAAGCGCTCGGTGAAGTGACTCCCAAGCTAAATGAGTGGCTCTCATCAAAATAACTAATGTCCACTCTTATTGGAGTGGACTCTGACCACTAACCTCTAACTCAGCATCCTCATCCTCCTGGACCTTTCTCTAGCCTTCAACACCGGTTTCTCATCTAACTAACCGGTGCTTTACTCTCTTGCTTTCAGTCCTATCTCTCCAACACACAATAGTTTGTGAACAGTAAATGGACATAAAGCACTTTTCTACTCTATATACAGTTGGAGAAACCTGCAGTCAGCAAATATGAAAGTGCATATTTGCTGACTGCACAGACAGTTAGTTAGAAAGCACTTTATACAAGTGCTTTCTAACTAACATTGGCACACATTCATACTCCAGTGGATGCATCGGAGTGCAACTTGGGGTTAGTATCTTGCCCAAGGATATTTAGGATTCAGACTGGAGGGTTTGAACAACCAATTAGCAGATGACCTGCTCTACCGCCTGAGCTACAGCCACCCAGTCTGTTACACGTCTACTCCAGTTAACCAAGATGTGCCTCAAGGTTCTGTGCTTGGATCCCTGCTCTTCATTTTGGTATTTATTTGCGAATCTAGTTTCATTTCAGCTTATCTGGTTAAATTCTGTCATGCCTAGGTTACAGTGTAAGTTCATGGCTTATCACGTTCCCCTTATGTCCCACCCCTGTGTTTAAGTCTCCCATATTGGTTAGTGTGTCTGTCTGTCATGTCTCATGTCTGCGTGGTTCATGTTGTCAAGCTCATGTCACGTCTGCGTCCTATTTATAGTTCCTGTTGTATTTTGAAGGGGTCTTGTGTTCCATGGTGTCATTAGGTTCATTCTAGTCAGCTGTTTCCTCATGTGTCTCCACTTCCATTGATCTCCTCGTTTGTGTATTTAAGCCCTCTGTCTTCTTGACTTCAGTGTCTTGTGTCTGTGCTACCCACATCATCTCACAGTTTTCATAGTTATCTTGTTAAAAATCATAGTGAGAATCATAGTTTAAAGTCATAGTTAAAATTTGCCCAGTGTAAATTTCGGTTTTCTCTCATTTTGCCTTGTCTTATGTTTGTGAGTTTCAGCCCCAAAATAAAGGCTTGCTTTTTGTTCAAGTTTAGTTTTGGTTCCTCATCTGTGTCTCCACCTGGGTCCTCCTCACACACTCCACACAGTCTGTCTCCGCAGGCTGTGACAATATTAACATAAAAACAAAACATAAAACAGGCCTGATGGTACTCAAACTGAACATGAATTAAAAGTCAACACAAAAAAGACTGTATAGACCCTGGTATTCATTGACATAGACAGTTGCCTCATCTTCATTATTATCATTCTTATTATAATTAGATAGCTAGATAGAATATTGATATTGATTTATGCACTCACACATCTTAGCTTGTGGCTTTACCTTGCTTGACTGCCAACGTGGTAGTGTACACCAGAAACAGCAGGATGTAGTTGAGGAAGCTCTGAAACACTGGAGTGTTAGCGTGAAAGTCATTCGCCAGGTATTTGCTTGTCAGACCTAAAGCGCAAATTAACAAGGACAGGACCTGACCCAGGGCCAAGGTCACCAGCAGGTCCCTGTGGAGGACAGCACACACGGACAAAAAGTCAGTTTTATGACTGAGCATGAATGGCAAGGATTATTATAATCATAAGGCAATAATATACTCTAACGTTCTCTGCTTGTTACATCATTCTCTGTCATAAGAGATGACTTATAAAATTAAATACCTGAAATCATACTTACTAATGCAATAACCGTTTTTGGCCACCAGGAGTACTTGAATGTACCAAGAAGCACACAGTGACCCACAATATTTTGTCAAAAGTATACGCTTGTCCGCCTTCACAAGTATGTGAACTTTTTTTAAAAAGAAAACCTGTCCTGCAGTCAGTATTGTGATCTGAGTGCACGGTGGTGCCGAACACATTTTGCCTTTGCAACAACAGCTATACAGAATCTCTATAGGCTCCTCTTGTTCATGTGAATCTTTTATCTGTTTGTTTGTTTGTTTGTTTTTGTTTTATTTCAGACATTACATTATATGTGGAATAGTACAATGATGTCTAAGGCAAGACAGGCAAGACACCAAAACAATAAAAAAAAAATACAACAGGTGGGGAGGTAGAAACAAATAGACAAAAACAGACAAAATAGTTTGTTTGAAACAAACAAGAATTCCTTTCACTGGAGCTTGTAAAAACAACCCCAGACCATAATACCCAGTTTACACCAACCACTGCATCCAATGCTTTATATTGTACTTAGTGATGTAATGCTTAAATGTAGCTGCTCGGCCATGGAAACCAAAAATGATCATCACTTGATATCTTACTGTTTGTGTCTGATAAGGTTGTCCACTGTTGGAATGACAGAGAATGAATCAAAACAGTACAAGGAAGGCAGCTAAAAATTAGAAGTAGAATAGAATAGAATTAGAATTGAACTTACCATAAAGCTATGTAAAACTGAAATGGTCCTCCTCCACCAAGACAGAAATAACTATTTGTGCAATAATTACCAAGATGATGTTGATTAAACTTGGTGGAGATGTGGGACATGAGAAAAGGAAGAACCTATTGAACCCATTCGATTACTTTCCGCATCTTGCAAAAGAAGGATCAACTTAAGCCTTTCTGTAGGTTACTACAAGTGACTCTTTCACTTTGTCACGTTGTTTTCACAGCTGAAACGTTGATGTGTTGCACATATAAATTCGAGCTAGTTTAAGCTAATAGACGACACCAATATAGGAGAAATATGCTTTCTCTTTCTAGTCCCTGTCAGTACTCTCGCTGCAGCATTTTGGATTAACTGAAGGCTTTCCAGGGAGTTTTTTAGGACATTCTAATAATAACGAATTACAGTAATCATGCCTAAAAATAATAAATCCATCTACTAGTTTTTCAGCATCACTGTGAACAGGGATATTTATAATTTTGGAGATGTTTCGAAAATGGAAGCGAGCAGTCCTACATATTGGTATTGGTAGGCATGTAGTAGGCAAATACAAAGGGAGTTTGAAGGATGCAGTGAGTGAGGCCAATGAGTAGAGGTGACGGAGGCTTTAGCAGACACGGGGACTGGACAGCAGCAATTTAGCGGAAAGATAAACGGAGCACGGCAGCAGACACCGACCCAACACAACTTGTCTAGCCCTGGACACCAACATAAAACGAAATGTATTATAAATGTATTAACGCTCCTTCTCGAATGCTTTACCCTCCACACACACAGCTCTTTGCACGATGCTACGATGACATCTGTTGCTCAGTATGCAGCAGAATCTGACGGGTGTGATGGAGAGCCTGTGTTTGGAGCGCAGAGTGAATGTAAATTGTTCAGCGCCATCACGATCATCTTACCTCGTCAAGACCTTTCTGATCCGCTGGTAAAGGCTTGCGGTGCCCGTATCTCTGGGAACACCCTGTACTGTCGACACAAAAGAAATCATTCTTTTACCGAGCGTGCGGATATCAGCGCATTGTGCTCGGAGGAGTACCGGAGGAGAAGGAGGGGCGTCGGCAGAGAAGCTGCGGAGCTACTGGTCTCCGTCCCGCGGGCAGCAGTGCACAGGTTGCAATGCACTTCGCAGGTGATACAAAAGCAACGACGCTGTTTCTACTTCTGAATTTAGAAGTAGAAAATTAGAGATCATCCAGGAGCTGACCTCTAACTGCATAAATCTTTTAAGATTTATTAAAAAGTTATTGGTGTGTGTCATCCGTCTTTGTGGACAGACAGAGCTCTTTATCTGCATAGTAATGAAAATATGCCTTCTAATAAGGGAAGCGTGTATAATGTAAACTGAATTGGTCCTGACATGGGACCCTGTGGAATTCCATAATGTGTGAAGAGGACTCTCCATCTCCGTGATCATATTAGATCTATTAAATGATTCAAACAAGTATAGCCCGGTACCTTTTAATGCCTACAGCTGGCGCTAATCGCTGTAATAAAATGTGATCAACTTTCGATCACTGCACAGAGGTCTAGCATGACAGGCAGAGATGAGTCCACAAGATCATTTGTAACCTTCACTAAAGCTGTTTCTATATTGAATGTAACCCTAGAGAGTTACTAAGGGTTTCAGTGTATTATGAGCAGAGATGGGACAGTAATGCATAATCTGATTACTTTTTTAAAGTAATGGGATTACTTTCTTGGAGACGTAACAGTAACGAATTACTTACTTATTGTAACAACCCTTTTGGGTTATAGCACCACTAGGGGGGGTTGCCCTACTATTGTAGTAGCTATGGGAGTCTCCTAGGGGGTGTGTGAGTTGTTAGCGGCAGCCATTACATGCTGCTCGTGTTCTGTTCTCAGGATAGACCTCACCGTTGTAACGGCCTGGCACCGGCGACTACCGATCCCCGCACATGTATGTACGGACAGTGTAGAGCCGTGGAGACCTGGCTTGTATGGTCTTATGTTGCTGACAAGGAATAAAGGTCTGTTGTTTAATTTAACTGACTGGCTCCGTGTTATCCGGCTAACCTCCACACCACATGCCCGCTGGACCGGCTAGCCGCTCCTTCCTCGCCAGACTGCTGTTACATTATGAGTGAGGTTAGAATATTGCATTCATTATCAAGTTTTACTAAGTAAAATTACTGTGATGAGAAATAATAAAATAGCAGGTGTGATCTCCAGATGGTATGTGAAGCATTCATTGATAACATAGGCCAAGTCTAGGGTTGCCAACTCCCTGAAAAATAAATAAGGGACACCTCGTGGCCAGGGCCGGGCGACCCAGTTGTCTTCACCCTTCCCAGTGTGGTGAATTTTCTAGCTCTTTTTTTGTGTGTGAAATTATTTTTTTAACCATTTGACTTGAATTTGATTTAAGTAGATGTGTATTCTTTGTGATATGAACACATGTGAAACAAATGATCATTTAGCCATTTATTTTTAGCTCAAAATGACAACATTAACACAGTAAAACAGGTCTCTTTCTTAAACAGAAGCCTGTCATGCTTAACTTTTGAGAATATAAGTAAATCTTTCTTTAAAAGAACTCCGTCCTGCTTAACTTAAAATAATAGAAAACAATAGAAAGAAAAATATTCTTGTAACAGTGCACATTTAGTGCATTTAGTACAGTTGGCTTCAGTTGAGGTATTATTTCAGCTTTTCTAATGCTAATCAGCTGCTCCCGTTTGAAAACCCGCTTGTTCCCATGATTACGCATCTTAACTCATCATCATTATTCATCTATGTATTACTTTTATGTATTAGTCATCAATTTGTTGTAATCATCTATCCTTGCAGTTGTTTATTACACAAAATAAGTTATATTATCACACTTCTGGCCACATAGCGCTGATATTCATTGCACATGCCCATATTAACTTTTTCCAGCCAGGTGTTTTCCTTTTCCCATTCTTCCCTTTCTCTGAGGGGAACAAACATTGCTGCTCTAACGCTGGGCTCACACTGTGCGGTTTTAGGCCCATTTTGAGACGATTTTTGAGCGATCGGACCGATTTTGGCCTTCATCGTGCGTCGTGTAGTATACGTGGGGTAACGAGAAGTGATTAACACCTCACGACCAGCTCCCGATCATCAATCGCTCGTGAGGGTGTCACCACAGGGGCTCACTGCTCACGCGCAAACACGTAAACACGTAAACGTTGGTGTAAAAGATGGAGCAGCACGGCTGTGCAGCGTGTGATCTGGACACAAGCGACGGAGGCACAACTTGGAGAACTTTGGAAAGCTCATCCGAGCCTTTTCGATGTGGCATCACAAAATTATCACGACCACAACAACCGTGAAAATAGTTGGATCGACACTGCTGCTCAATCACAGCTGCCTGATCAGTGTTTTTCATTAGCAATTTAGCAAAGTTGATGGTGGTGGTGTGTCTGTGTGAGTGAAAGACAGAGAGGGAGAGCGACAGATTTTCTGTTATAACCTTCATTTTATGGAGGCACAGTGTGCGCACTCAGGTCGCATCAGAGCATCGGGCGGTATAGTGTGAGACCTGCATCGTGACCTACCAACTTCTAACCCCTGCGAGTCAATTGTGCAGTTTGAGCAGGAGCTGAATAACGCGACTGAAAAAATCGCACAGTGTCTGCCCAGCTTTAGGTGTACTGTCGTCCGAGACTTGCACCGCAGTGTCGGCGTTTGTTTCCCTGTTGGCCATGCTTCTTGTTGTGGTCATCTGTTGTCTTCCGGTATTTTCTCTGTAAGCGACCTTTCCTCGACCAATGAGATGAGCGGTAATCTGAATTGTTATACTCGAATTGTCATAAGTGTGCTGTCAGCTCATTGGTCACAAAGCAGGAGAGGGTCTGGGAATTATGTTTTCAAACAAAGTGTTAATTCCATAAACATTTATAGACTACTTTTGATTCTCACTGTATTACGGGACAAAGTGCGTCCCTTATTAGCTCAATACGGGACGTGTACTTTTGTTTCTAAATACGGGACGATTCCGTTTTTTAAGGGACGGTTGGCAACCCTAGCCAAGTCACCCCTCCACGATTTTTTGAAATGATTGGTCTGGGAAGAAAATTGTGTAGTTTGGCATTGCTCAGCTTCCTTAAGAATGGCTTCTTGGCAGCAACCATTTTACATGAGGCTTCGAAAACATATGGATCACCTGAAGGGTCAGATCCATCTCACGGGTCTTGTGCCAATACCTTGCAGGATTTTTTCTGTTTCTATATCTCAAGGACATGGCAATACGTGCCTTGAGATGACTGTTGTGTTTTGGTGAAATAATAAAACTAAAATGCAAAGAATGCTAATATGCCAAGTTTTCAGTTAAAAACTTTTTTGATGCACAAATACTATTTGATGCCCATCAGAATGTCACCGTTGGCATTTTTCATAGCTGGATTTATGCTTGATTCAACGATCTATATGCTAAGTGACTTTAAAAAAAAACAAAAAAAACAACATTGTACCTAACCATTTTCAGACTAATGTCCGAAGAAAAACTTCAGACAAACTATTATTCAAGACCACCTTAAAAATGACAAACAAGTCTTGCTGCACTGAAGCAAAATATAAAGAACTGAGTCGTGTCCAAGCACACAGTGAGTCGAGGTTAAATCATAATAGAAAGAGTTCATTGTCATAAAAGGAGCTTTCTTTTCCTCTAAGAGTGTTAACAGACACAAAAACACACTCAAATACACACAGTGCATTTCTTTATTTCAGACCAAAAACAATGTTGAACAACCGTCTGTATGTGCATGAAACAACACTACACATGAACATGACTGCAAGCTGGAGGCCACAGAGACAAACAGAGCTACAGGAATTTCTCATATTTACACATTAGCCACTCTGCTGTTCAGCTCCTGTGCTGCATGCCCCTAAACTGCTGCTATATTTCCTTGTGATGCAGCTTGCACAAAAAGATTCGTTTTTTCTTTATATAGTCTATGTGAAGGCAATTTTTCCATCAGCAGTAAATGACAGCTGGAGAAAGAATGAAACAAACAAGGGTGTTAGGACCACCGAGTCTGTGGAGACAGTCTTACGTCAGTGCCATTTTTTCTTGTTTTACCGAGCATGTTCCATGAGTCCTGGAATGTGAATTCATTAGAAGACAAGCTGGTGGTAAAGATTGGCTGGCTATGTTTCCTGGTTTCCATATATTTGAAATGTCTTGTTGTATTAGAGGTCCAGCAGATGGGCATAGCTGAGCCGACGAGTAATGAGGGACGGTAGTCATTATCTGTCCGGGATGTCCTGGCTGTGTAAAGCCCACACTTGTGTATTTAATATCACTGTCCGAGCCGCTGCTGACAAGCCCCGTACCGCTGCAGGGCACCCAACAAGTCCTCATACGAGATATTTCTGTGGGATGGCAGGGAGCTGAGGGCACAGAGTAGGTTACACATTGAACATAGTGCGCTTCAAAGTGAATTCAGTTAATGACATCAATTTCAAAATTCAAACAAACTTTCATACTTTATTGTCATTATTAAACGTGGTCCATCGAAACGTGCAAATTCTGAGATGTAAAGAAGCTTACATGAACTCTGTGAGCCTGATGTGCCAGGGGAGGAAGCCCAGTGTGCTGTTCACAGGACCAAACTTCACCACCAACTCAGGGTCTGGAATATTCTTTGATTCTGAAACAAGCACAAAGAAAGCGAACATGTTATCAAGACAATCTTTTTTTCTCCTATTTACTGAGAATCTGCATGTTCTGACTATAGAATGAACTCAAATCTGAGAGTGGCTCCCATTCAGCAGTACTTGTGTAGCTGTCACCCGAGATCCACAGCCACACAGGTTAAAGAAAATTTAGGTAATATACATCCACTCTCACTGGATAATACACTTCTCCACAGTTATGGTCATTTTTGGTGCCATAAATGTGTCCAATCCCCGGAATTTTAGAAAACTTGAGTCATTATTTAAGTTAAATTGATTTTCTAGAGGTTGTTTGTTTTGCATTTATTTGTCTCCAATTGGCTGAACTGTTGCATTGGATAGTCTAATTAAATACAGAAGCCTAACCAGTGGACTGGAATTCTACTGGGGCAATATGTTGTGTAATACCTCTGTTACAAGATGATTTATTTCTTAAAATAGTTTAATGGTTTTTGGATATTATTTTGTGTCAAATAACAAAAAGACATTTTGACTGCTACATCTGTGCTTCTTTGTTCTTTCCAACACTCATAAATTACATGGCACACATTCACTTTTCTCCTCTAAGTATTTTTTTGGACATATCCATACGACACTTTTCCTAGGCCTCTTTACACAAGAGGTTCAACAGTGGGGAAAAATGCCCAGGAGAAACATTTTACAGCACTTCAATGTCATGTCCATCTCTTGCATGTAAAAGTACAATCCCATGACATGGCGCAGCTAACCTGGATCCTCTACAGGTTACGCTCCTTCTTTAAGCTGTCCAATAATGATTCAATCCTATTCAGTTTTATTTATACAGCACCAAATCACAACAACAGTTGCCTCACGGCACTTATATTGTAAGGTGACCCTAAAATAATGCAATGCAATAATAAATAAAGAAAACCAAAAACGCCAACAATCATATAACCCCCCCCCCCCCCCAAAATGAGCAAGCGCTTTGGCAACAGTGGGAAAGAAAAAAAACATTTTTAATATTAAGAAACCTCCAGCAGAACCAGGCTCAGGGAGGGGCGGCCATTTGCGTAACCAGCTGGGAGTGAGTGGATAAAGACAGAATAAAATACTTAATACACGTCTTAATTACTTTTAAAACACACAGTACACACATCCACTGGATCTTGAAATTCTTTTGCTTTCAACAGTAATGAGTTAATGAACTCCATGACACACTTCTAATGATTAGGGAAAAGAAGCCTTCTAAGACTCTTTCTTAATAAGCACACGCAGCTTCAGTAACCCCCTCTAGCTTTATTAAGGGCTACCAAGGTGTTCCCAGGTTGGTGAGCAACAATCTCTCAAGTGTGTTCTGAAAAACATCAAAGTATCTTTACACATGCACACAGGCATAAAGTGCTACCTCTGAGAAGCAGGTCTAGCATGGAAACATTAATGTCTTTGAAGCTCCTTTCCTTGTTTTCCACAGAGCGGCAGAGCTGCTGTGCTACATGGACAATGCTCTGCTTCCCATCGTCAGGAGACAGCACCCTCACTGTGGGCCTGCAGGACACAACTGCAACAAAGGACACATAAAAACACATTAAATTAAATATGACTACTAATGGTATTCTTCTGCAAATACACACCCAAATTTTCAACTTTGTAAATTTTTTTTTTTTAATACTGTAACCTCACTTGCACACCTGATGTAGACTACTGGAGCACACTGGTGAAGTATGGGTTGAGGGATTTTAGATTACACCTGGGAAACATATTGTTGGGTAAACTGAGAAACTGCTGGGTCAATATAATGATGCTTCGGCTTCAGTCAGACATTACCTCAGTGGAACAAGCCAATTAGTGACATTATTTATTTATGTTACCATCTATGTTCATTTTGTTGACTAATAATTTTTTTCCACAAAGGAACTACTTAAAGAAAACTAAAATATGTGGATAAATACTACGATGAAATGAACTGACACTTTCTGACTCACCTATTCTTAAATGTAACCATTCACACCAACCATGTAACTTCACTGTATGAATTTGTGGCATTTATTACCAATCCAAGTCTGAATAAAAAGCTCTGACCAGCCAGACCAGTGGACTCGTAGCTCAAAACATGACTGGTCAACTGGGTATCTGAAATTATTTCTCTTCCTCAGATGTGACAGCAACTTTACCAAGAACAGCTGAAACTGCCCCATGAAATTTTACCTGCTACTTCTATCTGTAGAGAATCTGATGAACCCAGAATTTCCATTATTTTATTGTCTTAATTCGAAACTTCAGGACCAGCTCATCATGGTTTAACATTGACTTAATTTTTTTTTCTTGACACTGTGTGAGGACAAAAGGTTCAGCCTGTACATACATTACATGAAAAGTTTGAACTTGAGAGTAAGTGGCTCAGGTGTGTGTTTTTGCACAATTACGTAACTACTCATTTAATTGTCTTTCTTTTATTTATTTTTTTGCTGTGTTCAGTGGTTGTAGAAATGGTTTATATTAGCATTTAGCTGAGATTCTGAGGTTTCTATGGATATCAGACATGTTGATATTTGCATCAAAGAATTAACGTTAAACTACAGTTTAACCCCTTTGCCCCCAGAACCGGGGGCTCTCCAAAGTAAAGGGTGTAAGGGTCTGAAGTTTGAAGTTTTATAAGTGGATTCCATCTAACCTAATGAAGAACAATACAGAAAACAAAAATGAGGTTGTAGGCACTTCCAACAAGTGGACACAGAAATTTTGGAATGTAACTACTTATATGTAACACAGTCACAGAATTTAATTACAAGAAAAACATTGATCTGGAAATATACAATTAAAATACAGTTACTAATCAAAATGTTGGTATTACAAGTTTAAAAGTTCTTGTTGGTAAAAAGCTTCCAAGTACATCTGAGTCTGTAATTGTATGAACTTAAAATCAAAGATATCATGCCAGGTTCTTACCATTGTGCTGGTGTTGGTCACTACCACTGCTCAGGAACTCCACACTGTGCATAGATCCATCAACACCCAGCAGATCCTGTTGCTGCCTTTTTATTTCCTCGAGTAGACGAGAGTTGTTCTTCTGAAAAACACCTGGGTTGAGGAAAAGCACATCATTCAGTTCAGGTTGATCAAAATCACCAAGTAGACCTAAGACAGAAACAGTAATTGTGAAGAAACATGACTTTTGGATTGATAGAATCTATTTTCTTTAAAACAAAGCAAATAAATCCAAAATTAGGGGCAACTGTGGCTCAGTCAGTAGGGTGCGTGGTCTACCACTTGGAAGGTCAATAGATAGATTGGAGAAACCAGGTATCAATGTGCAAAATACTGAATCCCCTAATGCAGGGGTGGCCAACCCGCGGCTCTCGAGCCGCATGCGGCTCTTTGCCTGGTTTCATGCGGCTCTTACGTTCATATCAAAGTTTGTGTTTTGATTTTTTTTATGTTGTTGTTTTAAAATGTGCGCGTTCGCTTCGCTTGAGTTCAATACGGTATTTTCATCAAATGCGCATGTGTGTGAGATGAAAATACCGCAAAGTTTCCCAGTAGGAGCAAGTTCGCCCTTAAAATGGCAGGAAAAAAATGCACAGCAAAAAGAAAATATGAAGATGAACACAGGACGTTTTTAACAGAGTGGGAGAGTTTATATTTTTTTGTTGAACGCAATGGTAAGCCATTCTGCCTTATATGTCAGACGTCATTAGCGCATTTCAAAGCTTCAAATCTTCAGCGCCACTTCAGCTCACTCCATGCTAACATCGACCAGGAATTTCCAAAAGGGACTGAACTTCGCAAGCACGAGTTGGCCACTTTGAAAAGTCAGGCAGAAAAGCAGATACAGTTTTTCCAAAAATTTACGAAGCGGTCAGAGACCATAACGCTCGCATCCTATCAGCTGGCTTGGAACATTGCACGGGCTAAAAAGCCATACAATGAAGGGGAGTTCGTTAAAAAATGCCTCAGTGATGTTGTTGAAATCTTGTCTCCTGAAAACGACAAATTAAAACGCATGGTATCAGACGTCCAACTGTCCCGCCACACTGTTGAACACAGAATATCGGACATTAACACGGCTATTGAATCACAGTTGCACTCTGACCTTCAAGCATGTGAGTATTTTAGTGTCGCATTGGATGAGAGTTGTGATATACAAGACAAGCCTCAGTTGGCAATATTTGCACGGTCTGTTTCAAACGATTGTGTGATCAAAGAACTCCTGGATATTGTGCCATTAAAAGACAGAACCCGTGGCATAGATGTGAAAGAAACCATGATGGCTGCATTTGAAAAAGCAAATCTGCCCATAACGAAATTAACTGCAATAGCCACGGATGGAGCACCAGCCATGATGGGATCTGTGAACGGGCTTGTGGGGCTGTGCAAAGCTGACCAAACTATTCCTGACTTTTGGAATTTCCACTGCATCATCCACATGGAGCAACTCGTGTCTAAATCATTGAATTTAGATAACGTCATGAAGCCTGTGATGGAAATCGTCAACTATATCCGCACACATGCGCTTAACCACAGGCAATTCAAGAATCTCATCGCTGAGCTGGACCAAGGGCTTCCAGGTGACCTGCCGCTGCACTGCACTGTGAGGTGGCTGTCAAAAGGCCAGGTACTCTCTCGCTTCTTTGAGCTTTTGGATGCCGTGAAACTGTTTATGGAAAAGAAGGACAAGGACTATCCCGAGCTCTCGGACCTCAAGTGGATTATGGATCTGGCCTTTTTGGTCGACATGCTGTGTCACTTGGACAGACTGAACCTGACCCTGCAGGGTAAGTTAAAAATGCTCCCTGACCTAGTGCAAAGTGTGTTTGCGTTTGTCAACAAACTGAAGCTGTTCAAGACACATATTCAAAAGGGAGATTTAACGCATTTTCCCACTCTGCTAAAAGCCAGCGGGCAAGTCGCCAGTGCTGCCCTGAGTAAGCAAAGAGCCAGATATGCAACGCTGATTGAAAACTTGCACGAAAGCTTCGTGACCCGGTTCCATGATCTACAATTGAAAAGGCCACAGATTACGTTCCTCGCCGACCCATTTAATGCAGAGACCGGCTGTTTGAAAGTCCCGCTAGTCACAGATGAAGCTGCGGCTGAGTTGGAGATGATCGATCTTTGTGAAGAGGACCAATTGAAACCTGCTTTAAGGGAAGGGACCATTGAGTTCTGGAAAAGTGTGCCAATGGAAAAATACCCCAATGTCAAACGGGCTGCGCTTAAGATACTGTCAATGTTTGGGTCAACATACGTCTGCGAGTCTGTGTTTTCTACCCTAAAACATGTGAAATCAAAGCATCGATCTGTTCTGACTGACACACATGTGAAAGAATTGCTTCGAGTGACAACAACGGAATACAAGCCAGATTTAAAGAGGATTGTTCAAGGCAAGGAATGCCAGAAGTCCCACTAAACAACATGCATTATAAAAGTAAATGCTATTGTAGATTATTATATTTTTGTTTGTGGACTTGGTTGAACTGAGAGTTTGTGTGTGTGAGACAGTGCACACAATGTTCATTGTTGAAAATGACTGGCCTGTGGTTTTAGTACTGTAGGAGTCCATTTCTGTCATTATCATGTTGGTGTGTGACATTTACAATAAATCTGGCTGAGCAGAGATGTGTGTATTTTGTGTGTGTGTGTGTGTGTGTGTGTGTGTGTGTGTGTGTGTGAGTGAGTGAGTGAGTGAGTGAGAGAGAGAGAGAGAGGAAAGGATGGGTGATGTTCATGTGTGCCCATGCGTATGATGTGGCTCTTTGCGGTAACACAGTAAAAAAAAAAGTGGCTCTTGGTCTCTGACTGGTTGGCCACCCCTGCCCTAATGCATTCATCTACATGTGTTTAAATTTAAATATGATCAACCTATCTCTAATAATTGGCTATGTACCACAGGCCTTCAAGCTGGCTGTAGTTAAACCTTTACTTAAAAAGCCATCTCTAGACCCAGCCGTCTTAGCTAATTATAGGCCAATCTCCAACCTTCCTTTCATATAAAAAACCATTGAAGAAGTAGTTGTCAAACAGCTAACTGATCATCTGCAGAGGAATGGCTTATTTGAAGAGTTTCAGTCAGGTTTCAGAGCTCATCACAGCACAGAAACTGCTAGACCTCAGTGCAGCGTTCGATACTGTTGTCCATAATATTCTATTAGAGCAATTAGAACATGCTGTAGGTATTACAGGTACTGCACTGCAGTGGTTTGTATCATATCTATCTAGTAGACTCCAATTTGTTCATGTAAATGTTGAGTCTTCTTCACATGGTGAGGTTAATTAGGGAGTTACACGGGGTTCAGTGCTAGGACCAATTCTGTTTACATTACACATGCTTACCTTAGGCAGTATCATCAGAAGACATAGTGTACATTTTAACTGGTATGCTGATAACACACAGCTCCATCTATGAAGCCAGATAACACACACCAAATAGTTAAACTGCAGGAATGTCTTAAAGACATAAAGACCTGGATGGCCGCTAACTTTCTGCTTCTTAATTCAGATAAAACTGAGGTTATTGTTCTCGGCCCTGAAAATTCTAGAAATATGGTATCTAACCAGATTCTTACTCTGGATGGCATTACCTTGGCCTCTAGAAACACTGTGAGGCACCTTGGAGTCATTTTTGACCAGGACATGTCCTTCAACGCACATATTAAACAAATATGTAGGACTGCTTTCTTCCATTTGCACAACATCTCTAAAATTAGAAATATCCTGTCTCATAGTGATGCTGAAAAACTAGTTCATGCATTTATTACTCCTAGCCTGGACTACTGTAATTCATTATTATCAGGAAGTCCTAAAAACTCCATGAAAAGCCTTCAACTAATCCAATGCTGCAGCAAGAGTACTGACAGGGACTAGAAAGAGAGAGCATATTTCTCCTGTATTGGCTTCCCTTCACTGGCTCCCTGTTAAATCCAGAATTGAATTCAAAATCCTGCCATTAGAGCATTTCACTCTCACGCTCCCGGCTTACATGTTGTTCCTAGAGTATTTAAAAGTAGAATGGGAGGGAGAGCCTTCAGTTTTCAGGCCCCTCTTCTGTGCAACCAGCTTCCAGTTTGGATTCGGGAGACAGACACTATCTCTACTTTTAAGATTTAAGATAAAGCATATAGTTAGGGCTGGATCAGGTGACCCTGAATCCTCCCTTAGTTATGCTGGCATAGGCTGCTAGGGGACTCCCATGATGCATTGGGTTTTCCTTTTCAGTCACCTTTTTCACACACTATGTGTTAATAGACCTCTCTGCATTGAATCATACTTGTTTTTAATCTCTGGCTGTCTTCCACAGCATGTCTTTTATCCTGTCTTCCTTCTTTCACCCCAACCGGTCGCGGCAGATGGCCCCGCCCCTCCCTGAGCCTGGTTCTGCTGGAGGTTTCTTCCTGTTAAAAGGGAGTTTTTCCTTCCCATTGTCGCCAAAGTGCTTGCTCATAGGGGGTCATATGATTGTTGGGTTTTTCTCTATATGTATTATTGTAAGGGTCTACCTTACAATATAAAGTGCCTTGAGGCGACTGCTATTGTGATAAAATTGAATTGAAAATTGAATGTGTGTGAAAGTTAGATAAAAGTACTGTATTTACGTCTGTGTGATTCAGTAATCAGACAGACACAATGTGGCATGTTGTATGAAGTGCTTTAACTGAGGGATAGGTAGAAAACTGCTAAATAAAAAACCGTCACCATAGTGGAGACTTTACATCATTTGGCAATGACAAAAACTACAATCTGAGAGACCCTAAGGTGAGGAGCTTGGTCATTAGAGAGGGATGGAATAGAGCCGCTGCTCCTCCATATCAAAAGGGGCCAACTGAGGTAGTTTGGGAATGTAAAATAACTTCAGTCAGAAGGCACTCTCCCTAATTCAGTCAAAACATTAATATCAGTTAGCTTTACGAGATTTGTCATTTAGGGAGAAGGGGACAATAATTTCAACAATTTGAGGCTAAAATGCTCAGCTGCAGTATAACCTCCGCTTAAAGTTAAAAAACAGAAACATAACTGTAACAGGGGAAAAAAAGCAACAAAATGAAGTCTTGATGGATGCTCAATCATCCAGGTAAGTGAATCCCAAAAGTTGATTCTGTTCATTTGGATGTAGCGTTTTCACTCAGAGAAACGTTTCGTCACTCATCCATGTTTCCCCAATCTTATAAACAGTGCATTTGCACAATAACGTTTTATAAGGTTAGTGAAAATCTGCAGTCAGCTGAGGTCACTGTCAAGTTACTTGGATGAGTGATGAAACGTTTCTCCTACTGAAAATGTGACGGCCAAATGAACAGAATCAACCAAAAAAATGAAAAGATGAATACAAGTTTAATAGTTAAATATTGCGCAGTTGTTTTAACGTTTGAATAGTGTCTGTAGCTGAAAGTATGTTGAAACAAAATTAGGACTTGGAAGTGGTGAAAAAAGACAGATTTAATTTGCATTTAATGTAAACAATTAAACAGGGTATTGCTAATCTGAAAAGGAAAAGATTCGCTACATCTTCAGCCTAAGCATTAAAGGGGAAATTTATACAGAGAATGAATGTAATACAATGTAATCTTAAAAGCCTCAAAGTTGGAAACAATATCTTTAAAATGCATATTAGAAACAATGTACATCTAATAAAATAAAATAAAAGTGCTTAAGAGTCAGAAGAATACTGAATATTTAAAGCTCACACGCGTTAATACTCTTTAAGACTGGAATTATGATTTTCTTTTTTCCACTTAAGAATCTGTGTGTGTGTGTGTGTGTGTGTGTGTAAGAGAGAGATATAAAGATATAAAATATGGGTTCAGTGACATCTGCAAATCATTGCATTCACATCGGATGAACTTGTCCAAATAATATCCAAACTACACTA
Source organism: Maylandia zebra (assembly GCF_041146795.1). NCBI lineage: Eukaryota > Metazoa > Chordata > Actinopteri > Cichliformes > Cichlidae > Maylandia > Maylandia zebra. The sequence continues at coordinate 33,679,468 of NC_135181.1, read as the reverse complement.
AACTACGTGTATAGTTTTTTTTAAAACAACAAATTTAAAGCTATTTTTGATGAAGCTGTGATTTATTATTTTATGAACTTCACTGTATAAAAGCGCAAGCAGCAAACTCAGCTGATAGGAGTAACATGCTTACCGTGATTATCATACACGCTAACATAGGATATGCCGACAGCCATACACCACACCACCACGTTTGCTATGTCCGGATAACTGGGCTCTTCTTCCGCAACCAACAGGCCGATATGGACCGGTATCTTCTTCAGGGACTTTCCGTCAGACAGACACCGTGACCGGCCACCGCCGGTGCTCTTTTCAGTTATCGGTTTAACATTAGCATCTGGGCCATGATTCAGATTATTCTGAAAGTCTGGAAATCCAACTAGAGATATCGGCAACAGCAGGACGGTCGCTGCTCGCTCCCACAGCCGGCCCTTCCAGCTCTGGATGCGGACGTGGAGCCAAGAGAAGAGCGCTCTGTTGACGTGAACGAGAATCAGTAATAGCCGCCATAACAAACTGTACATAAGCGCCATTCGTGTAGGGGGAAAACCCAGGATAAAGTACAAGAACACGACCACTTTATTCTGATATATTATCCGCGTAAATGAGCTCAGCAGTGCTTATGGCTCATCATGACTGCAGCCATCTTGTTTTCTGGTTGGCAACCTCTGAACTCCGAACCCCGCGTGTGATACACGTAGCTCTCGGATTGGACAAGGTAAGCGAGACGCTGCTGCGTATGCGTTTGACTACAGAGTAGAGATGTGTCGTTCGCGAACGAAATGGCTCTTAGAGCCGGATCTTTGACGTGAACGACGTAATTTATATTTAATTGTATTGTGGTTTCCAGTGTTTTGTGTTGTTTCACTTTAAATTTGTAAAAGGAAAAAGCTGAAAATTTAAATAGTTAAAAGTTGAAATGTGAATAGTTGTTTTTTGTATTATATGATTTATTTATTACATTTTATGTGGAGTGAATAAATAAAAGTATATTTACGGTGGCCCCTAGAGACAAAGCACGTAAAAACTGCAAAACACGTAAAAACTCCAAAACATGTAAAAACTGCAAAACACGTAAAAACTCCAAAACATGTACAAACTCAGAAGCACACAAAAACTCAAAACACGTACAAAATACAACAGAAGTGTGCCAGGATGCTAGGACGCAGTGTTGAGCTTTGTTACCTAGTGGCTACACCAGCCAGCAAGTACCAAAGACCGGATTTGGTGTGTGGTAGTAACAGGTAAATGAACTTTTTTTTTTTTAAATTATTTGAATATATATGAGTGCTTGTGTATAAATGCACAAACAATACACACATGCTTTCAATTGTGTCATTTAAGTGATCTAGGTAGCTCTGTTTTGGAAGTTCAGTTAATGCTAGAAATGTGTTTTGGGTTTGTACGTGCTTTGTCTCTAGGGGCCACCGCATATATTTATATATGTTTATATATAAATATATGCGGTTTATATTTATATATAAACATATATATAAATAAAACAACTTCTTTTTTTTACATTAGTAATTCCTTTTGTGCATAATTTTATATTATTGTTAATAATAAATTAATTAAAGCAACAAAACAACCTGAAGCGCCGGTTCGGAGCCAAAAGAGCCGGCTCTTTTTATTGAGTCGAGCCGAAAGAGCCGGTTCTCTAAAAAGAGACGGAAATCCCATCACTACAGTGTGGTCTGTTGTTCATTAATGTAAGTCATGGAATTTAAATTGTGTGGACTGGACTCAGTTTTCAACTCATGCAAGTTTAGATAATAAACAACGTCTATTTTTCAAAAATTGGATAACTTCAGGGTCAGCTTTGAAGTTATCTGGATAAGTCAAAAATCCTGTTTCATAGGCCTCTATACTGTGAAGAAAGGCTTTAAGCTTATGTGGGTAACTTCAGGGTTGACCCTGGGTTTTACTTTACAATCACTGTACATTTTCTATACACACGAAGAAACAGTGATATTTCTATATGATTGTTTAATGTCATTTCACTGTACTTACGGAGAGAACTTTGTACCCACACTGAGGCTACTACTGGCTACCCTCACATATTCAGTTTTTTCACCGAATACATCATCTAGTAAACGACTTCATTGTGTATGCCAAATTTTGCTAGTTTTGGTCATGAGTTATTTAAAAATGAATCTGTTCTGTCACGCACAAAGAAATTACTTGATCAACAACTTATAAACAAAGTAACCTTGAGAGCTTAAGTACAACCTGATATCAGATTGCACGCCTAACTTAACCTTTCATACAACTCATAACATGGACGACACAACAGCTCCCCAAAAATGAAGCCAAAACGTCTCTATCGCCCCCTGGTGTCTGGCTGCAGTATAGGTCATAAATCCCACCTCCTCCATGTTAGCGGATGGGACTGGGGTAAGACTAAAATAAAAATTTCTCCAAAGATTCTTTCGTTAACTATCAATAGTTCTCATCATTTATATTCAAGGGGTCTCCTTTCCCATGTTTGATTCTTTGACTGGCAGCTGCAGTCACGGTGAAACTTGTGTTTGGGAACGGCAGATAGAGCAGGCAGATTAAGTTAAAATTTACGTTTAATTTTCCCACAAATTAATTCTTTTTTTTAGCACCGACTCTGTATTTTTATTTTTATTTTTACAGAGTTTGATTCAAATATTCAGGTTAAAAAACGAATCTGAATTCATGTTAATGGTCACAAAGTTACATGTGCAGCACTCTGGACAGCTTACATCCTTTAGGAGAAATAATTTGTAGCATTATTATTTGTTTTTCAGTACTCAGGCAGCAGCTTTAACACTGCTGTATGTCTGACCAGAATGCAGGAACAGACTGAACCAGGACTACAAACCTGCTCCATCTTCTCATCTCTGGAGATTTCCATTTACAAAGCACCAACAACTCAAAGGTAAATATTATATTGGAAAATCTGTTTATATATGTTGTTTATATAGTATGTATGATATATAAGGCTTTGTCCTTTTTTAAATAAACAGCTCGTATGTCAGCAGAACTTTTCCATTTTTCCATTAATAGAAAAATGATCAACATTATTCATTTCCTGAAAACTGATAGTGAGCAGTTATTCATTTAACAGTATTTATTTATAAGAAACAATATTTTTATTATATACAAGGACCAATGCATTGTCATTTTAAAATCACAGTACATGTTCATTTAAAAGACAATCCAATGACAATCAGAAAATAAAAAGAGACAGAAATACAAGTTAACATTTAGAATTTGTTTTATTGAATTGGAAAATATTCTCAAATTGCTGAGCAATTTGATTTAAACAGGGCCCAATAAGAAAAGCTGATTGAAAGAGCTTTATATTATAAAGACCCTACAATGCAAGAGAGAAAACCCCAACAATCTGATGATCCCCTATGAGCAAGCACTTGGCAACAGTGGGCAGGGAAAAAAAACCCTTTTAATGGGAGGAAACTTGCGGCAGAACCAGGCTCAGGCGGGCGGCCATCTGCCGAGACCGGTTGGGGGATTATAATCCAGTTATAATCAAATTTCTCTCTTGCGACGACATTTTTGATGTTTGATGTATTTAGGTATTCATCTGCAAGGAAAAAGATGACTGTTTTTCCTTCAAGATGAATACTAAGTTGATGTTAAAAAACACCACTTCAAGTTGTGCGGTGATGGCTTTGGCCAACAGTGAAAAACTTGACTATGCCATTTGGCTTCTTTTTTGCGTCTGACGTTCAGTCAAGCTATGTGCAATGGTTTTTACAGCTGTGGATTTCTGTAACTCCAGAGCAACCTGAACATATTCGACACTCCCAAAGAAATTGCGCAAGTCTCTAAGAATGTACTTTTCCACATTTTTTAGGTTTTGTGGCGTTATAGTGAGTTTTTTTTATCCCTGAGTTCGCCCCATACTTCTTCCAAAAGCCAGGTGTGGATCTTTGGTGTGCATACACAAGTGCACTTAATCTTTAATTTTTTAGCTATGCGGCTAAATAATTTATGAAGGACTATTTTAATGTAAGCTTTATTTACACGATCATCTAGTACAAACGGCTCAGGTTTTGGTTGGGACGTTCGTCATCTTTTGTCATCATCTAAGATGAGCTCTGTAAATTTTCTATAGGGTCCTCTTGTTTATTTATTTATTTCTATTAGTGTTATATCAGTTATTGCATTATACGTGTTGCATGTCAAAATGACAGGCAGCAGTGTGTGTGTGAATATCAATCCCAGCGAACAGCAACATCACGGGGCGCGAAATTTCGCTATCCGACTGAGGTAAGTGAACGAACCAAGAGTGGAGTGACACCGCATTTTCCCATCATTCAGCGGGGCGTCATGGCGGACACTAGAGAAAAAGCGCTGCAGGACTACAGGAAGAAATTGCTGGAACACAAAGAAGTTGATGGGCGACTAAAAGAATGTAAAGGAACATTTAACACTGATATTTGCGTTCGTGCTAGAAATTCGTGTTGTTTAGTTGACTGGTTACTTGTAGATGGACAGGCAGCATTGACTAGCATACCAGCTAGCTAGTGCTTTGTCATGCAGTTAGCTTCTTGGTGGAAATGTATGGAGGCTACCGGGTCTCGCTACCAGCTTAGGAGCATAAACACGACAGTGATACAGTTCGTCCGTTCATTGGATAATTCATATTTTAAGGCTGGTTAATCTAAGAATGTGAGGTCATTATTTGTTAACGTTATCAAGAGCTATAAGTAGAGCTAACGTCTGACTTTTCACGTTGATGCGAGCATTAGCTATAACAAACTGTTCCAATTAGCTCTTAGTGTGTGTATGAAACATGTTGACTGTCCGTTGTTTTCCAGTGAGAGAGCAGCTGCGAGAACAGACCAAACAGTACGAGAAATCAGAGAATGATCTCAAGGCTCTCCAAAGCGTCGGTCAGGTAAATATACCGTGTGGAAATTAATCATTTGGCTTCAACTAAAGACTGAAGGTTAACGTTGTACATCAGTGCAGTCACACTCAAGCAATGCAAAGAGAAGACTGTTCACTTGTTATCTGATGACAGAAATCTGAAGCCAGTGACAGTAATTAGATGTGCGATATTTCTGGCTGTCAACAGACAGAAACAAGCAGTTTCCACCAATGCGCTAGAGTGCTAAACACTTTCAGCTGACTAAGCTGCTTTGTGCTACAGGTGAGAAACTAACAGCAGACAATATGAAAAGAGTGATTTTTCTTTTCTCCTTTTCCCCTTTGTGTCCCAGTTAAATAACTAATAGTGAGGCTATAGTACATGAAGCTAATTTCAACACAAACAGAAGGGACCTGATGTATTTTTTTTTTATTAGCTAACTATTTGTCTTCCCTGCAGATTGTTGGAGAAGTGCTCAAACAACTCACTGAGGAGAAATGTAAGTCTTCCCATATATTATAGCAGAGGTAGAAAAGGCTGATTGATTTTATACTTCTCTTTAGTCTTCTACTGTCAGGCTCATTATGCAACACCTATGTTGAAGCCTGGTAATCAATGGAAATAACAAATGTGAATCTGTGACATGTGTTACAGTGTTAAACTCAGGTGTGTGGTTTGTTTGTTTTTTGACTGAAGTCATCTGTGTTTCTAAATTACAGTCATTGTAAAGGCTACCAATGGACCCCGATATGTGGTTGGATGTCGCAGGCAGGTAAGGGTTGATCACATTCTAGTGTTTGTGCTGTCTTGTAATGCAGAATTTTCTTTAGGGTTTGGAAGCCCTCTGTAGTCACATCTGAGAGCTTTGAGTGCGAAGTCATTTGATTTTCATCATTTATCAATGATGAGGAAATAAAAATAGGTTTACAAAAGACTCTGTACCAATGACCAGATCTGTTTCTTTGTGTACAATGTTGTAAATCAGCTGGAAGTACTCCATTATTCAGCACTGAGTTATGTAATTTTTAGAATCAGCAGTGGCAGTCTAACTTTATTCTTGTATATTGGGTCAATACAGCTAAAGAAGAAACACACTTCACAATGTTTACACTGTGACATATTAAAAATGATTTGTTTAATTTTCACTAATCAAACTTTCTCAACAAATGCTGACCTGACTGTATAAAATGGAAACTTCCAGTTGGACAAATCCCAGCTGAAGCCGGGGACCAGAGTGGCTCTGGACATGACTACGCTTACTATTATGAGGTAAGGTGGATATGATTATTATTTTGAATTGGTTCACCAGAATCATGTCTCACAGCACTAAGAAAAAGGTTTATAGAGGCACACCAGGTAAGACCCCAGGTGCAGGCTGTGTAAAGAAGCAGTGAGATCAGCACATAACAGCAGGGTGCAAGATGCTAGCAGGCAGGGCATACATGGAACACCATAGCCAAGTGGCTGGAATAGTATACAGAAACATCTGTGCCAAGTGTGACCTGAAGTCCAGAGGTCAAAACGGAATACAACCTAGAGGATGGTGGTGGCTAACCAACAGTATTACTATTACCATAGTAGTGGACAAGCAGAGGAAGGAGGCCGTAGTGATAACAACATCAGGAAGAAGGAACAGAACAAGCTCAAGAAGTAATAAGGGCTGAGAGAGGTGCTCAAGAAGATGTGGAGGGTGAAGGCAACAGTGGTCCTAGAGCACGTGGTAATCGGAGCACTCAAGCTAGTGACCCCCAAACCTGGCGAGTGGCCCGAGCAGATCCCAGGAAATGTGGAGCTTCCTGAAAACCCAAATTAGGAACACAGCATCTTTTATCAGGTTGTTATTCACAATAAGCTACAATAGTAATTCAGCCAGGAAACAAGAGAGAGCTGCTTTGATGACACAGGAAAGCTCTGACTGAAAGTTCAACAAAGTGCTCTCCTGCTTTGCAGTACGGCCCTCAGCACTGATTAATAAACAATAGATTTATCACAGCACACAGGTTTGTTTACTTTTACATCTCTGAATTAATAAGTCTGCTGCAGTGGGGAAACTCCATATGGGTTTGCTTTATTGTCATTATATGACATAATGAAATCACAGTTGCAGCTTCCTTTAAATATCAATATAAATTAAATAATTTTCATACTAGTTGTGGGGGCTTTCATCGGCCTGTAGGGCTTGACTGAAGACATTAAGCTGAACAGATGATGAGCTGGGTGGGAGGAGTCAGGATGTTTTTAGCTCTTCTGCATCTGGAATTGGCGATCTCCTCCAGGAAGGGCCAGAGAGCATCTGACGATCCTCTGTGCTGTGTTTATCACGCTCTGCTGCTTCCACTGTACCACACTGAGATGCAGTAAGTAAGGACACAAGCAGCTTCTGATTCAGTTTCTTTTTACTGAGGATTGGCACAAAGTGCAGACCCTGCATTGCCTTCACTGCCATCGCCCGTGTATTCTCCAACCATGAGAGATAATTTATTATAATTTATGATTGCAACTCCCAGAAATCGTCTCTACCCAGTCTCCATAGAGGGTATAATCCCCTGCAGTCTTACGGAAGGCGACGAGGACCTTCCTGGTTTTTGAGGTGTTTAGAAGCAGGTTATTGGCTTCACACCACTCTGTCAGCAGCCTCATTCCCCTTTGTGATTAGGGATGGGTACTGGTATCCGGTGCCATTATTTCGGTGCTTTTTTTTTTTTTTCCTGAGATGGAAAGAATTTTTTGGGATTCTAGCCAATCATTTTACCTTTCCAAGGACAGTAGGCGGGCCGAGGTACGTACATTCTTTTAGAGCAGAGCTACAGATTAAAAATGTCCAAGGCAAAGTGGTCAAAAGTCTTGCTGTACTTCACAGCAAAATATGCAAACTCAGCAGCCTTCAACAAGTGCTTTAAGGTGATGCTGTGCAAAGGAGGTAACACCTCGAATCTGATGAAACACCTGGCGACGCATAGGGTTTTTTTAAAAGCCGAGAAATGCACCGTATTTGATAGCTTGCTGCGAGACCTCACACCGAGCACATCTACTGCGGGTGTGGTGCCTGTTATCGGACCCGGAGTTAGCAATATCCCCCAAGAACCAAAAGAGTAGAGTCCTGGCCCCTAGCCCTGCCAGTGTAGCAGAAATGATGACGGATGATGATGCAGCAGCAGCCGTTCTTCTCTGGGCGAGTAGCTTAATGTTGTTCGTGTGTAATTTACATTAAGTAGGTTAACCATGTTATTACATTAATGCACGTAAGGTGAACTAGCAAACATCATCATAGCTACATGCGGCTGTCTTCTTGTTTGATGGCAGATACTCCCTTCACCCTGGCCAAAAAGGCTAAAATGACCAAAGAAAAAGTGGAAAACAGTTAAACATGAGAGGTTTTTGGACAAAGTTTGTGTTCTCCATTCTTTAAGCACCGGCACCGTTTCAAAAGTACCGGGTTGGCACCGGTATCGGATAAAACCTAAACGATACCCATCCCTATTTGTGCTGAAGCCCATCGGGGTGGTGTCGTCTGCAAACTTAATAAAAAGGAAGCTTCCTGAACTTGGCTTATGTGATGATGCCAGTGTATGTGTGGCCTGTTTTTTCACAGGTACCTGCCCAGGGAGGTGGACCCTCTGGTGTACAACATGTCCCATGAGGACCCTGGCAGCGTCTCCTATTCTGAGATCGGAGGCTTGTCTGAACAGATCCGTGAGCTGAGAGAGGTACAACAAAAATGAAGTCCTCCTCAACTCTCGTGTGCTCTGCATTATTTATCTCAGTGTGACTGGCTCCAGTGTTTTATTACATTTTGTTTGTATGATTTCACCTTCACTAGTCATTGTTTTACATTATATATTTAAATGAGTCTACAATAATGGGGCTGCTGCTGTTTTCCTGCAGGTGATTGAGCTCCCACTGACCAACCCTGAGCTTTTCCAGAGAGTTGGCATCATTCCTCCTAAAGGCTGTCTGCTGTATGGGCCCCCAGGTAACTGTCATTTCCTGGTGTTTTCACATTACAGCGCCAAATCGCAGCAATAATTGCCTCAAGGTGCTTTATGTTGTAAGGTAGACCCTACAATAAGATAAGATAAGATAACCTTTATTAGTCCCACACGTGGGAAATTTGTTTTGTCACAGCAGGAAGTGGACAGTGCAAAAGTTATGATGCAAAAATTAGAATACAATAAGAATAAATACAGTACACAGCTGTACAGAATAGAATAAAATAATATACTATATACAGTAGAATAAAATCGAATAAAAATATACAATAAGATAAAAATAGAATAATACAATGCTTTATTCTCTTGAAAACATTCATAAACCTATGAATATTTCTTCCTAATGGCCAATGGCATGAGGAAGAGTACATCTAACAGCTAGGATCAAGTTAGAATACAATGTTTTCACAGCTTGCCAAGAAATCCTGTGATTTCACTCATTTTAGTCCAAAGAGTCTTCTGTGTTTCTTCTTGTCTTTGTGTTAAAGTGAGGCTGAATAAGCTGAATTTTACTCATTTGTCACTAGTGTTTCAACTGCACCTGATTTTAATCACAATTAGAGTTCTTCATTGTTTTTCATATCGTTAGCTTCATAGCATAATTGCCTAAGTCATTTGACTAAGTCAATGACTTAGGCACTTATGCTATGAAGCTAACGATATGCAAAAAGTGACTTTGAACATACAGTTCTAGTTAGCCTTGGGTTGTCAGTGCAAGCCAAAGTGCTGTACACATTAAAGGCTACACGCTCTAATCACACCTCAATGCAGTGTGTAGCAAATTGTTGCCTAAGCTGAAAATGTCAGCCTTGTCTTGGTTTCAATACACCTTCTTGAACTGATGTAATCACACCAATTTTCACTTAACGCATGGTGTGAATACGCCAATAGGCTTCATCATACATCCATGATATGTTTGTTTTATGGGTGCAACAATTTTTTCCCCCACTGATTCTTTGTTGGGAGCATAATGTAATCAATCAGCCGTAAAAGCCTGGTGGGGGTGTTGGTGTCAGGAAGACAGGCGGGTGGCATGGACACCCAAGTCTGTGAATGTGATAAATCGAGTAGAACACGATGTAGTATTTTTGAAATCCGTACAACCAGTACTTCTAATGGTCAGTGATGATTTGTTGTGAAACAGGCACTGGAAAAACTCTTCTTGCTAGAGCTGTGGCCAGTCAACTGGACTGCAATTTCCTGAAGGTGAGTCTCAGCAGCTCCATCAGAGTGTACTGCCACACTCGGACACAGTCACTCAGCTTATTGTGTGTCTGTGTGGCTGCTGTAGGTGGTGTCCAGCTCCATTGTGGACAAGTACATTGGTGAGAGTGCCAGGCTGATCAGAGAAATGTTCAACTATGCCAGGGACCACCAGCCATGCATCATCTTCATGGATGAGATTGATGCCATTGGTAAGTCAGCGTCAGCTCTACAGAGAACGATAGGAAATGCTTTATCCCATATTTGGGAAATTCTTTTGTTAAAGTAGTAACGCCGTATTTCCAAAATTCAGATCATACTTAAAGTTAAGACGTACTGAAAACAGGAGCTGTCTTTTTATTTGCCTGCTTGTCACCAGTTTGAATTAAATTGAAGTACTTTGTAAAGACATGTCACAGGTGTGAGCTTCAATACTGACACAGCAAGCACAAAGTTCATTCAAAAAAGAGTTGTGTACTGAGCATTTATTTACAGTGAAATTGTTAGAAGGGTGCTTGAGATACTTGTGTTTTTCCCTGTAGGTGGCCGACGTTTCTCAGAGGGAACCTCAGCTGACAGAGAGATTCAGAGGACTTTGATGGAGGTAACAGAAGCACCAAAACACCACTCAGCAGCACTCTTTGTTGTTTGAATATAAACAGCAAATATGGAACAGTGTGATCGCCTGTTTTGCGTCATGCTTTCATGTTGCAGCCAGAAGGTGCTCAATCCACCCAATACCCCAAGTGTCCAGCTTAGGTGCCGTTATAAAAACTAAAAAACATTTCATTGGACTTCATTTTCCATTCTACAGAATTGTATTGTACTTGGAGGGTGTCCTTAGCTGTATCAGTCCCTGCCAATAATAACTGCCAGTTATCAGTTTATAGTAACTCTGCAGTCACGTAGTGACTATCTACAGTAAGAAACATACTAAACCAAATGAATTTGAAAGCAAAGTACAAATGAAAGTATAATTGAGCCTTAGTGAGTAAGGATGCACGTTTTTACCCTGCACGAGAAATAAGCTCACACACAAAATCTCCATCAAATTGATGCAAAGCTTTTAAAGTGGACTGGTTCTTATACAGCGTGCCTCATTCGCCCATACACTTTCTATGTTTAAATACTTTCTATATTCTATATACTGGGGCTAGTGTCTCGCCTGCTTTCCCCCCTGAGCTACAGCATCTCCACTTTTGTTCTGCCATGTGTGACATGAATCAGAAGTACTCCAAATTTCTGGGCTTGTACTCACTATGCTATCCACATACCACACATTCCCATTTTTCTATACAGGAGACAAGTTTACCTGAAAGTAAAATTGTGTGGTTACAGTGTTGTAAGAGAGAATGTCTGTTTCTCTGAGTCTGTGAGATTAAAAATGCTTTTGGCTGCTCACAAGCAGCACATCAACTCACCCTAGATGCCCTTCCTGACGCAGCCACCCAACCCACCCCACCCATCTGTTGTTATTATAACAGATGTTAACACAAAGACATTAACAGCACAACACGCTTTTTCAATCGTCTGTACTGGGTCTGTTTAGGCAATAAGACATCACGTCAGTATGTCGGTTGTTCATTTGAAGCAGACCTTTCCAAACATTTGTTGTTTTTAACTTGACTCTTGTAGTCACCAGTAACATGGTTGCCGTTGCAGTGGACAAGTGCTTAATCACACAGAATACATGACGTCTGTGTGTTTTCAGCTGTTGAATCAGATGGACGGCTTCGACACATTGCACAGAGTCAAGATGATCATGGCCACCAACAGACCTGACACTCTCGACCCTGCCCTGCTGCGGCCTGGCAGACTGGACCGCAAAATTCGTAAGAACTTCTCCTGTTCAGCTTCTCTGTCAGCGCTATGTGAGCCCACGCAGGAAAACCACTTTCCTTTGTCTCTTCCTCAGACATTGAACTGCCCAATGAGCAGGCTCGTCTTGACATCCTTAAGATTCACTCCAGTCCTATCACCAAGCACGGAGAAATAGGTGAGTAGACGAGCTTCACCTCAGTCCTGCTGCACTTATCCAAATGTCAAACGGACTCTGTGTTACTTTGGTAGTTTGCTCATTTAAGGTGCTCTGCCTGGAAGTTTCAGCATGTTAACTTGACAAAAATCCCTCAGATGAACAACAGGTTGCTTTCCTCTTTGCTGCCTACTCATGACTTGTACATATCTCTGTTCTTTGAAGGCTTTTGTTAATGTATTTGTTGCAGAATAATCGACACGTGACCTCCGTTTTCATGGATCTAACTGTATGATTACTTTCAGATTTTGAAGCCATTGTGAAGCTGTCAGATGGTTTCAATGGAGCTGACCTGAGAAACGTGTGCACAGAAGCAGGTCAGATGATCATTCCTTATCAGATCTATGATGAGCTCTGAGAAGCTCTTCTCTCACATGGCTCTGTGTATGTTTTCAGGGTTATTTGCCATCCGCTCAGATCGTGAGTACGTAACTCAGGAGGACTTTATGAAGGCCGTGAGGAAGGTGGCGGACTCAAAGAAGCTCGAGTCTAAGCTGGACTACAAACCTGTATAACTTGTCTGTCCTTTTCTTTATTTTTTATTCCTCTGTCATGGATTTGCTGTGTTAAAGTTTGTTTGTTGGGAAGCGGTATTAAAAGGAAAAAGGAAAAAAAAATCCCTCCACCTTTAAGATTGCCAAAAGTGACTTTCATAGTGACGTTACCTGCTGTTTCCACTTATTAGTCGAACCTGCCTCAGTGTTTACACCACATGAAAGAGGCTCTGTCTTATAATCTACACTTGTATAAAACGGCTTTATGTCCACAAATACAACTGTTGCCGAAGCTGTGTTTTATTTCCATCGTTCAGTTTTCTTCTTAATTATTCACAACTGAAATGGAAATTTGACAAAAACATGCTCCTGTTAACTAATCACATCCACAGATGACCACAGAGGTGTTCAGTTTATGTTTTAGTCTGCTTTTAAACTTTTTCAACCAGTCTCTGATTTTTATCTAGAAGGGTGATATTAACCTTTGAAATGCATATTTTAAGATGGCAGCAACTGGGACATAATAATATGGACTAAACTTTATGGATCCATGGTGAAGGTCCTACTTGATTTAATTTGGTGTTATTTATATAGCACCAAAGCACAACAACAGTTGGCTCTTTAATATTGATTATAAAGACCTCACAATAATACAAAAAACCCAACAGTCAGATGACCCGCTATGAACAAGCACAAAAATAGGAAGGAACAACTCCTTTTAACAGGAAGAAACCTCCAGCAGACCATCTGCTACCACTAGTTGAGGGTGAAGGGAAAGGAGGCGCGCCAGAGAATAATAACTAATGAGTAACTAATGCAGAGTGTTGTATAAACACACAGTAATTGAAGAAGAAACACTTGGTACATCATGGGAAGCAGCTGAGACCAATTGGAGTGTAAATGGATCCAGTCCTAACTCTATGCTTTATTTCTAAAAGTAGAGAGGGTGTCTATGGAGGGCCAGGAGGGACAATTCATGAATTAATTTTATCAGTCAGCCTCACCAATCACAGTCAGGGGGCGGGGTTAACGCTGGTCGAGTCAACACCATTGCTTTGGCCTTTCAGCGGGCGTTTCTCACCGCCAACAACAAACAGAAACTAACTAAACTATCGAGTCTTTCTCTCGTGATGTTCGTATGTGTCATGCTCATTTCAGTCACCAATTCTGAATTATAACTAACATTAAAAACATGTTAAAGGAGGAGAGAGAGCAAATAAATCTGATTAATATCTGATCTTTGAGTTTTTGTTCAATAATCAGCATGACCTGTGTATACACACATAAGCTTTATTAAAATGGATAACATTGGTGTCCGTCATGTAGTAACTGTTTGGTTTAACTGTACCAGGCTTGTTAGTGAAACACAGACTAATATTTTATTGTGAATAATAATCATGAGGCTAAACAGGCAGTCCAGCTGCTGCCTCAGAGCCCTGTACACCATGGAGCGAGGACAGCATCTCCAGGATATCTTTCCATTATCTGGAATCGCTGACCCCAACACTGGGACCAGGATAAGAGGTTAGGAGCTCTAAGTTAACCCAAGGTTTCCCAGCATGGGCACATGAAAGCATCAAAGTAATCTAATGGTCATATCTGTGTTCATCAACATAAACTCATCCTTATTACTGCCAACTATTCCAGAGATGGGAAAACCTGCATCATAAAGAACATAAAAATATGGCAGTCAAATGCAACACTTGTAAAAGAGATGAATGCTTCAGTTTGTTGCAGGTCAAAGTGAAATGAATGCGATTGGTTGAACGAGTGTTCGTGATGTGTGTTCTTTGTTATCTGCATTATTTTCTTCAGCGTAAGAGACTCAGCAGCAGATTAGAATCAAGTACAACATTCATACATTTAATAAATCACCAAATTAACACACGCATGTTCCTGTGACCATGCGACGCACTGATTTTAGTACAGCAGGCTGCACACTGCTCATATAAAACATATTCCCCCATTATATTGTCACTTAAAACATGCTGTAAATAAAAGACTGAATGAAAATATAAAAACAAACGTCAAACATGGGCTCAGTCTACGTTTGATATGATAATGCCATCCAGAGTAAGCAAACAAGAAATTAGAGGTCATCAAGGTCTTTAAGTCTTACAGAAACACCTGCAGTTTAATTATCACGGAAAGATAAAGTATTATCATAGAAGTGAAAATGTATGCTGTTCCTTCTAATGCATCAAAGTTTTGCTGTGTAGTTTGACACAGAACTCGGAAGTTGGAGCTGGACAATGTTCCAGAGTTTAGTTAATGAGCATCAACAGTGAAACTAAACTCTGGCAAGCAGTTATGTAACAAGTTACTGTAACCAGTTTCCATGTTTTTAGTCATCATGTTTAGTAATTTATTACAATTATGTTATTATTTAAATTGCAATGGCTCTCAGGTTGTTGTTTTTTTACCCTGCATGCTCACACTACAGTCAGCTGAATCAGCTCGTTTCTGGGAGGTGGAAAATGAAGAGATTGACAGCTTTGATGAGTGCAGGTCTGGACAATCTTTTTATTGAATTAAAGGACAAGAAAAACAAAGCCAAAAATAACCTTGTAGCTTCCACTTCCACCTGTTTCTACCATAGAATCACCCCGGCCATCACTCTGGGCTGTTTTTCTGTTCATATGTCAAAAGTACAACACAGCTTGTATGCATGTTGTGCAGGACTGTAGTTTTAAATTATTAACTGGTAACTATAAGACAATTATGGAGTAACACAAAAGTGGTGAATATAGGTAATATAATGTATTACTTTTAGGAAGATTATCAAGTAATATCTAATCGATTACTTTTGTGAGTAACAACCACATCATAAGCGGTCACAGTGATGCCACTTTCAGCAAGAGGAGCCAGAAAACATCACAATATCCTGTTTGCGGAAGAACTGAGTGAACATAAGGAACTGTTTAGTGTAACAAAAGTACTGCAGAACAACCCGAGAACATCCTTCCATGTATGGTGGAGGCAGTGTCACTCTCGTAGAAAGGAAACTATCCCAGAGGCTAGCTGAAGCACTGCAGAAGTTGGGTAACGCTGCAAAGTCCTGGAGAATGTTTTAAAGAAAGCCACCAGACCTTAAAGGAGCACAGACAGGTCTGATCTGCTGCTAACCAAAACACCTGTCACACAGGCGACAGATCCTTGTAGTCATCTCTTCTATCATCTTCACCAGTTCACTGACAGTCATTGCTCTGTGTCAGTGCAAACGACTCCTGGACAAAGGCTCTACAGATGGGGCAGTGCTGGAAAAAGGACACGCAGCTGTCACACATGCAGGCGTGTCTGCAGGGCAGCAGCACCCTGTTCACTGCTGCATTCTGACACACCACACAGTCTCTGCCCTCCGTCCCCTCTGACCAGTCCTCCTCCTCCATCACTGGGATCTGATCCTCGCTCTGAGTGTCACTGGGTGTGAAAGTGTGCCCCGAATCAGCAGACCCAGACATCCCCCCGCTGTCAGCAGACATGAAAAGAGGCTGCAAGAGACAAGAGATAGGTTTTTCTTAAACTGCTGTAACAAGGCCCTAAGTGCTTGGCAAACTGGAGATTTTCACACGTGTATTGACACTGACAGAGACGACACAAAATATGTAACATTTTGCTAGTCTAAAGCCACAAGATCTGCCTGATAGGCATCTGCAGTAATCTGCATCAGGGTGAGAACTGCAAGAAGAGTCAGTGAATTCCTCTGAGTGTTCATCCTGCAAGTGACGGGAATTCTAGCTCTACTAAGAGAGCCTGCTCTTTTGGTTTCTAAGCAGCTCGTCAGAAGTTTTGTTAAGTTTAGGTAAAAAATTAACTAAGTAAAATGATGTCTATAATTAATGACTAATGTTTATTATATATAATGACTTATTAAAGTACAAAAACAAACATCCATCTCAGTTTGCCAAAAAACATACAATCCCTGATTATAAACTTTGAATTATTTACAGTGAAATAATAAAAGACAATCAAACAACTAAATAAATGTAACTGCTTAAAACAAAAAGAAAAAAGCTCTTAGTCCCATTGTTGACTTCAAAGAGACACATTTCATTCCTGACTGACACACCACTACATCATGATACATATTCCTTCAAAGCACACATTACAGAAGGCAGGAAGCACTGCATTAATGAAACCTGATTTACCACATGGAGCCTTGCTCTAAAAAACTGTCACATTTAAGACTGTCCTTGAAATAACTGTTTAAACCCAAACTTTTTAGAGCCATAATGTGGCACTACATAATAGTAACCAACCTCCTGTTGTTTGTATTGTTGGTAAAATAAAAAAAGCTGCTTTTTTGTTGTGCTGGCCGTGGCTGCAGCAATGACTCTAATGGTGAAAACCAAGGAAAGACTGTCCACTTTCACTCTTGGCCTTTAAACACAAGTGCTTCTTGATTGCTGGCTGGCTGCGCTGACACAGGAGAATCCAGGAGTCACTGGGATTTATACTTCAGTGGGAAATGAAGTCATAACCGCAACCCCCTCTGAAACCATGGGTGAAAAATAACTGAACAAAGCCAACAACTATTCCGTTTTGTTCTTCTCATGCATTTTCTGGCCAATTCTTCACCTCAGTTTTTGAATTTGTCAGTGACAGAATAACAATGGTCTCAGTATAAGGAATAATACTAATAAGAATAATAGCATCAACCTAGAAATAACAGCAAAGTCCTGACAGTTTGAT
This sequence comes from Maylandia zebra, assembly GCF_041146795.1. Taxonomy (NCBI): domain Eukaryota; kingdom Metazoa; phylum Chordata; class Actinopteri; order Cichliformes; family Cichlidae; genus Maylandia; species Maylandia zebra. Next base: position 33,662,191 of record NC_135181.1, on the reverse strand, counting down.
CAAACTGACATCAGAATGTACAAAGAAGTGGACCTTTTATGTTATTTTTGACATTTAATGGTGTCCTTGAAATCAAATGCATTATTATTATTATTATTATTATTGACCAACCTTTAACTCGTACATGCTCCCTTGTGAGGTGAGGAGGTACTGGAAGAGAATCCGTGCAGAAAGCTTGTATTTGTCATCAGGAACATGAATAACTATGACACTAGCCACCTGAAAGAGAAAACATTTACAATCACTTCTACCAGTTCACCATGTAAATCTGCATTTTTTTAACTCACTGTGAGTGTTGCTGTTCTCTGACTGACGGCTGCTCCCACTTTGACACACTTTAAGTTTTCTTATTAGATAAAACTCATCGTTAGGGTTAGATCAGACTGCTCGGGGAGTTCTCATGATGCACTGCCCACTTTCTCTACCCCCACGCCCCTCTTCATTTTGACCACACTGTTACCCTGAGTGAAGGCAAGATGGTATAGTGTTGCTTCACAGCAAGAAGGTTCCTGGTTCAAATCCCAGTTGGGGCCTTCCTGTGTGGGTTTCCTTCTCACAGTATAAAGAGCCTTAAGACAAACTGGAGATGTTTATAAAATAAATAAATTAAATGATTAAACTCACAATGTCGTTCACGTGTCTTTCTTGTGCCTCTTCCAGGGTCAGCACAGCTACGAGAGGGTAGCGCTGTCTTGGCAGTGGTCCAAAATCAGTGATGCCCTGATCAGCGGGGATCTGTGCGTGCCGCTCCGCTCTATCTTCACTGCTGATACTGAGAGAAGGTCAAAGACACTAACGGCAGGAGACATGAAGACATGCTTCATGTCTTCCTTCATAAGGCAGACATGAAGCATGAAGCTCAATGAGTCAAAGAGCGGAAATGTTAGAAATGATTGCTTTGACTGATGACTAATAACACAAACTTTGCTGCCACTGGCACAAGAACGTGAACAGACCACATGTAACAATTAGTCCAGTGCCAATCACCTGAATGGATCTCAAAGGTTCCTACAAGCGGAAACAAGCTCCACTGTGTGATCTCAGGGACTATGCTGTTATGCTGTAAGTGTTTGATGACCGGACCCTAGCCCACTTGGTCCAGCTGGGCAGAAAGAAAGGAGCCCCAAAAAGACAACATGGGCACGCCCACCCCCTCCAGGACACAGTGTTGGGGTCAGGTGCAATGTGTTTCAGGTGGAGGGCAGTGGCACAGGCCCTAGCAATTGGATACCCGGCTATCAAGGCTGGCTGCTGCAACATCGGTGTGCTCCAACTACAGGGGATCACACTCCTTAGTCTCCCTATGAAGGTCTTTTCCAGGATACTGGAAAGGACAATTTTTCCATTAGTTGAATCTTAACAGTGTGGCGTTCGTCCTGGTCATAGAACATTAGAGCAGCATTGCAGCAATAAGTCGGACTCATTTCTGGTAGGTGTTTTACTCCGCTAGAGCTCTTTGTCACTGATTCTCTTCATAATAAATTTTATGGACAGAAGTTCTAGGCATATTCAGGTGCCGGAAGGCTTCCACTTTGGTAGCCTCAGCCTCATCTCTGCTTTTTTTAGATGATGTGGTTCTGTTGGCTTTGTCAGGTGGTGGTGGCCACCAGCTTGCACTAGAGTGGTTCACAGCAGAGTTTGAAATAGCAGGAATAGAAATCTCCCATTCTAAATCTGAGGCCATCTGAGGCTGGGTCAAGGACGAGTTGACGCCCCAAGTAGGGGAGTTTAGATGTCTCTGGGTTTCGTTCAGGAGTGAGGGAAGAGGGGAGTGACACACAGTGTGAAAAAAGAAAGAAGAAATTTCTACACTCCAGCTAGACTGAACAACACAAGTTTAGATCTCACAGGTCAAAGATTAAGTCTAAACTGTTTGACAGAGGCATACCACTGAGATACTTGGTTAGCAACAAATAGGATACTGGAATTTCTGGCAATAATAGTAGTGGAGGTTCAGGGCTTCCTGGAAATGCTGGTGGGTGCTGAGCATCATGCCATGCTGGTGGGCATGTAGCACTCCTTGTAGGGTACTGACCTCACAGCCCCAGAAACAGCTCAGGACACAGGACTCCAGACAACAAGGTCTCACCAGCACACCGTCTGAACAGAGCAAAAACAGAAAAAGGTTCAGTGTTCCACAGCATCACCATTTAGAGTTCTTTCCATTGAACAGCAGACCACAAATCAAATTGATAATTATATAGACTACACAGTAGGGCTGGGCCATATTATACCGTTCACGGTAATACCGGTATAATGTTAGGCAACGATAGGAAAATGAAATATCGCGATAGAATATGAGTAAAACGCGCATGCGCAGTGCCTTTGTTTTCATACGTACATGGCCGATTGTTGAGTGAAACAGATGAACCAGAATTGGTTTGTAAAAATGGTGCAACTTCAGTGATGTGGAACTGGTTTGGGGTTTGTCCGTCAGATACACGACAAAGCACATTTTTTTGCAGAACATGCAAGCGGCCGTCGTTATTGTCGTATTTGTCGGACTAAGATGCTCTTAAATCTGGGAGTAATCTGGGTCCTGAACCCCGTATACTTCAGGTCAAACGAACACTGCAGCATCACTGAGAGTTAAAAACTGTCTAAATTCTTTCATCTTTAATACGATCAGCATTGCTGCTTTACCAGGTGTAACTATGAAGTTTAACTTCCAGGCATCCATGAAAACAAAATTTATTACATTTAACGGAGTTAGAAGTTAGGAGGAAGCTAGCGGAAGTTAGCTCGCTAGTTTCGCTAGTTACCTAAGCATGATATAGCATGTTCTGACTGAGAGATTTCTGAAAAAAAATCAAACGTACAGCTCTGCTATCACGTCCAACATAAATGAAGACAGGAAACTAAACAGCAGTGACATTTGTAGGGTTACTGAAGTTGGGCTAGCTGGTATATAATGATGTGCTACGTGATCGCTAGCGACACAGCTATGTTAGCATAACATAAACAGTGAAGCTGGAGGACGAACACTAACACTTTTCCACTTATAAAAGTTAACGTGAAGGTTCTTCATGGTTAGAAACAAATGCAATCGCATGGCAGGATACTGTAAACGGACCAAACTTCAGTCAGGAGAACTGAGATAATCCATCCACAATAAAAGGTTAGTCATTAATATACTGCAACAACATGGGAATAGAGCAGCTGCCAGAGAATTCAACGTTAATGAATCAATGGTACAGAAGTGGAGGAAGCAAGAAGAATGAGTTTAATAAAGTTTGATTTATCTGACTGCTTTGTTTCGCTTAATGTGCCTTATAATCCCGTGCACCTTATGGTCCGAAAAATGCGTACTGCACACTGCAGTTTAATGTTGCAAAGCACCTCTTTTTAACTTCAGTGGATATTATACATGGTTATGCTCAGGATATGTCAGCCCATTTCTACTGGAAATGCCTTTTGGTTAAACTTTCAGCAAGGAATTTGCATTTGCACTGTTACATTTTTATAAAGCTTTAATGTACATAAAAACCAGCTTCTTGTTTAAGTGAAAATAAATGGAAGGTTGTCTTTTTGCGCTAGTAATGTTGTGGAGTTGTATTTTGTCTCGCATCAATTATATCGTCAGTTATATCGTTATCGCAAATTTTCAAATATATATCGTGATAAATATTTTTGGCCATATTGCCCTGCTCTACTACACAGAAACATTCTCTTGGCAGTCAATAGATTTACAGTTTTTTCTATTTAGTACATCCAGCTGGACACCATCCTCTGGAAACACACTAGAATATGAGGGTTAACAGATGTTTCTGGATGCAGGCATGGAAGTTTCACATCCCCAAATACTTTTGGGCCAAAAAATACCTTTTTCCAGTAACAGCATTATTTCATTCCTCATCTGTTCTCACCGGTAACACTTGCTGATCCAGAACCCAACTCCAGGGCGAAGGGATTGGTCACCTGAACCATCTGTTTCTCTGGTAAGCTGGGCTCTTGCTCATCATAGCTGCGAAGTATAACTGGAACGTCAAAGCCAAACCTACAGAAAAGAGGCGAGAATAAGCAGAGTCTCTCTGTCTGGTGGTGTTCTCGCTTAAATCTAAACCGATTCGATTAAATGCAGAGGGGTGCACACACTGGCTGGCTGTGTAGAAACATGCTCTTCTGAATTAACTGCTACTATGTTGACTGTAGTCTAGAACATGACACAGTTATGCCTGGAAATGTTTCTACAACCAATTATCAACAATCAAAAATCCAACTCAAGTGCAGATTCTGAACTTTATTGTAAAAGGATTGAACAAAAATAATGCATTGAGGAATTACAATCCTTTATACAGAGACCCAAATCTTTAGAGCTTCAAATGCAGGTCATATGAGCAATTTGTTATTTCTTCATCAGCTAACCAGATACAACGTCTGAATTGTTTCTAAGTGTTGCATGTCCATTTCACAGAATAACATATTCAAGAATAACAGGCAATTATTAGGTTGCAAAATGAAAGAAATTCAGGTAGTGAGCAAAAACTTCAGAGGAATAAAAACCAATTGTCAAGGAGAAAAAATGACAGATGGCAGAGTTCCTCAGAGTAAACGGCAGCCATTCACCATTATTATCACTGCCATTGTGTACACTGCTCCCAGTGCTAAGGCTATTTCTAATTAGGCACTTGGAGGCCTACACGACAGCAACGTTGGGCTTCTACCTAAACACTTTAGCAGCTTTGAAGTGATTGGAGGGGATTTTAACCACAACAGGTTCAAGACTGCGCTCCCCAAGTTCAAGCAATACAACAACTTTAAAACCAGAGGGGTGAACATGCTGGACTCTTGGTGTACACAAACCACCAACACACATACAAGGCAACCCCCTGACCCCACCTGATCATCTTTCCATTATGCTTGTACCTGCTTACAAACCTCACTGAAGCACATAAAGCCAATGACAAACAGAGGATGCAGCCTTAGCACTTCTACTTTAGGCACACTGAGTGAAGCCTCTCGGCGAGACCACATAAACATCCAAGAGTATGCGAAGACAGTAACCAGCAACACTGCACAGTGTACAGAGGATGTCACTGTAGGTAAGAACTTCACTACATGTGGCAATCAGAAAACCTGGAAGACCATAGAGGTGTGCTCCCTGCTGACACATCACTGCTCACAGCACTCGGTATTAACCCACCTGGACAGTAAAGACAACCACGCCAGACTCCTGTACATTGATTTTATTTATTTTTTCTCCTTTGGGCGGGGGATCAGAAAAGAATTAAATGGTAAGCCGCGCTACTAGAGTCACATGTCATATTTACTATCATCTACAGGTCGAGGCCTCTGACAACGAATATTATTTTGAAACATCACTAGCCCATTATTTTTTTCACCTCGTTGTGTGTGTGTGTGTGCACATTTGTGAGGTTGTTCTAGTAATCTTCATAATACCCACAGCCCTAAAGTGCACCCCGATGAGACCCAGAAACCAAACTTAAGCAATGGTGAGTACACTAGCGTGGATAACGCCAGGTAGTGTGGTAAGAACATTTTCACACCCATCACCGGAACACAAACATCATAACAAAGCCCAGAAGTCCCAGATTGATCGCTCAGTGCAGAAGCTATGATTGTCTGGCAGCATCACCGAGGGAAAAAAAATCATCAAATTTGTTATTGCCCGTCGGTTCCAGTCTTAAGGCAGTCATTAGTGACTGTAAACATTATGATTAAAGTATCAATGGGAACGATACTAAACTCAGATTTTTAATTATGATAGTTTCTCCAGTTAGTTCTGAAACCGTGAAAATTAATGGACTGTAAAAAATAGTTTGGATTATTTTAATTACAGGTCAATGCAGTATTTTGTTCAACAGAAAATAAGCAAAATGATTGATAGACATGTTACAGCACGCTGCGCCAGACCTACATGCTATGTTATATCATGAAGGCCACATTCAAGTCGTTAATATATAAAGTCGAAGGGTACCTGTGTGGTGACAACGAATGTAAATTATATATCAAAGTGTGGCTAACTATATTAGCTAAATACAACTTACCAGCCGAGGACCATAGCAGCGGTTACAACGAAACAAAGCGACACCACACTAATATAAAAGAGCGGAGAGTACTCGTAGAGTGTGGCTAGAAACACCCCTGCCATTTCACATCAGCTTCAAGAATAAGCGTGTTTATTTAAAAAACCTCATATAACACCTTGGGTTCATTCCAATAATCCATCTTGCTTAGCAAGGTTCTCACTGAGACGTAACACGGAAATAGCTTCTTCTTCTTTTTTGTTTTGTATTGTATTGTATTGGTGGTTGTCAAACAGCAAAATGGTGCATTACCGCCACCAACTGGTGTGCAGTGAAATATCACAAAAATTTGAGAAAATGTCTGAAAAAATAAATTTGAGAAAAAAGGCAGAAACCTAACTTTTTTTCTCAGAATTCTGGAAAAAAAGATGTGCCCACTTTTATTTTTCCCCAGTGACTTTAATCCTCTTCCATAATTTGAAACAGTCTGATAACTTTCACTCCCGGAAGTATCTCTGTGGCTGTCATAGTAAGTAAGAGCTGTTCATATTCTCCAAATACTAAGGAAAGAAGCATCAGCACTTCCTTTAGCAGAGGATACACTGGACCACCCTTTATGAAAGGGGAGGAGAAAACGCCGCCCCATAATTCATTGTGACGGATCATCCGACCATTCACGAAAATAACAACAAAGTAGCAAGAAAGTTGCGCGTATCATGTAAATGTTAACTGCATTTTCCATTCATGCTAAGGAGGGATAAGAGTACTTTTAGAAAGTGAGTTCTGGCCCTGTGATTTATAACCGTAGAAGCAAAAAAATCATAATGGAATACTGCATTTTGTGTTTACTTGTGTTATCCTTCTCTAATATTTAAATTCGTTTGATCATCTAAAACTTTTACATGTGGAAAATACACCAAAAAAATATGAGAACAGGAAGGGGGTGAAAACCTTTTCACACCAACTCACAAACCTCAAGTCCACACCTGACGATACTGGCTGTCTGGGAGCTCCTCCCTGAATCACCAATAAAGCAATATGGGATAGGCAGGCTCTCGCTTAGACCAACAAGAGAGCGGGGAGAATGGCTTTGAGCTGACCAGTGGGAAACGTAACTGATTTTACGGCCTTCTGAGGAAGAGGTTTTATGTTTCAAATAAGTCAGACAAAGGGGGATTTCAGAAGGTCACGCTGGGAGATAAGCCTCTGTGATGACCAAAGCCAATTCAGAGCTGATTAAAACAGATGGTGGTGTCCTGCTGTGCTTATGATAAGGCAGGGTGTTAATTTTACCTGGCCAAAGATTTGTTATTTTTCATGCCTCTTTTGTCAGCGTTTTGATAACAGGGGAATTATAGCACCTTAATGCAGTTTTACATATGTACAAAGCTGAAGACTAAGAAACGGTAGCTGATACATTTGATATCGTAGCTTCCTCTGACATGGTGTAGCCTTTCTTTACGTGTTTGAAATGTTTTTCACTGTTTACTCTTTCAGACTCTGATTTCACCATTCAAAATACAGATGAATGTGTAATTGATTTTTACTGATGATGGTGTTTTAGACAACATTAAAGAAACAAAAATGAGACCATCTCTCAATCTCTCATATAACAGCTGGTCCGGGACAGCAATGTGTGTCTTTATTATGCTGCACAACGTGTTTGGTGACTTAAACAATGTTAATATTAAAGAAAGAATACCGTTCTATGTATGTGTATTTTTAGAAATAGTTTTATTTTACATTTGAATGTGGAGATAGATCAGTCTGAAATCGCCTTTTTACTAAACATTTTTGCTGACACCCAGAAACGAGGCTCTTGAAGACTTGCGATTAGAATCAGAGATTCAAATATCAGATGAGCTCTTAAGTGAGATAAATATACTAAGTGAAAATTCGGAAGTCCAGTGCTTCCCAAATTTTTGTCACTGTCAACCCTTAGGTAACCTTATACCAAAACAATGTAGAAGATAGTGCATTGATTAGGACCTCGGCTGCAAAGTTTGCATTAAACCAGCAATGTGATTATTCATTACAACAACCAGGAGGAAATGCAGAACAGAGTACCACATCCTGCTGTATTTTTGAGAAGTGCATTCAATAACATGGAGATTAGACGCATTTTGAATTTTCCACTTCCAGATAATACTCCAAATTATGCCGAATATTATGGGAAGTGTGCCTGAGATGTAGTTAAGTTAGAATTGCGAGGTCATCGGCTGCAAAATAGTGTTTCTGCGACTGTACTGTAATAATGATCTGTCTGAATTTGACTGACTGTAATGTTCTCGCTGGAAGTTGGAGCTCCATTGTTACCATCAGAGCTCCTTCACATATTGATAGTTACTGAACAATGAAGTAATCAAAAAGAAAAGCTGGCATAGGGCATGACCTGAGTCACCATTTATGTTTCGCAATAAGTGTCCCTCAAGAGTTTAGCAACCTTCAGACAAAGAGTACGTCCACACACCATACTGCAAAAACCCTGTTTTTATTTCTATTTGAGAACCTTTATTACACCAATTAACATTTTAAAGCATTTCTGGGCACAAATGTTGTATGTGACCACAGTTATACAGGTTATACAAATGCCACAGGTCATTGTTCCGTCTGTTTGCAGCCATCTTGTAGTCACGAAGCTGCCAAGCCTGTTGTCTGCCCCGATGCAACCAAGCATCATCGTCGACCCTGATACACATGGATATGAGTGAATCAGGTGAATCAGGCGAGTCTTCACACAGTCGACCGAAGCATCAGATATGCATCAAACTGTGACACCTCATTCACCTTGTGATAGATCCATGTTTCCTTACTACAAGAACTACGGGGCTACACCAGGCACTGTGTGACTCTTCTATTACTCACATTTTTAGCATTTCAGACAATTTCTTTGAACAAATTGTCCCTAATGCTCAGGTAACCTGTAGGGTAACCGTCTCCAAATGGTGCTCCAGGAGATTGGTACAGCCGAATAAGGGGAGAATACATCTGCAAAACGCTGTTGTTATGCAGCAACGTCCGCCCTCTACTCCCCTAACATGTGAAGCTTTGCCCTCAGAGTGTCCAGAATGTATTAAATCTCATTTTAGTTGGTCTTGGACCTTGCTTCCAGTTTTCTTTCTTTAGGTCTAACACCTTGACTTTCTCAAAGGTAATTCCCAATAATTCACGCAGTTCTTTTAATGTGCGAGACATACACGATGTGTCCTGGTCAGTATTTCTTTCAGGATGCCAACTCAGAAAATGGCCTGAAATTGCACCTATGCAACACTCTTTGTAAAAAAAAAAAGGTGCACAGTAGCACTGCTTTGGGATTTCGTGTTGCACAATCCATCAGAACTAATACAAAGTGATATCCGCATGCACTAGGGTGAAATTATTGTCCCTTCTCACTCTTATTATCAACTATATTTTGTGTGTGCTTGTCTATCTGTAGCAGTGCAAAGCTCTGTGACAGTCTGGAGGTGGACATAGCAAATATGACACTGTTGTAAATGAACATTGTAGCTGTGTAAGCATCCATTAATAACTGAAAGTTTTTGTTTGTTTGTTTGTTTACCCAGTGTTAAAGCAGAATATTAATTGAATAATTAATATTAATTTCAGGACTTTATGCATGACATTATGAACAGGGGCTGAGTCACCTAAAGATTTGATCCTAGAATCTGAAACTAGAATCTGAAACTGCATGTCATGTGCTGTTCAGCTGATAAACTTTCCTCATGGATGTAATATTGTGTGTGACTGGGGCATGATGTTTGACTGTTTGAGACTGGAGTTTGGGTTCCATTTATTTCACATGGCTTCTCTGTTTATGAGATATTTGCATACTCGAAAAAGTGTTGTGAGCACTGTTAACAAATAGGTCAGCTTGGCCAACTCTAGGAAGACTCCATTTCTGGATGATAGAGGTCACTGCGCTCACTGGAATCCTGGAATTTCACTTTGTCATGAATCCATTTCGGAATAAGGCTGTAACATTACAAAATTTGGTACGAGTGAAGCGCTGTAAATACTTTCTGGATCGAGCGATCCTTGAGGCGACTGTTGTTGTGATTTGGCGCGGGATAAATAAAACTTAATTGAACCGGATGCACCGTGCGATTCCTGCTATTACAAACAATTGTGTTTTGGAATTTAATTTTGACACGACGACAGATTAATAGTCAGTTTAGCAAAATTCTAAACAGTATAAGATGAAATGTCAGACGATTGTTTGACCTGATTTTGAATAAACGAGTGAAAAAACAGACTGATCTTCAAATTAAAGGTCTGTAGCTGGATGTGTAAGTTCACCGCGCGCAGGACGCACGCGCGTTGTGTGGGTCCTGCTCGCACGCGTTAGTTGGGTTTACAATTTTCGTCTTATTGTGAAAAATCTGTTTATTTTGAACGTTTGAACAGGAAGTTGCACTTTTCGTATTTTACCTAACACTAGGGAGCGACTGCGAATCCCATCATAGCTTATTGTGTTTATTCCAGCCATTATCAGAGAAAGGAGGATGCAAATGGGGCCAGGAAAGCAGGGATTTATCTTCACTTTGTTCAGCTTTAATGTGTAGCTATAATGGCAAGAAAGACAGTGAGTAGGTGCAGAAAAGTAAACCGTTAATCGGGTCCACTGGTCTGCTGGGAGGACATCACTGTGAGTTTTCCTGTGGACTCTAAAAATGAGCAGTATAAAGGAAAAAGGGACTATTCGGCAGCAGAGCTCCGAGAATAACTCTGTGAGCAGCAGTGAGTGGGACATGGCAAACGATGTGTTTGTGTCCGGTTTTGACGACAGCGTGTTAGCGGACAGCATCGGTGATGGGGACCAGGAGTCGGCACAGTCCAGCTTACTGGACACGCGTCTGCCCTTGGATGGGATGATGTTGGGCCTGGATCGGGTTGAATATCCTGCCTCATCCTATCTGGATTTCGAGCCAAACTACACCGAAAGCGATGGCAACCTTACAACCAAAAAGCGCATCCGGTCCAACAGCTCCCGGCACCGCGGTGACATCGTTACAGAGCTGGGGCCAGAGGAGGTCCGCTGGTTTTACAAAGAGGACAAACGGACGTGGAAGCCTTTCGTCGGACACGATTCTTTAAAAATCGAGATCATCTACCGGCGGCTCGTTGACCAGAACCAGGATAAGGCCCTGGATCCCAATGAAGCCGACGAAAAGGAGACAGCCGGGTCCTCTGAGCTGCAGCCGGAAAGCTCGGCCGTGGACAGTACAAGTTTCAGGGCGGAACCGGCAGTGCAACAGCTCTCAGTGTCAGAGCAAATCACAGAGCCGGTCCACAACGGCGGCACCAGCGTGGAGGCAGTGTGTGTCAGAGGGGGCCTTTATGAAGTGGATATCAAAGAAAAGGAATGCTACCCTGTTTATTGGAACCGTGAGCATCTCAGTAATGACATAGCTGTTGTTAGGACTGTTAGCACGTGTTCTGCTGTCAGTATCTTTGACCACTTCTAAGAAAATGAAACGTCTGCTGCTGCTGACTCTGTCACCTCTGAGCTCTGAGGACTGAGCTAATAGGCTGCTTTAAAAACGTCCTCTGTTACTGACATCGTCATGGTCTTACTGACCACCCAAAGTGCTTTAGACCAAAAGCCACACTGAGCCATGCATTCACACAGCGCTTTATTCTGTACACATTAAGTGCTTTATCTGCCTCACATCCGTGGCCACGTTCCAACTACCAGTTCACTTAACAAGCATGTTTTTAGACATGCTCTTTGAAACGAGACAATAATACAGTTGTTTCCGCACAATTAGTCGCATATTAGAAGGAGACTTCTCAAGACTTTGTCCAACACAATAGCGATACTTTACAGGGATGTAGAGCAGAGAGCAGGAATACATATATACACACTACTGGTCAAAGGTTTGGAACACTGCAATTTTTCTAGTTTTTTATAAAGTTATGCACTTTATTCTCCCATTACACTCTGAAATGAAAGCATAGTACAATTAAGCAATTAGAGTTAAAAAAAGAAACCATGGAATAAATTTATAGACTAACATTTATTCTGACTCATCAAAGTAGCCCCCTTTGGCAGATATAACAGCTGACCAACCCGGGACATTCTTTCTACAATAGACATAAAATATTTTTCCATAAAGTTCCCATATCTGTTGCACAAGTTCCCATAAATGTGGGGTACTTGTAGGTTGCTTTGCTTTCAGTCTTCTGTCCAGTTCATCCCAAACCAGTTCGATGGAGTTTAGGTCTGGACTGTGCCACTCCATATTTTCAAGCTTACTATCTTGTTCTTTTTTCTGAGGTAGGTCTGGCCTGGTCTGGTCTGGTCTTGGGCTTGTGTTTTATCTTGCTGTGGGATGAACCCCTGACCAACTAGGCACATACCAGTGGATATTACATGGTGCTGCAGAATGCTGTGGTAGCCGTGTTGGTTCAGGGTGCCTCTTATTCTCTACGTAACCGGAAGGTTGCCGGTTCGAGCCCCGCTCGGACAGTCTTGGTCGTTGTGTCCTTGGGCAAGACACTTCACCTGCCGCCTACTGGTGATGGTGCGATATGGCAGCCTCACTTCTGTCAGTCTGCCCCAGGGCAGCTGTGGCTACAACTGTAGCTTGCCTCCACCAGTGTGTGAATGTGTGAGTGAATGAATAGTGGAATTGTAAAGTGCTTTGAGGACCCCGAAAAGCGCTATATAAATGCAATCCATTATTATTATTACAAGTCACCAGTCTGGATCCAGCAAAACAGCCCCAGACCATCACACTTCCTCTTCCACATCAGTCCATAATACCATCTTCCAGTCTTCAGTAGTCCAATGTCTGTGTTTCATGGCCTCTTTGTCTTATTCTGACTTCTTAGCAATGGCTTTCTTGCTGCAACACGTCCTGTCAAACCGGCAGCTCAAAGTCTTCTCTTCACAGTTGAAAGTGATACTTGCTTACTATGACCACTCTTAAGCTGTGCTTGAAGCTGTTGTCCCATGAGCCGACTATCACACAAGCCGTTAACTCTCAGAAACTTGTCCTCTGATTCAGTTGTGGCTATAGGTCTGTCAGACCTCTTCCTGTCAGCGTTTGCCCCAGTTTCTGAGTGCCTTTTGTTGGTGAAGGAAACTGTACTGTACACCTTGACTTTCTTTGCAATTTCTCTGTAGGGATGTTCTTAAACTTTTTAATGATAGTGTATATATTAATATATTAATGAACTAATTTGGGTCAATTCTAAATTGAACCTATAATTACACATTTGCTTAGTATTCTTAGATTAGACACACACACACACACACACACACACACACACACACACACTGACAGATATGATTAATTTAAAATTTTGTGTTTGATGTTTTCAAAATTAGTTCATCTTTACCGTTACTGGGATCCAACATTCTGTCTTAGATTACAATTTTTGTTTTTATAAACTTCACATGTTGTTCCACAGAGCAAGACCGAATTCCTGTGATGAGGGGCCAGTGGTTCATTGATGGAACTTGGCTTCCACTGGAGGAGGATGAGAGTGATCTGATTGAGCAGGAACATCTTTTACGCTTCCGGGGGCAACAGATGAGGGACACCTATGAGATCGAGGCAGTGACCACCACAGTGGACAGCAAGGACGGTAGGGAATTTAAAACAGACAGGAAAGACAGAGAGATGCCATTGTGTGTGTGTCAGGCAAAGAAGATGAGTGTTTGCAACCATGTCTGTAGATGTGTGTCTCTGTTGGCCAGAATGGTCTTTTACAGGAAGTTCACAAAACAAGTCAAGTGATGCTATAATGCATGGGTTTATTGATTCTAAAATCTGTAATAAAATAAGATATTTCCAGATTTGGGAAATTCTGTTTTCACAGCAGTTATATCTGTCCATGGGAATAAGAATATATAACAAGTCAAATATTTTCATAATCAACAAAAAGTAACAAATTTTAAAATGCAGTGATCCAATTAACTCCAATTCTGCATACTGTCATGGGAGTTGGTGAATTAATTATTCTGCATGAATTATGTCAGTTGCTCTTAATTACAGTGTGACTTCTCACAGCTAGCCACAGTCTGAAGCTGAACAGGAGTCATGTGGACTGGCACAGTGTGGATGAGGTGTATCTGTACAGCGATGCCACCACCTCGAAGATTGCACGTACTGTAACTCAGAAACTGGGCTTCTCTAAAGGTATATAGGATGATTAAAACTTTCTGTCTATTCCAAGAATTCTATCCATCCTCTTCTGCTTATCCAATTCAGGGTCATCTGACCCTGGAGCCTATCCCAGCTGTCACTGGGTGAGAAATGGGGTGCACCCCACGAAGCTGACCTGGTGAGTACTGCTGACATTCCATGCAGGATCAGGGAAACAGGACAGTAGTAGTCACCAAGGAACTCCAGCTGCTGCAAAGATGAGGATGTTTTAGTGTCCTTCTGAGCTGAAATATGTCATGAAACTAAACATAAGACAAGAACTAACAGACTTAAAAACTCCTTTGTCCCACACGCCATCAGACTGTTTAACTCCTCTCTGGAGGGGAGAGGGAGGGGAAACAGGAGGACAAAGGAGGGGGGAACAACTAAGCTGCAGTGCCTCTGCACCTCACTGTACAATACCTTGTGCAATACTTTTTGTAAATAGTCAACAGTGCAATAGACTCAATACTTGAAATGTGCAATTCACTTGTATTTTTATTTTTTATTCCTATTTATTCTATTTATCCCCTTTGTATATTTTATTTATATTTGTCTCTGTATTTATATATGTGTGTGTGTGTGTGTGTATATATATATATAACAGTTCTGTAACTGTAACTTTGGTCGTTGCTGTGCTTTTTTTGGAAGTCGAATTTCCCAGAGGAACCCACCCGAGGGATTAATAAAGTTCTATCTTATCTTATCTTATCTTATAATTTCAACAAAAAAAAGTCTGGATTTTGATTAGGCCACTCCAAAACTTTAATTTTGTTTTTGTTTTCTTCAGCCATTCAGAGGTGGACTTGCTGTTTTGATATTCAAAATTGTGTTTTTTTTGCCTAGTTCGCTTTGTCAGAGAGATTCTATTTAAGTGAGTTAAATGATTAGGTAAGCGATATTTAAGCAATTAAGTATATCTGGCAGTAACCAGACCTGTGTGCTGCTTGTGATATTGAGCTGATTTTTTATTTACTCAGGTTATATTTTAGAATTTGTTTTATGTTCTTAAACATTTGTGCAGCAAACTAAAACAATCCTGGCTACCGAGGCTGGTGATCACGACATGGAATGTCACCTGTCTGGTGGATTGAGCCTGAGCTAGTGTATGAGGTTGAGAGCAACTGGCAAGATATAATCGGGCTCACCTCAATTGACTCTTTTGGGCTTTGGAACTAGTCTCCCTGAGAGGGACTGGACTCTGCCTCTGTTTAGAGTTGCCCTTGGTGAGAGGGAGTGGGCTGGGGTGGGTATCTTGGTATCTCATTGGCTTGCTGCCTGTATGTTGGATTTTTCCCTTGTGAGTGCAAGTGTTTGTTCTCTATGCCTTTGCGTCAGGGAACGAATGAAGACTGTTGTTTGTGCTTATGTGGCAAACAACAGTTCAGAATACTTGGCCTTTTGGAGTTCCTGGGTGGTGTTCTTAAGGGTGCTCCACCTAAGGACTCTGTTGTGCTACTGGGAGACTTCAACGCTGATGTGGGATTTTCAGCACCCACCTTTGACAGACTGGGGACATTGAGTCAGAACGGACCGTGTTCCGCACCTCCATTGGTGAGGAATTCTACTCGGCTTGGTTAGCCTGTGGGACTTTGGAGACAGCCGATGGGTCCCAGCAGGACAAGTGGAATGTGGCTTAGGCAGTGGCTAAATCAAAAACTCGGGTGAGGGAGGAGTTTAGTAAGGCCATGAAAAAAAACTTTGGACTGCCTTGAAGTGGTTCTGGCAAACCGTCATGTGAGTCAGGAGGGGTAGAACAGTGCTTTACCCACACGGTGAATAATGGGGTGGTGTGCTGACTTCAACCGAGGATATTGTTAGGCAGTGGAAGGAATACTTTGAGGACCTGCTTAATCACACTGGAAGGTCTTCCATAGAGGAAGCAGATGAGGGGCATGACTCAATCATCACTGGGGGTGAGGCTACTGAGCTCCTTGGTGGTAGAGCCCCTGGGACGAATGAGGTTCACCCTGAGTTCCTGAAGGCTCTGGATGTTGTAAGGCTGTCTTGGTTGACACGCCTCTACAATGTCATGTGGCGATCTCAAGTGGTACCGTTGTATTGGCAGACCAGAGTGGTGCTCCAACTATAGGGGGGGTGCTGGAAAGTAGGGTCCGTCCATTAGTCAAAGTTCGGATACAAGAGAGACAATGCAGTTTTTGTCCTGTTCACGTAACACTGGACTAGCTCCCTATCCTTTTGAGGATATTTGAGGTTGCATGGGAGTTTGACTACCAGTATACATGTGAAGTACATGTGAAGAAGGCATTCAACTGCGTCCCCCGCGACCTGGCCCTGGATAAGCAGAAGAAAATGGATGAATGGCTGGATGGACTAAAAAAAACAGGAAGAGAGCAAATACTTTTTTCACAGCCCTGTACCTGTCTCTCACGTCCTCAGCCTCCAGCAGTGGGACACGTCTCCATCGAGGGTACGTGGAAGAGGCTGCACCTGAAGACACCCCACCTGAAACCACACACATTGTATTTGTGGTGCATGGCATTGGCCAGAAGATGGACCAGGGTCGCATTATCAGGAACACCAGCATGTGAGAAATTATGGTGTTTCCATTGCAAGAACAGATAACAAATTAAAATTAGAGTAATTTTGGAAGTAACAGTTTATTTATTTTTAATTGCTGGATAGGATGAGAGATGCTGCCAGAAAGATGGAGGAGAAACACTTCTCAGATCGCACCACAGAGCATGTAGAGTTCCTTCCTGTGGAGTGGAGGTCCAAACTGTGTCTCGATGGAGGTATGCTTTACAACACTTTTGTTTTGGATTGCTCGCAAGCTTATTATGCAGTTTTTTTTCTGCTACAGCACGTGTGAAAAGCCTGCTTACAACACTTTACATTAAACTGACTCAGAGTTTCATCTTCTAAAACAGGATCAAAATTTGCATAAATACTTAGTGAATCTTATTTTTGTTCAGCACTTTTTTTTTCTATGTCAAATGTTGAACATATACAGTGGGTAAGTAAGCATTGAACACATCACAGTTTTTCTATGTAAAATATATTTATATTTCTAGAGGCGCTAATGACATAAAATTCTCACTAGATGTTGGTAACAACCCATCTAATCCACACATGCAAAGAAATCAAACCATAGATGTCTAAGTATTTAAAAGTGCTAACATTAATGACTGTACCAAACAGGTGACTGATTATATACATTTCTGTGTGAATTTAGTGGTCCCATCCAAAACTTGTAAAGGTTATACAAATGAAGAAAAAGACTTTTAAAGACTATGATGACATAGCCAGAAGTGACCTCCAGAGACAAATTAAAAGTACAATCAAAAGTTAGAGGGTGCTGTGACACATCTAGTAATTCCAGAGAAGCGCGGCAGAGTATCAAACCCATGATAAATGTCCCACATCAAGGTAGGGGGAAGGCTTCCCTCAACCTGCAGGTTAGTGAGGGTCTGGAGATGGCCAATCAACTAAACACCCTTTTCTGCTGCTTTGATAGTGGCAGCAGAAATGACTGTCCTGTTGAGTTGCCGTCCTCACCAACTCCTCCCTTGGACTTTATTACAGAATCAAAAGTATTGCAAGTTTTCGGAGGCTGTAAACCCCCAAAAAGTTCAGATCCTGACAATGTCTGTGGGAGTATTTGAAAAATATTTTTCAGTTTTTTTTGTTTGATTTTCTTTTAACAGTCATACGATACCAAATATCTGGAAAGTGTCAGTAACTGTTCCTGTTCCAAAGTTCCCTAGACCTTTGGTTCCAAAAGACTTCAGATCAGTTGCATCCACATCTCTGGCCATAAAATGTTTTGAACATGTGGTGAAAAGGTACATGGTATCGAAAACTCAAGGTCTTATAGACCTCATGCTATTTTCTTATCAACCCTAGAGAGCGGTGGAAGATGCTGTATTAATTTTGCTGCTTACTACATGCTCATCTGGAAAAAGCAAAGACTCATGCCAAGATTTTATTTGTGGACTTTTCCTCTGCTTTCAACACAATCTTACTGATTATTTTAGCAGATAAATTGGAAAAAGAATTTTTGCTTATTGATTTTCTTTGGAGTAGAACACAGCTGGTCAGAATGGTAACTCAACTTTCTGACAAACTGACCATTTCAACAGGCTCCCATCAGGGCTTTGTTTTATCTCCATTGTTGTTTATTCTGTATACCAAGTCTTGTAATAGCACCTTTCAAAACAGACTTTTTATTAATTATGCAGATGATACAGCTTTAGAGAGCCTCGTGTATGATGGGGAGGATGGGCCAGTTCTTGAATATTTTATTAAATGGTGTGAGAGGGCAAATCTTGTCCTCAACACCACAAAGACCAAATGCCAGTAGATTTTAGGAGGAATCCAGTATCCCAGCCTAAATTAAATGGAGAGCTGATCCAGTGTGTGACTGAATACAAATGTCTGGGCGTTATGCTCGACCATAAAACATAACTAAAATGCTTCATATGTTTTGTTGGGCTTTTATTAAAAGTGTGTTTAGTTCTTGTATTATTTGTTGGTTTGGAAAATGTCTCTGAGGCACAGAAAAAGATGACTAGAAAGGCAGTGATACTAGCTAGTAAGTTGCCTGGAACTGCATTGCTATTACATTTCTAAACTGCAAGTTTAGAAAGCATTTTTAGGGACTGGGCATGGAGTAAAGCAAATAATATTGTGAGTGATGTAAGGCATCCACTTACCTTTTCTATTATTGGATTATTATTATCTGCACAGCGCTATTGTCCCACTTTGTTCACAGAAAATACGTCCAAATGATCTTTTTTTCCTCAAGCCATCAAAATTCTGAACATAAGCAACACATAGGCTGCCAAGTTGGTGTGGTATAAAATCATCCCTAAGATATAAGGAAAGCCAAAGTGTCTATGTATTGTGTGCTTATGTTTTTTAAGGTGATGTGTTTGTTTTTTATGTGGTGTTTTTGAATGTCAGGTGTCTTCTGCTGTAAGTCAATTTCCCCATGGGCATCAATAAAAATATCTTATCTATATATAAATTAAGTAGTTAATGTGTAATAATGAGAAATGACACCAAAAAAAGGTATTGAACATGCTTACCGAAATGCAATTACCACTTTGTACAAAAGTTTTTGTTGGTGATGACGGCTTCAAGATGCCTCCTGTATGGAGAAACTAGTCGCGTGCAGTGTGATGCTTGATAATTCTTCCACACAAATAGTCTTCAGGTTCTGAGGCTCTGTGGGCCCCTTTTATGGACTCAGAGCATTAGTACTCGCCATAGATTCTAAATGCGATTGAGGTCAACAGATTGGCTGAGCCATTATTTTCTTTCTCTGAAAACAGTTGAGAGTTTCCTGTTTTCAGTATCACACATCCACCGGCGTTTTATCTTCATCATCCTAGTAGGTGCATGCATACAGTCCATGGCGGTTGAGTGCATTACTTACTGTTTTCTTCAAAACAATTGTACCTGCTGATTCCAGGTCTTTCTGTAGCTCTCCACAAGTGGTCTTTGGCTCTTGAACAACTATCCACATTAGGTAATGCAGTGAAAGACTTTCAAAATTTCTCAATACCACACCAGAGGCAGACTAAATTACAACAATGTTTTTCTGAGGAATGGAAATATGGACTTTACTTTGATTTTAATTGCACAAAAAGGCAAAAGTACGCTGGTAGAGTGCAAACTGCATCTGGGACAAAACCAATACAACTCTTGCTCTTTGCATACGTCTACACAAACAGCATGCTGACATAAAGCTACAGAAGAATCCAGAGTGATGTTAAAGCTGAGCATATGCTGAACCAGGATGTAGCCAGAGCCTGAACCTTAACAGTCAACAAAAGTGGTGATGAGCAGTCAGGCTTGCAGCATTGCAGACTTCATTTCTGTCCGTATATATTCTAAAGTAAAATCACTGAGGGAATTCCTTTGAGCTGGTTTTCAGCTGCTTTGTGATGTTGTTTTTGTGGTTTTATGTAAAGACTAAGAAAAAGAGCACATGTATGTCCTGATTAGGATAGTGATTTGTGTCAGCATGGGAGACTATAGCTCAGGTTTATATTGTTATCTGGTCGTTGTGTCAGAGTGCACTTCAGGGCATATTACTGAGTAATCCAAAAGTAATATAACAAGAAATGTGACAAATTCTTTTTTACAGGGAGTGATTTAGTGCCATGCTGGATTACTTTTAAGAAAAGAAATCTACCATCATCCTCGTGTTTTGTTCTGTATTCTGATCTTTAACTGAATTTCTATTAAGATTTTTAAATACTAGTGCAAAAACTAAATAAAGAATTACAATATTGTAATATATATTTAGCTTTTTCCTTTTTTTATTTTGATGATTAGCTTACAGCCCATGATGACCTTATAGCTCATGAAATATCCTTTATGGCGTCATAGAGGTGATCAGCTCTGTTAAGCCCAGATTGCTTTGATAGCTCATCTGTGTTTTTGATTCTTTCTGGGGTTCAGGTCGGACAAGCTGCCTTGCCCATCAACCTCAGTAAGAACTTATTCAGCAAACCATTTAGTCCTGCTAGAAAAGGAAATCAGCATCACCATGAAGCTAGTCAGCAGATGGAAACACAAAGCGCTCAGATATCTATCTATCTATCTATCTATCTATCTATCTATCTATCTATCTATCTATCTATCTATCTATCTATCTATCTATCTATCTATCTATCTATCTATCTATCTATCTATCTATCTATCTATCTATCTATCTATCTATCTATCTATCTATCTATCTATCATTTACCAAAAGACTGTACTGTAAGGGATCAAATGAACTAGAAAAAGTGCATTTAGCTGAATTTATATAGGTCCTTCACTAAAAAGTTTTAGAGCACAGCTCATGAGTTTGTGGTGAAAATTGTGTGAGCTGTCTATGGTCAAATATGGAGTTCCAGAAGGTTCAATGCTAGGACCAATTTCTGTTTACATGATACACGCCTTCCTTAGGCAATATCATCAGAAGGCATAGCGTACATTTTCACTGCTATACAGATGGCACCCAACTCTGTCTAGCCAGATAACACACACCAATTAGTTAAACTGCAGGAATGTCTTAAAGACCTCTAATACTCTAATTCAGTGGTTCCCAAACTTTTTTTGCTGCCCCCCCCAAATACCGCTTCGTCCACACCTCCATGGGTATTTTTGAAAACGCAGCTGTTTCTATGCGTTTGGGCCTTTCGTCTACACGTACACGGCATTTCAAATCACCGAAAACAGATTTTTAAAAACTCCTTTTTTGCATTTACGTGTGGACGAGGAGTACAGAGGTCGTCACACAATGTCAAAGGTATGTGCCTTTTTTCACGTCACGCTGTGCGCCACGTTATTGTTTACATGAGTGTGAGCGACCGTGGCTCAGGGGGTTGGGAATTGCATCTGTAACCGGAAGGTCGCCGGTTCGATCCCAGGGCTCTCTGTCCTGGTCGTTGTGTCCCTGGGCAAGACACTTTACCCTACTTGCCTACTGGTCTTGGCCAGAGGGGCCGATGGCGCGATATGGCAGCCTCGCTTCTGTCAGTCTGCCCCAGGGCAGCTGCGGCTACAACTGTAGCTTGCCTCCACCAGTGTATGAATGTGAGAGTGAATGAATAGTGGTATTGTAAAGCGCTTTGGGTGCCTTGAAAAGCGCTATATAAATCCAATCCATTATTATTACATGAGATGAATTCACTTGGCCTTAAACAGCTTACAAATATGGATATGAAACCAGATTCTTACTCTGGATGGCATTACCTTGGCCTCCAGTAACACTGTGAGGAACCTTTTTTGACCAGGATACGTCCTTCAGGGTACATATTAAACAACAACTGTTTTCTTCCATTTGCACAACATCTTTGAAACTAGAAAGGTTCTTTCTCAGAGTGACACTGAAAAACTATCCATCTATCATCCTTATACTTCCTCCTCATACTTACTTTTCCCCCAAAAGCAACTTTTAACTCCAGAAATGAATGCAGCAAACGAAAGGGACCAAAAGAGGAGAAGTTTTGTAGCATACTGTTGAATGCTACAAAACAAGGAGGAAAAAGTCAGTAGCACTGGTGAGA
Source organism: Maylandia zebra (assembly GCF_041146795.1). NCBI lineage: Eukaryota > Metazoa > Chordata > Actinopteri > Cichliformes > Cichlidae > Maylandia > Maylandia zebra. The sequence continues at coordinate 33,640,024 of NC_135181.1, read as the reverse complement.
AAAATGTTCCTGACACTTGCTGATGATGGTACTATCCTCTTCACCTGTCAGTGGTTTCATGTTGTGGTTTACTCGCTAATATTCATGTTGGACAGAAGGACAATACTACTGAGTTTTGCCATATCTATACATTGCAAGCCAGAATCATAATGTCTACTCAAGTATATGCAGAAGCATTAAAAAGTAATTCATTTTGCTCTGGGAACTTCTGACAACTATGTCTTATGTATTTCGATGTTCTTCCTACAGACACAGTGGACTCCATCACTCCAGACAAGGTTAGAGGTCTAAGAGACATGTTGAACAGCAGTGCCATGGACATCATGTACTACACAAGTCCTCTGTACAGAGATGAGGTGAGTGAAAAAGCCCCACCATTTCAACATTCAGTGTAGCTGTAGCTCAGGTGGTAGAGCAGCCTACTAATCAGAAAGTTGATTGTTCAATCCTCGTCTTCTCCAATATCCTTGGGCAAGACACTAACCCCAAGGAGTTCTCTAAATGTTAGATAGAAAGAACTTACAGAGAAAGAGCATCTGGGTAAGCACTTTTGGAGGTCGGTGGATCCTGGGAGTCTGGCAGTCATCTCTGCACCTGAATGTGATCACTGATCCTAATGCACATTCAGGTATCAATAAATCAAGTACACATTAGAAAGTCTTTGGCAGCGAATTCACTTCTGAGATTTTTACTTCATCCATGTAAAAATGAGGGTCTTTCTCTTCCCAGCCTGCCTAGTCAGCTAAGATTCAGAAGTCTACATAATAATCAGCAACAGTCTGTTTACCTTGGTGAAGGTACTTTTGCCAGTCAGAAATCTCTGACTTATCAAATGTCTTTGAACTTTTACTATATATATATACATATATATATATATATATATCTATATCTATATATATATATATATATATATATATATATATATATATATATATATATATATATATATATATATATATATATATCAAAGAAATTGCCCTTTGGTTTAAAGCAAATACAAATGCATGTTCTCAGAAGAGGTTTAGTTCATGCTTCTTCTCTTGTATCTTCTTCATGGCACCTGTTAGTGGGTGGGATATAATAGTGAGCAATTCAACATTTTGTCCTCACAGCTGAAAATGGGCATCTCCAAAACTGCTGCTCTTGTGAGGTGTTCCTAGTTTGCAGTGGTCAGTATCAATCAAAAGTGGTCAAAAGGAAGGAATGGGTGGTGATCCAGCGACTTGGTCATGAGGAGGCAAGTCTCACTGATGCACGTGGTGAGCAAAGATTGCCCATTGTGGGCTGATCCAACTGATGAGCTATTGAGGTTAAAGTGTAAGTCAAAGTTGTTACACTTACACTTAAAAAGAAATGACCAGTCTCTTATTTTGATGGTAGGTTCGTTTAATGAAAAAAAACAGGATATCAACAAAAAATCCTACGCCAACCAAAAAACATAAATTTGATCCCCAAGCAAAACATGACTTAGTACTTAATGGAGAAATCCTTCGTGACTGTCGTCCCGACTGCCTTCATATCATCAACAAGCTCCGCCTGTGTAGTTTTTGGCTGATCCACCACCTTTGTCATGATTCGCTTACAGAGTGTGTCACTTACATGTTCCAGTTAATTTTCCCTTTAGTACAGGGAGTTAGTGGATTTCCCAAATGCTTAATTGATATCACATTTAATAGTTTAATAATTTAGTTAATAGTTTTCAGTTTCCCTTTGCACTTTGTTTCACATGCATTTTTGCAATCGGCCAAATAAAACACCTTACTTTTAGTTTACCTCAGTAAGTCTCTGAATGTCTGCATTTGGATCCTCACTTTTCTCACACTCAACACATGACAACGATAAAACTTTTATTTTATTTTAACCTTTTATTTCAATGTGCTAATAAATGAAAAACAATAACAATAAATAAGTATTCTTACTACAAACCGTGTTCCTAAGGGCTAGCCTTTGTCCCCTCACTGATATGGTGCTGCAGGGAGCTGGTGCAGTGGTTTGTGATGTGAAGCCTGGCCTTTCTGTAGCAAGTTGTGTGGCTTTCCTCCAGGTACTCCTGCTTCATGACATGCATGTTGGATTAATTGGTGATTCTAAATTGTGATCAGTGTGTTGAATAAACTGCTTCCCTGCTGGCACTCAGCATTACTCCTATTAGGCTAAACCAAACTTTGTCACACTTAAAATCTGGTTAAGATTTTGTAATCCAGACTGGCTATGCAGCACTGGTCTACCGGCCGATCAAAATGACCCTAAAACATCAAATATAATCATATCTATTTGAATCTGATTGACATAATTAAACTTATATCTCATGGTGTTGTGCACACATGCTGTTGTTTTGTTTGTGTAGATTACCAGGGGATTGACTCTGGAACTGAATCGTCTGTACTCACTCTTCTGCTCACGGAACCCAGACTTTGAGAAAAATGGGAAGGTGTCCATAGTGTCTCACTCACTGGGCTGCGTCATCACCTTTGACATAATGACAGGCTGGGATCCAGTTCGCTTTCATCATCCAGAAGCCCTAGACCCAGAGGATCCACAGATCCACTGGCCTACTGATGAAAAGCACCACCTTCAGGAGCAACTGAGACTAACGCGCCTCAGGTACTCCTCTGGCTTTTGTCTGAAACAGGTAAGGAGTCAGTCCCCATCTGTTTCAGCAAAAAGTGTACCTAATGGCACAAAGGAGTTTGAGGAGAGACCCTCTTTATTCTTCCACATTTTTTCATTATATAGGAAGGGAGAGAGAAATATTTAATCACTTGTGTAATATAATTGTATAATACTTGTGTATTAATACAATATAAAGGTTAACTCTTTGTTTAAGTGGCCTTCATCAGCAGAATGGCTTGGAGCCGCTCAAAATGTAGGGAACAAATATCTTTATAAGGATCAATGCTCAATAAAATATAGCTTGAGAGTTTGATAATCTCTGTCAGAGATATCACTATGGTTTTGTCATTGACTTGGAGAAACAGTTTTATTTTATTCAGTTTCAGATTTTTCACACATTTTTCGGGTCACAATTTTCACATCAGCCTTTGTTTTTTCATTATGTATTAGAATGTTTTCGGCTGAAAGTCATGTCAACTGCTTTACACTGGCATAATAAATGGTATCCGTCATCCTGTCCAGGTTGAGGGACTTAGAGGATCAGTTCCAGGGTCTGCAGACTTCGTCTTGTGTTCCAGTGCCCGCCCTGAAATTCAAGGTAAAGATGGTGTAGCAGTTTCTCCTCAAACAGAGCAGATTTGCACACACAGATCTTTATTATAAAACTTTCTGGGAATATACTCTCATGGATAGTGTTCATTCCCACTGCTTTAGTTTGTCCACCACTGCGTTCCTTCAGCCCCACAGTGCAGTCAAAAAGTATTTGCCCCCTTCCTTATTGCTTATTGTGCTCAACATGTACTATATAGGGAAAAAACTAATTTGCACACCCTATGTGTCTTTCTGCAACTGATGCAGGAACCCTCGGTCATCCTGCCCTACCTTTCCCTGCTACTGCAAAGCCACAAACCATAACCCACAGCCACGCACCCCCACTGCCCAACTTAGGGCGGGAAGTTATTTGCTCTAACCCCTTCCCCAGTGAAAGAGAAGTTAACCACAGTCATCATCGAGTGATCTGGACATTGGCATCCTTTATGTAGTGGAGCAACTGCAGTGTGGCATGGTCCAAACTTGGTATGCTATATTAAATTACTAAGTTTCTCTCTGATGTAAAGCACTGAGAGTTAACCCCACACACCAACTGGAAAAAAATAAGCCCCCAACCCTCTGTTCAACACATCAATGTGCGAAATAAAAGGGACAGAGAAGTTGTTGATCAGGGTGTTCCACTAGTGGGCTATTTTCACCCTATAAAAAGCCATTTGGCACCAATCGGTCCACCAGACCCAAGATGGACCACCATTCTCGGTGTGTTTAGTTATGGGCTATTCACATCCGTGAAATGTGGGATGAACTTCTGATAGTAACAAGCCAATCCCATCTTGTCCACATGAGAGGATATTCGCCCACTTCCCAAGGGCAGTGCACCTGCCTCTGTCCAATCCTGCACTTCTTCAGGCTGGGAATAAGTCCAGCTTGCTTCAAGGGCTCCAGCACTGTGCTTACCCACTGTACATGCTATGCTCAGGTTTTTCTGTGGCTGATCATTTAATCTTCATAGAAAGTAGCATTTGTAGTATTGGGATGCAACAGGCCAGGGCACCAAACCAAGGCATTTTTTCCTTGTACTCTGGAGATAAGAAAATCTGCCAGTAAGGCCTTGGTTAAATCCAGTGTCATGAAAAATTGAGCGGTGCCCAATTGTTCAAGGAGCTCATCAATCCAGGGCATGAGGTAGGCAGCAAACTGTAAACCAGCATTCACCTTGGGATAGTCAACACAGAACCTTATAGACCCATCCCTCTTCATGACAATAACAATAGGACTACACCAGGCACTATTACTCCTACTACCTTCATTTCCAGATTTAGTTTAAATTCTTTCAGAACTACTTTTTGTGTTCTGGCAATCTATAAAGTCTTGACCAAACCGTCACCATTGGGAAGTCTTAACATGATGTATGAAATTATTGTAACCTGGAAAATGCAACTTGGCAACACATGCCTTCTGGGCTGATTAAAAAAGGTAGTTAGAAGGGACTCATCTCAGCTCTGTCATTCATCTGGCATTTCTTGCAGAAATATTATGGTGCTTTGCTTTGTAATATCGAATTGCACAGTCCACCTGAACTTATCACAAATGGCTTGATGAAACGACCCAGTGAAATCCATGCCAGTTTGTTCAAACATGACCTCCATAAGTGGTAAAGAGCACAAAGGTGCTTTTGGAATGTGAGCTGGATTTATGTGGTTAAGTGTGCACATGCACCCAAATATGTGGCCAATGGGATCGGGCTACTGGCATTTTACCGTTGTACCTATTTTACATTGATGCTACTGCATATCAGTAAATATCCCCATTTACACACTTAAAATGTGTGAACCAGATCCCTTTGAGTCAGGGACTGAATGTAGTCTGAATCTATCATGTCACAATGTATATCCCCTTTGCATTTTGATCACAACACTGTTTGGTGCCCCCCTGACTGGGAAAAGGTGTTGGAAGTGACCTGTACCACCACCACCTATGAGGGCACTTATTTTTAGAAGTGACAGGGTCACTCCATGCTTGCAGCACTCCTGCCCAAGGCAAGCTGGGTGCAGTTCCAGCAAGCAACTGGACTCATGGCAGTAAAGCAGGGACAGTGACTTTAGGTCCAGTCCATGGTATTAGATGGGTAGCCTGGTTTGCTTCAGTGTGTTCCCCTATATGCACAGCAAGGTGGTTCTTAGCCAAAGTGACGACCTGCTAAGAACCACCTGCCTTCGAGCTCACTGGCCTGTGACATCTCATTTACTCATCTCAATCCCTCACAAACTGCTCCGTGATGACCAGCTCCTGTAGCTGTTGTTGTCCAGCCGCCTTCCCTGTTTGCAGCTACCACATAGCCGCATCTTTCAGCTGCTGGACGTAGGCAGAAGGGTGGTCGGCAGGCCCCAGCTCGGTGCTCATGAAGTGATGATTTTCAGACATGTCCAAAAAGGACTATGGATCATCTGTGACAGTCATTTTGTGTTGCAAATTTACACTCAGATGTCTTTAGTTGGTAGAAAAATACTCTTATGTATGGCAAACTGGCTGTCACACTGAATTGTGTCACATTTGTATACAAGACAAAGATAAATCAAGTAAATGCAAAATGCAGTTTTATATGATGATTTCATTTATTAAGGGAAAAACCAATCCAAAGCTACCTGGCACTGTGTGAAAAAGTAATCCCCCTCAATAAATCACAAATTAACTGTGAATAACAACATTTTATGGAAAGACAACTTCAATGTAACTTATGGAAGCCCATTTCCGGAACAAAAAAAGTATCCATAACTCTAAATTTTGAGTTGTTAACTCAAAATTTTGACTTGTTTTCTTAAAGTTTCAACTGATTAACTTGAAATTTCGACTTATTAACTCGAAATTTTGAGAAAAGTAACTCGTAATTTTGAGAAAGATAACTCGAAATTTTGGATTACAGGCTTCCATAGTCCCTAGTGACACCCAGACCCGATTATTGTCTGACCCACTGAATCACAAAGTCACTTAAATAGAACCTGTCTGACAAAGTGAAGTAGGTAGAAAGAGCCCAAAAAAGGACACATCATTTCACGATCTAAGCAGAAAAGAAACAAAAATATCTATCAGTCTGGAAAGTACTACAAATTAATTTATGGTTAAAATTTTATTTGTGAAGAAGTTTATGACGTCGTTACTACTTAACATTAAAGGGATGGTTGGCTCAACAGAGCTCTGACTTTTTGTCAGCCTGGCTACAGTGCTGAAGAGAAACCTGGGGTTGTTCTTATTTTCTTCAATCAGTGATGAATAGTAAGATGTTCTAGCTTTACAGAGGGCTTTCTTATAAAGCAGCAAACTTTCTCCAGGCTAAACGATTGTCTTCTAAATTTGTGACAGCTTAAAAGTTATCTGCTTTAGCTACGCGTTTGAGAATTATTCAAGGGAGTCAAGTCCTTCTGATTTGAGGCTCTATTTTTCGCAGGAGCTACAGTAACCAGTGTCATACGTTGTGAGGATGTAAAATTATTAACAAGATAATCTGTGGATGTAGCGTTCAGGTACTCTTTGTGATTCTAAGTAATTTTTTTCCTGATTTTTAGGGGTTTTTTTGTTTGGGAGCTGACACAGTCTCTAAGGGGATGGGGTTTTGAAGGGATAACAAGAGGAGAGAAGCCACAAAGAGTTGTGTAGGACTGCAACTTTGCTTCCTGGTGCCGAATGAAATCATCATTTAAAAAATTAATATTTACTGAAATGAACTTTGTCTAATACTAACATTGTTTGATGATCTGAAATATTAAAGTGTGACAAAATGTGAACCGCATATCAAAAATGATGGGTTGCTATTATGCCATTCTATTCATCTTTTGTCATAGATCTGATTGCAGCTATAGTCTCCCTGTATTTCAGCCTAAAAACATTGTTGTATAAATCGGCCTTCATATTTAAAGTACAAACATTCCTAGCATGTCAAATGCTCACAGAATCACAATCTGAGGGAGCTTCACTTGTAGTGTAAATGCCTGTGAGGAGCAATGACTATATCTCTAATATCTCTAATGATACCCTGTTCTCTGTATTGCAGGTAGAGAATTTCTTCTGCATGGGGTCTCCTCTGGCTGTATTCTTAGCATTGCGAGGAATCCGTCCTGGAAACAATGGCATGCAGGACCACATCCTTCCAAAATCTATCTGCAATCGCCTCTTTAACATATTCCACCCTACAGACCCTGTGGTGAGTCACTCGTTTCAGTTCAGTTTTATTTATACAGCGACAATAACAACAGTCGCCTAAAAGCACTTTATATTGTAAGTAAAGACCCAACAACAATACAGAGAAACCTCAACAATCAGATGACCCCCTATGATCAAACACTTCGGTGACAGTGGGCAGAAAAAACGCCCTTTTAACATAGAAAGAAAACGGCAGCAGAACAAGGCTCAGGGAGGGGCGGCCATCTGCTGCGACCAGTTGGGGTGAGTGTAAGAAGACAAGTTGAAGACAGGAAGAATTCCACAGATTAGAAATTAAGTCACACCCATTTCTTTTCTCACCAAGGTGCCCTGGTTCCTCAACAGCTGACGTGGACCATGTCAGGCAAATGATATATATATTAGGGGTGCAACAATATACAAAATTCACGGTTCGGTTCTGTCTCGCTAGCTTGCGCTGCGCTCAGTGGATCTGCACTCGACAGTGCAGCCTAGGCGGAGTAGTTGAACGCAGATCCACTGAGCGCTCAACACAGACAGCATCGTCAGAAGAAAAGTTGATAAAATAAATTAAACATTTTGTATTGTTCAATACATATGCGTACGGAACCGAAAGCACTGTATTGAACGGTTCAATATCGATACGAGTATCGTTGCACCCCTAATATATATATATATATTCTGTCTTTAATGTTAAGCAGTTAAACATATAAGTCAGCACTTGCTGTTTATAAATAACGTTGGGTGTGTTTGGCCAGAGATTAATAATAAATAATAATTAAATGCAGACTGGTGAGTGAAAAAGAAACTATTGCAGCACAACTAAAGGAAGATTCAGGGTTATCTGATCCAACTCTAACTATATCAGCTTTTTCCATAAAGGCTTGCCATCTGTGGAACACACTTCCAACCGAAATCAAATTGATTACAGACATCAGATCCTTTACATTGAAAGTTAAAGTTTTGTTAAAGGGAAATCAGAGATGTAGTAATTTTAACTAATGATTTTTAATTTATTTTAATTGTAATTAATTATTAATTAATTATCTATTAATTGTAATTGTATTTATGATGTATTTTGGTTTTATGAAAATGTATGTTTTATTGTAAAATGTATCTATGTTGATTGTAATCCCAACAAGGGACAATTGTTGAAAATTATTGTAACGCACATAACATGAAACTTATGTGCGTTACATCAGTTTCATGTTTTTTACTTGGACTATGTTAAACTGTACGGAGCCCCGCAGGGGACATGGGAGAAAAAAAAATTAAGACGGACTTTTGCGAGATCTCGCAAAACTAACTCAGGATCTCACAAAACTTTTGCGAGATCTCGCAAAAGTTTTAGCCGCATTCTTCGGAGGCCGCCAGCTCGAAGCCGACCGTGAGGTCGAGGCACGATGTGCCGGGAAAGCGGTGTTCCTCCCGCCTGTAGTAGGTCTCAACCTCCCGTTAGCTTCGAGATGGAGCACTTTTGCAAATACGTGATGTCTTGTAAACCGAGCAGATATCTGACGTTTACACAACTACATTCACGCCTGAAAATATCTTAAAAGTTTATTTTGTGACCCAGAAAGAGTAATATTACAACTAGAGCTGGGCGATAGAACGATAACGATATGTATCGCGATATAACTTTTACTCGATAGAGAAATTAAGCTATCGCGATAGCTTAATAAAAATAATAATAAAATAAAAAAAAGGTCAGCCAATCCAAACTAAGTAGCGCAGAGCCGAACCAATCACAGCCGCAGCGTCACGTCGCGTGACTTGTTACGTACAGCACAAGTGCCAAGCCGCACGTGTGTTTGTTTGGGAAGCAGCCAGCGGGTAATGGAGGAAATGAGTGTGCCGACTAGAAAAATCAACCGAGCGTGACCGAAGAGAAAACAGATAATGGTTCCAACGCCGGAGAGATTGTCGAACGGAAGAGCCATAGAAGTTCCGTAGTGTGAAGGTATTTCGGCTATTTCAAGTCTGACAAAAAACAGAGTAGCGTGCACTGTAAATTGTGCCGAAAGCAAGTCTGGAAATACAATGAACTGGTGCATGCGTCACACTGTGCGCCACGTTATTGTTTCGGTGAAATGAATTTCTACAATACTGTTAATTCTACTCCCTGCAGTGTTTAAATGCTTACATATACACACAGTTACTGTCCGTCCACACATACGACTCGGTTCTGCTTCTATGCCCCAGCTTTGTTTACTTTTTCCCACCAAGGCTTCTAGACTTCTGATTGGCCAATATTTCTGCACGGTTAGGAATCGAGCGCCACCTGCTGCTTTGGCATGTTCATAGCAGCGTTTTCCTTCATTTCTCCCTTTATGTGTGGACGGGATTATTTTTTAAAACGAAAACGGAAAATCTCAGTTTTCAAAAATACCCGTGTACGTGTGGACGTAGCCTCAGTCTCTGACTGGAAGCGCTAATTCGTCATTCGGCTTTTGTCAGACTAAAGTAACTGTTAAAGCTGTTTGAAAAGCTAAGCTATACAACAAGGAGAGATTGAGAATTTCCTTGTAGTTCTCAGTTTATTTGATATTGACAAAAGTTAGTCAGTTTTGTCTGTTCTTCTGTAAAACAAACTAAGATTTATTTTTAGAATTAATATTTTGTTTCTAAGTGGAATTGACAATTTAGTAGTCTGTTTCGTTTGTTCTATTTTGAAACTTAAACGCTTTAGCGGCTGCCTTTTGTGTAGTTTGCAATATTTGCCTTTATTTATCTGAAAAAGTCTCATGTTCCTTAAGTACATCTACCCTGTTGAACTTATTATGGGAAATAAATATTTAAATAAAAACAAGCTGCTGATTATTTCACATTTTACTTGTGAGCAACGGCACATTTAAATCTTACAAATATAGTTATTTGGCTTATATCGTGATAGATATCGTTATCGCCTGAAATGAAAAAAACATATCGTGATATGAAAAAATCTCATATCGCCCAGCTCTAATTACAACTAAGTAATTGTTGGAATTCAACTTTTGCGAGATCTTGCAAAACCGCAAAGGTTTTGCAAGATCTCAAGTTTGTTTTACGAGATCTTGCAAAACTTTTGCGAGATCCCGAGTTAGATCTCGCAAAAGTCCATCTTAATTTTTTTTTCTCCCATGTCCCCTGCGGGGCTCCGTAAAACTGCACTGTCCCTTTTAAATAAATAAATTCAAATTCAAATATGCTTTAGCAAAAAGCAACGTTTGAAGCCAAATATTAAAAGTAGAGAGGATGTGTGTATCATGGGTCCAAAGTGGGAGCTGTTGTGGCTGAAGCGCCACAGTTATGTATCTTATTAACCTGCTGAGATAATAAGTACCTATTTTAATGATCAAGCTATTCATATCTTGTTCAATGAATACTGACAAAGATAATGTTACAAAAGGTTACGGTAGTATTACACTAATATAAATTTAAAAAATTTAAAGACAAGCTTACAGTCATGATTAAATTGTGTCTTTAAAATACCTAATGAGTTTAAATATTTGTTTGTTTTAGGCGTACAGACTGGAGCCTCTAATCTTAAAGCACTACAGTAACATTGCACCTGTTCAGATCCACTGGTAAGAAATGTCAAGTGTCTTGTATATAAAAGATGTTTTCCAGCTGTAAAGGCTAGAATAAAATAAACTTTTTGGTTTTGTGTGTAGTAATAACTATCATGTCATTTAAGTAAGGGCGAAATGTTTCATTGAGCAGAGGTTGATGTGATGTGCAGGTACAACACTACCAACCCGGCACTGTATGATCTGATCCGGCCCACGCTGCTCAATCCCCTGAAGGAGATTGTGTCTGTCTCAGATTCAGAGAGCATCCCTAGCCCTTGCACGTCTCCCCCCCAGCCCCGGCGGCACTATGGAGAGTCAATCACCAACCTGGGCAAGGCCAGCATTATGGGTGAGGATTTCGGCAATAGAGTCATAGATGATAGGAGAACATTATATATATGTGATTTTTTCAACTTCTTATGTTTAAAAATCAGTTTAGTGAAATAATAATATCTGAAATGGATATGAACACCAAGTAAAATCAGCTGATGTAAGCTGAGAGAAACAGAAGATGCTTGAGCTGCTGATATTGTAGCAGCCCCAGCACTGGGCAGTAAACATTTTCTAAACAAATCAATAGAAGCAATTAGCTCTGGAGAGTAACTTTAACTGGATAAAAGACATTTGATATTACACAGCAGATATAGAGGTACTGCTTCTAACACTATTAGAACTTCACTCCACTAAGCTCCCAAAAATTTAAGATGAGACAAGCCAAGCGTTTTTAGGTCATGAAATTTGTAGAGCACTAGAACGATAAAAACAAACATTTCAAGGTGACATTTTGCTGCCACAGTTGTGGTCCACAGACAAGGGTCATGAACCTGTTGCCCTTTTGCCCCCTTCGAGTGACTCCCTGAGGCTCCCTTGAGAATTAATACGGTTGGTGCATCAATCCAGCTTTTTCCATTACTGCCCAATACCTTGGTTGTGGGTATCCGGAAAACCCCAAAAGGGAGCAGTTGAAAGAAGAAAAGGGCAGAAGACACACGACTTTTTTGAACACAGTAAATATTGTTAATGAAGAACTTTAGATTAGGAATACAAAATAAGATGATCTAATGCATAAATCTAATTACCCCTAAGGTGCTGCAAGTCTCGGAAAGGGAATTGGAGGAATCCTATTTTCCCGCTTTTCCCGTTCCAGCGGCCAGGTGGGTGGAGTGGAGGAGGAGCCATCAGATTCTGAGAGTGGGACCTCTGATGTAAAAAATGTGGGAACAGGAGAGGAAGAAGTAGCAATGGCAGAGAAAGAAGACAAAGACAAACAAATAATGGAGGAAAGAAGGGAGGTGGAGCCTGCCATGTCCCAGTCCACCTCAGCTGTCTTGGACATCACCTCATGTAAGTGCTGTAAAGTAAAGCATCTATGATTTGCTGTGGTTATTGAGATCTTAAACCAACGTAGCTGCTCTTCAGGGGCTAGAGCAGATCATCCACTAATCAGAAGGCTGGTAGTTCAATCCCAGGCTGAGTCTGAATGCTAAAGCATCCTTGGGCAAGAACTCTGAGTTGCCCCTGATGCATTCATCAGAATGTGTGTGTCACACAGAATCTGTGTGAATGATAATTAGAAAGTACTTAGCTATAATCTCTACAAGTAGAGAGTAGTAAATAAGTGAATGAGACATGTATAAAGTGCTTGAGTAAAAGAGTACTATATAAGAACCAGCCCATTTACCATTTCTTTTATCTCCCTGTAATCATTTTTCAGAAACTTTTTTGTGAGTCAAAATCATGTTTGTTCTGTTAAGTCAGTTCAGTTCAGTTCTATGTATATAGTGCCATTTCATAACAACAGTTGCTTCAAGGTGTTTTATATTGTAAAGATCCTCCAGTATCAGAAAGAAACCTCAACAATCACATGACCCGCCTACGAGCAAGCAACAGTGGGCAGAAAAACCTCATAACCGGAGGAAACCTCCAGTGATGTGAGCTGTGAAGGATTATACTTCTTGGATCCTTCACCGCAGACATTAACTCTGTGGATAAAACATAAAGTTCACCAGGGAAGACACAAATGATAACAGGTTGCCATTCCTGGACTGTGCCGTGCACATTGAAGAGAATGGAAACCTCAACACTGAAGTTTACTGGAAACCCACACACATGGACCAATACCTCCTCTTTGACTCCCACCACCCTCTGGAACACAAACTTGGAGTAATCGGGACCGAGGGAACACATACGTGTAAAGGAAGCTCTTAAAACATGTGGTTATCCTAATTGGACTTTCATCAAGTCAGCAAAGACGCACAGAAAAGAAGATCAGACACCAACTAGGGAGGATCAGAAAGACAAAGTCAACAACATTGTCATCCCCTATGTAGCCGGTTTATCAGAAAAACTCAGTCTTCTCCAAGCACGACATCCCAGTGTACTCCCAGCCACACACTCAGATACAAACTGGTTCATTCCAAAGACAAAACTCTTAAACATAAACTTAACAACGTGGTATATGCTATACAGTGCAGTGAGGAATGCTAGGACCTCTACATTGGAGAGACTGGATAAACACATGGCACAACATAGAAGAGCCATCACCAGGGTACAAGACTCGGCTGTCCATCTGCATCTAAAGGACACAGGTCACTCTTTCGAGGATGCCAGTGTTCACATTTAGGACAGATAAGACAGATGATTTGAAAGAGGTGTGAAAGAAGCCATCTATGTCCACTTTGGATGACCATTATTGAACAGAGGGCGGGGCTTAGGACACCAACTGTCAACCCTCTGTAATCCAGTTTTGAGATCCTTCCCAGACACTTTAAAGCCCACTCACATCCTGGGTCATTTGACTTCAGTAAATCACATGATAGGGTGAGGCAAGGTCTTACAATTTGTTCACCCACACCCGTTTTCACACCTTGGCTCATGTGATTAGGTAGAGGAACAATAAGGGGTCCATGACCCTCTTGTGGACACTCCACAAGGCTTAAATCTGGGAATCTCCACCAATTGCTCTTAGAACTGAAGAAGCTTCTTGGATGAGATGTCTTCAAGAAAACTTTAAAAAATCCTGACGCTTTTCCAAGCTCCTTAGACTAGACCTTGGTTAGTTTTTCCCCAGTTTAGATTTTTAGTTTAGTTTATCTCCATGTTCTTTTGCCTTTGTTTCGCATGTGTTTTGGCCGTCAATAAACAGCTTGTTTTTTGTTAAACCTGATTCCTGCCTTGAGCGTCTGTATTTGGGTCCTCTTAAATAAATACAGGGTCTGCCACTGCACTGCAATGAAGTGTTTTGAGCAGATAGTGTCTCAGCACATCAAAGACTGCCTACCTCCCTCTCTTGACCCCCACCAGTTTGCTTACAGAGCAAATCGGCCTACAGAGTATTCCATTACCATCACTAGGAAGAGCTGCGAGAGGAAGCTCTTTGTGGACTCAGCATTCAACGCCATAATCCTAGACATCCTTTCCCACCAAACTGGACCACCTCCACATCCCCCCTGCCTTCTGCTCCTGCATCAAAGATTTCCTAACCAACCGGCCTCAATCAGTCCGACTTGACCCCCACCTCTCCACTCTACTCTCACTCAGCATCGGGTCCCCAGAGGGTTGCATTCTCAGCCCCCTACTGTATGTCCTCTACACCTATGACTATACACCAACCCACACAACCAATGTCATCATCAAGTATGTCAATAGCACTGTGATTGAGCTCATCTTTGATGAACATGAGACAGCATGCAGGGTGGAGGTAAAGAGTTTGTCCCACTGGCACTCAGAAAATAACCTGAACCTCAAAAGAACTCATCATGGACTTCAGGAGGCACAGACAGGTCCAATTCCCTCCCACCCATCCATCCTTCCTTCCTTCCTATTATCCGGGGCCAGGTTGTAGGGGTGGCAGCCCAAGCAGAGAAGCCCAGACCTCCCTCTCCCCAGCCACTTCCTCCTCGACCAGGTGTCCGGGGAGACACCAAAGCGTTCCAAGGCCAGCTGAGAGATATAATCTCTCCAGCGTGTCCTGGGTCTGCCCTGGGGCCTTCACCCGGTGGACATGCCCGGACTACCTCACCCAGGAGGCTCCCATCCTTTTCAGATGCCCGAACCACCTCAACTAGCTCCTTTCGATGTGAAGGAGCAGCGACTCTACACTGAGCTCCTCTTGGATGGCCGAACTTCTCACCGTATCTCTAAGGGAGAGGCCAGCCACCCTTCGGAGGAAGCCCATTTCCGCCACTTGTATCCACGGTCTCGTTCTTTCAGTCATGACCCACAGCTCGTGACCATAGGCGACCGGTACAGTGTCCGCATCACTGCAGCCGCAGCACAAATCAGTCTTGTCAATCTCTTGCTCCTCCTCCCGTCACTCGTGAACAACACCCCAAGATACTTAAACTCTTCCACTTGGGGCAAGAACTCATCGTTGACCCGAAGTGGGCACTCCACCCTTTTCTGGCTGAGGACCATGGCCTCAGATTTGGAGGTGTTGATTCTCATTCCCACCGCTTCACACTCCAAACCATTCCAAAGCGAGCTGGAGGCCATCACCCGATGAAGCCAACAGAACCACATCATCCGCGAAAAGCAGATACCCCAAAGCAGACACACCCAGGTCCTACGCTCCTCGCCACCGCCCGGCTCACAATGCACCTGACCCCTACGGTGCCTTGTGCGGGTGGTAGGCCTGCAGGAGGATGGGTCCATGTCCCTTTTTCTGGCTGTGCCCAGCCAGGCCCCATGGACTAAGGCCCAGCCACCAGAAGGTTGCCCTCGGGCACCCTCCACAGACAATGTGCCATGGGAAACCCTACCAGAGAGGGAAAAAAAACAGACAACATAGCCCCGGGGATCCCTGGGACACACAAATCCCTCCAACATGATAAGGTAGCGATTCGCGGAGGGGAGGTCCAATTCCCTTGCATCATAAATGAAATATAGGTGTAATCTGTCTCCACCTTCAGGTTTCTGGGCACTCACATCTCCGCCAATCTCACCTGGACCCACAACACCATCGCCCTGGTAAACAAGGCCAAGCAGCAGCTAGAGTAACCTGGACCAGAAGCTGCTGCTGGCCTTCTACCACTCCTTAGTGGAGATTGTGCTCTGCATGGGTGTCTGGTATGCAGGGGCCACAACTGAGAAAAAAAAAAGGCTGCACAGAGGTTAATTAACACTGCCCAAAAAATCATTGGCTGCCCTCTGCCACCCCTGGAGGCCATCTCCAGCTCCTCCTGTCTCAAGAAAACTAGGGCCATCACAGGTGACCCCTTGCACGACGCCCACTACCTGTTCGACCTGCCGCCCTCTGGTTGGCACCTAAAGTCAGTCAGGTCCCACACCTCAAGATTCACAAACAGATCCTTCTCCTTGGCTCCCCCACACCCCACCCACCTCACTAATCTGAGCCATAGTCTGAGTAACCCCCATCAGTCAGGCCACACACACACACACGGACTGTCTTCAGAAGTATTTTTTCTTTGCAGTACTTCCAAGCACTCTATTGCTTTTTATATATTCCTCTTGATTGTATATATTTCTCCTCTTTGTTATGTATTCCCGCTGTCTGCTATTTATATTTTATAGAATAGAATAGAATTCAACTTTATTGTCATTGCACATGTCACAGGTACAGGGCAACGATTATTCCTGCACAGCTGATTTTGTGCACCCACAATTTTGTTGTACATGTACAATGACAATAAAGGGCTATTCTATTAAATTTTTTGATGAGAAAGAAAGGTTGGTGGTTACAAATGTATTACATTCAGTATTTATAAATATGTTTTATGATCTACTGTAGTTTACTAATGCATACCTACAAAATATTCAATGTTTGGTTAATAGTAAGAGTTTAGGCCAAAAGTAGAAATTTTATTGCTCCAGTAAACTGAAATGGAAACCACATGTTGCATAGTGAAAAAAAAGTCAAATGAACTTCTTCAGTATGAGTATTCAGCACCAGCCTGGCTCACACGATCTTAGATCCTAATATGGCATTTCTTCTGTTGCAGTGGAATTGGAGAGACGCATTGACTTCGAGCTGCGGGAGGGATTAGTAGAAAGCCGCTATTGGTCAGCTGTGACTTCACATACAGCCTATTGGTGCTCATATGATGTGGCTCTGTTTCTCCTCACCTTTATGTACAGACAACATGAGCTTCCTGAACCTGCTGAAGACAACTCAGACGCCACATAAGTGCAAAGTGAGAGTGGGACCTGTACGCCTGAGTCAATTTACTTTCTTTTTCCAACTTTTGAAATCCAAATTCAATTTCAAAAATGTTGGGATGCTGTATAAAATGTAAATGAAAAAAGAATTTTCAAATTTCAAATTCCGTTTTATTCACAATGCAACAAAGAAAACATATCAGATGTTAACACTGAGAAAATTTACCATAAAAAAACCAAGGCCTTTTTAATTTTATTGAGACTTGTAACCAAGTCTCAAAAAGTTTGCACAGTTTCACGTTTACCACTGTGCACCACTACCTTTTCTGTTGTAGCTGGACTTCTGCGAGAGGAATGCTGCCTCATTCTTGTCTGTCTATGTTGTGTTGCTCTAAAACCTCTATATACATTTCAGCATTGATGGTGCCTTCCCAGATACATAGGTTGCCAATTACATAGGCACAAATGAAACCCTGTACCATCAGAAATGCAGGCTTTTAACTGGGTGCTGATAACAAGCTGGGTGACGCCTCTTATCGTTAGTCCTGAGGATAAGGTATTCATGTTTTCCAAAAACAATTTCAAATTTCTGTTGTGTGTTCAGAGAACGTTTTTCTATTTTGTCCATTCTGAGACAAAGAATGGACTGAGACTGTCTTCTCTGAGCTTTGACCCAGAGAAAAGTGATCATGTTCACATATGGCTTCTTTTTTGCATAATAGAGCTTTAATCTGCATATGTAGATGGCACAACAAACTGTGTTCAGACAGTGATTTCTGGAAGTGTTCCTGAACCATGCAGGGATTTCCATGACAGAATTATGCTTGGGAATCTAAAGACTACCAATCTCATAAATCCCTGAGGAGACTGCTGTTGTAATTTGGTACTATATAAATTAAAATAACATCACTCTAAAACCCTAACCACTAACCCTCTGAATGCGGCTTGTTGTTGGTTCACTGCTGTATAGTTCTACCTCCTTTGCACCGAATATATATGTGTAGCATGGCTTCTTTAATGGTTCCTCCTCCTTTTGTAATAGCGATACTAAATTTAGCCTGTTTGTAGTTTTGGAGACCCAGCACTGCACCCTTGAAAAACCTGTACCTAGCCAGGCCCCTGTAGTTGGTGTAGGAGAAGGTAGTTTTACAAATGTGTGCCTTAAAGCAGGTATCCCATAAACCGGAGAGGAAATGGTGTTTCGACACTGTGTCAAGCTTGTGAAGTGCAGATGTTTTGAAACACTGCTCCGAAGCATGGTTCAAAACACCTGGGTCGCATGACCACAACTAAACAAGGTTTTGGTGCACTTCACCCCAATTTCAACCGGTGCCAAACCTGCTCCTTCTAGGCATTACAAAGCACCAGGATTCCAATGTTTCAAGAATCTGAGTCATTTGTAATTACTTCAATTAAACACTGGAATCTATAGTGTAATCAATCCAATATTATATAGATATATACATAATATGTAAAGACCTCTTTTGAATGATTACTAGCATCAAGACAGAGACTGGGGGCTTCTAGCACAAAGCTGACACTAACACCTGGAAAGCTTCAAAATCAACCAAAGACGTCCAAAGTTTGAAGGCTTTGAGGAAAAAACGAGACAGACTGAGCTCCAGACAGCTGGAAACCTCTGTGGTTATTCCAGTAAACACAGTGGTCTTTTCTAAGAATGATTTACTTTGTAAATTAAGTTGCTGAAAGCAATATGACTATTAACAGAGGAAAAATTTTGCTGAAGTACACCGATCACTATAGTCACAGGCTGCCACCCATCTTTAACGGTCCCAATATTTTTCTGGCCTCCAAAATATGTGTTGATCATAATTATTAACAGTCTGGTATGATGAGTAGCTTTGTTTGGAATTGTGCAGAGCTCGTCTGTGCCAGTGTAGTGTACTGGTGTAGTGAAGGTTGGCCAGCAGATGTCATCATGGAGACGGGTTTCAGATTGTTTCAAAGCCTCAATACAACTCTGGCACAAATGCTTTGAGTGTTTCAGTGTTTCACAAAGTCTCACTTTGCCCATCTATAGGTTTGATTTACCCCATTATAACTGCCCTAACACACAACAAACACAGGGGATATAACTACTGGCTGATCAGTCCAGGACGTAAGCACATAAGGTAATAACAAATACTAACAAATTATGTAACACCAAACAAAACAAAATAACTGTTAATTTAATAACCTCTTCAAATCAATAATACTGAACAACAATGCCTAGTGTGAGTCTATATATTAGTAAAAACTAAAACCTGTTTGTAGATTCTGTGTTACCCAGAGAATAGCTTTGTGCGCCAATTCAATTTTAAACAATTTTCTTAAAGGCCACTTTACCTAACTCAAAGCATTCAATGGAGATGTGCCATGTACATTAGCTGAACTGTAAAGACACAAGCATGCAGAGAATCTGACACTAACACCTCACACTAAATTTGCTAATGTACTATGCATACATTAGAATTCAGAGAAAAGTTTAACCTGCCAGTTAAATGTTTTAACTTGTTTTCACTGATCCCTTGTAATATGTGTTTGCACTTTTGTTTTTTAGTTGAAACCCATTATATGTGATGTCCTATATATGCATCGGTGTAGAGAATTTGGGGGCCAACAAAAATTAGGAGACAGCTAACAACAACAACAAGAAAACAGTTTCAACCAAGAGAGGTCTAGGTTCTGCACAGTAAGGATAAATTATATATCCTTTCTGTGTGTAGAACAGTTCTGAATTTGAGAATAGGTTGTTGTTTGTTTGTTTGTTTGTTTGTTTGTTTGTTTGTTTGTTTGTTTGTTTGTTTTTTGCCTGTCCCATTTGGTTCTTTAGCCATCAGAATTGTTGTCTGAAGACCAACAAGGATACCCAATGGATTTACTTTGCCAAATGGATCTTCGTGGCATTGCCGTATTGGTCCATTTGGTCGATCTTTGTTTTTATTGTTTATTATATTTTATTTTCAGATGTTACAGATGGGACAGACATGAGTGAGAGATAGGAAAGGGAGAAAGAAAGAGGAAGGAAAGGAAAAACAGAAGGGGAGAGGGACAGTGAGAAAGGGGGGGAGAAAAAAAATAAAAATCTCCTGGATCACCTGTTGAGAGAAGAATAGAAAACAAGCAAAAAAACAAAAAAAAACAAAGCAACATACTAAACACAACACCATCGCATTAATCTAGCTAAGTGTAAACAGCAGTAAATACTAAATATTCAATGTTGTTGTGCAGCACGCAGGACAGATGTGCTTCGAAGTAGTAGCCAAGAAAGGTATAATTTAAGTCTACGAGCAGTGAACACCCGTGTGCATACCTGTGTGGATCAGCGTGCTTGTATTCCAAAGGTTTCTCCATGTAACGATCTGCTAGGGAGTGTGGGGGGGCCACAGCCCCGTCCTCCAGGGTGTGAAGCAGGTATGGAGGAGATCAAAACTCCAGACATCCAGAGGCCCCCAGAACACAAGAGACCATAGAAGACCAACAGAGGGGCAGCCGCGCCACTGTCCCAGCAAGAGCTGAGGAGAGTCCCAGATGAGGGCTCACTCAGCTGCCGCGGAGCAGAAGCCAGGGGGAGTTGCAGTGACGCGCCCGTGAGCTCCGCCGGCAGCCAGCTGTGCCTGAGTGACCGAGCCCCAGGCCGAGGCCCCGATAAGCGGCCGCCAAGGAGTGAGCCGGTGTGTACCTGGACGCCCACCCCCAGACACAAAGAACCACCAACGCACCGACACCTGAGGGAGTCCGCCACTGGCAGGGGAAGTGGTGGTAGGTGGAGATAGGCCTCCAAACCTTGGAGGGCCTGAGGTGTCCCCAGAGAGGTGGTGTCTGATACCCAACCTGACATATAGACACAGACATACAGGCACACACAGACACAAACATCCATTCCCCCCCTCATGCTCTCATATGCACTTACTCCACACTCAACCAACGTGGAGACAGACATAAAGAGACGCTGTACACACGATCACACTCCCCAAGCGTACCCTACAAACCGGGTGTTTGTTTGTTTTTGCATTTTTAGCTTGTACCTTAAAAAGTCCAGTCAGCTTGTCAATTGTTTTGAATACCAAAACCTACAAAAAGTACCCTTGGATTCAAATGTACTATTATTTTAAATGTTTATAAAAATATAGTGATGTTTTCATCCTCAGTTTAATATTGAATAAAATCAGATCTAATATCAAATATGTTGGACATGAAATATTATGTTTTCTAAAAATTGTTAGGAAAAGGCCCTAAATGTCTGATGATGTGGGGTGGCCAAATACTCTGCATTGCTGTAAAAGGTAGCATAGCAAGGATACATGGTAAATGAAGACGGTTTTCATGAATGATGCATGATGATACATACTGTATGACTTAAAATCATAGAATCATTAGATTGCATTATTAACAGTACTGGGTGGCAGACTGCCCTTTAACTATCACTGGTGCTGATGGTGGTCCCCTTTGCTGCGTGTATCTTTTGCGTTGGAATGTGACTGGAGGCTTTTCTCCTTTTCTGCATTACCCTGTGATAGGTTTGTAGCTTAAACCCATTCGCTGGAACGTTCAAGACAATTCAACTACACAGCAAAAGCAAGACGCGAGTAGGCAAAGTTCTTTGTGTTATTCATGCATGAGGGAGGCCTGCCTCGTTCCACCCACTTGACCTCCGTCAGCCTCTCAGCCAGGTTCCCTGTAGCACTCCTTTTATTGTGGTCACATGAATATGCATAGGTTCACTAACATATGACGTTTCATATAGGTATACATGTGGACAAAGAATACCTCGTCTGTGTGTGTGTGTGTGTGTGTGTGTGTGGGGGGGGGGGGGGGGGGGGGTCAGAGTGTGACCCCATAAACGACTTCCCTAAACCTGCTGGTTTGGAAGTCCAGCAGTTCATCTAAACAAAAGGAACTTAGAGTAAAGCAGATATACGTGTGTTTGCTATACCATATATCAGTAAGAGCAGATATAACCTCTCTCCTGACCTTAAGTTGTGTGTGCATGCCAGAGTGCTCTGGGAGGCGCACAGAGTCTCCACAGACTACTAAGGATCAACCCTCTACCAACATGACATTGATTATGCAACTCTAAGCATGTATGAGTAAATATTTCTAAGCATAAAAAACAATCCACTATATAAACCTGACACCCTGGAAGCAAAATGAAAACACTAACAATATTGAGAATTAAAAGGTTTCCATATCACATTGAGAAACAGAATATGTCTTTTGGACCCATCAACGATGCTGTTTACATTTTGTACAGTGACAACTTTTTCAGTCTTTTTTTTTCTTTTTTTTAATAAATGTAGTTATGTCAAATGTTACTTTGCAACTGATGAAATGAGAAGTCTAGCTAACACCATGTTTCTGTCTAGCTACCCCCTTCTGCCTACATTGTACAGTTCCTTCATGACTGATGTGGCTCTTATTAGATTCTTGTTGTTTTTTTTTCCATTTTATGATTAAAAAACCAGGAACATACACTTCTTTCTCTGGTCTTCATTTTACATTGTGAAAGATTTAATTTGTATATGCAGAACACACTTCTGATTTAGCACATACTATTATGGGTGTAATAAAAGATAAGGGAGAATTTTTAAATAAAAATTATATTACTCTGCTTGAAATGTTTAACCCCGTTCAAACCATTTTTGGACAGAAACAACAACAACAAAAACAACTTTAGTTATTACTAATCTATGTTATATGTCCAACACAATATGTCTCGCTCACCATGTCGAAAATGTTTTACACATATAGCAGCAAAGATGAACAGGCACATGGCTAAAAAAATGAGCAGGACACAGAAAGGAATTGGTAGGAATACTAGAGCGAAACACTAGCTAGTGCTGTCAACCCAGGTACAGCAAGGCCTATGACTCAATGCCCCGCATGTAGATCCTGGAATGCCTCAAACTATACAAGGTCAACAGGACCTTTAGATCCTTCATCGGGAACTCAATGGGGATGTGGTGAACAACACTAGAGTCCAACTTCAAGAAAATAGCGCAAGTCACCATTAGGGATGAGTATCGAACACCGGTTCTTGTTGAGAACCGGTTCCCACTGTTTCAATTCCTTGGAATTGTTTGCCATTTTTGCAAACGATTCCCTTATCGATTCCAGTCGCTCCGAATGACGTCACCACGTTGCGGAGCATCAATTACCTGGCAAGAAACATGGCGGCTCAAACGCTCAAAAGTTTGGTTATACTTTACGAGAACAGATGACAACAGGGCAACTTGCAATACTTGAAAAGTAGACATTTCACTTAAGGGAGGAAACACTACGAATATGCAAAAGCATTTGCTCACAAAACATGCGATAACCTTAAATGAATGTCGTGTTTTTAATTCCGCTCCGGACTCGTGAATCTCAACCCAGCAGCAGTGGTAACGTTTGCACGTCCTCTCCCGTTAATGCGGCAGGTAAATAATCAACTAACAGTGCATATTATGTTCGCGCGATCTGCCTTATTACAAAACCTGCCATTACTGTGCATTTAGGTGACCATGATGAGAGACACAGACAGAGTCTGGCTCAGTTGCTGGCATTTCTCACTGCAGTCAGAATCATATGTTGCATGAATGTTTTGGAGATGTTCACACAGGTGGTTGCTGTTGCCATTCCTGGTTAAAAATCTTGAAGTTGAGGATCACTGTGAAGAAATTCCAGGGATGGCTCTGGACAAACTGCACTGCAGAGAACTCCCTGAACCCTGTTGTAAATATTATTATCTTCTCAATTGTGGATGCTCCCTCTAGAATAAGACCAGAGAAATCATAACAGGCAAACATTAATTTTGAACATGCACTCTACAACGTTTCCTACTGAATCAATCAGATAAAAATTGAAGGTGAATACTGGAGGTGATCTCTTAAAAATGCCACCACCTGGTTTTCTGCTGTTCACCTGTTGTTCTCTGTACTGGAAAATTTTAAAAGGAGCTGTTTGTAGAAGATGTCTGGTTTCACCTTTGTAGTGTAGGCCTGTGACAAAGTAGGGGGTGGAACACAACTGGATAATATTGGATTTTTGTTGGAAAAATATCCATCCATCCATTCTTAAAGCAGAGAAGCATATGAATAAATAGATATTGGAACAGGTCATGCCATTCAAGTGATTGCTGTGACCTGGGACCTGGAAGATGTTCCTAACCATTATGTGCTTGTCGCCAACCTTTCTAACAGGACTAAGGCAACCTGCAATCACCAGGTAGTCTTGTAGTTCAGAAATTTGATTTTGGATGTCCTCAGTGGTCTGAGGATGAACAATCGGAAGAAAAAATAATGTTTCAGATTCCAAATGCACTGCAACAGATTCTCTTTTTAAAAACACATTACATGTTTTGGGTCCAGTTTTCTGGGCATGCAACTTGGGGACAGCACACACAAAAAAACAACAAACACAGAAACCTAGGTGTGTGCAATAACATTAGGAGAATCATTTAAAGTAATATAATGTACTGAAAAAAACAACAACTATGTTTGATGCTTTATCATCTATTAAATATTAGATACTCTAAGGCTACTGTTGTATTGTGATTGTTATTTTCCATTTTTTAATTTAGACTTAAAAAATGCCCATGGATTTCATCATTTCGATCTTTGGCTGCACGTCTCCATATTAATTACATCTTCAGTTTTTGGTAAAGCATTACTTGGACCCTTTGTTAAACATTCAAACAGACTGGTGGATAAGGTCCTCCACTGCGAGGAAGGTCCTCTTAAACAGCTATCAAAACTGACAACACAATGATATTGACAACAACAGAATATGTACAGAATTTGCCTATACTGTAGATTTCATTTCTGGATTGAACTTACCTGTGAAATCAATGGCCAAATTCTTCTTTTCTTCTGTCCCCTCAAAGCTCAATGATTACTCCAGAGATTGTATAAGCAGCACCTAAGTCCACTACCGGCATCATTATCGAATTTAACTTGGATGCGGTTTTTGGGATTGTAGGATGTAAGAAGCCTGTAAAAGCATCATCCAATATAGTCGAGTAACTGATGTTCAAAAGGTATGTGCTATTCATACCAGTTCTTGAAGCTATTCCAGAAATTAAGTCCTTTGCTAATACTGTATGTCTACACCTTTGTGTAATGGGGAAGGCTTTAGGACCCAGGGGACCCAATGGAGGGTATAAAAGAGGAAGTAGCAGCTGGTGCTCTTCATTTCCACTGATGAGCGGCTGTGAACAATGGTTGTGTGAGTAGGTGAAGAGCCTGAGAAGTTTTAATTGTCTGCTACACAAACAGTTGTTTTAAACCTCTACAGCAGAGGTTCAAGTAGTGATTTTAGAAGATAAGCCAAGATAAGCCAGGTGTGCAGCAAACACAGTTGTCTGCGGGAGGGCAGGCTGCACATGTGAATTTGTCATTGTTTTTTCCTCCTTCTCTTTTTCGTTGTGTTTCTCTCCCAAGTTGGTTTTAGAGTAGGGTCACCTTTTAAAACTGTTTGTTTTGATGCCGGGTTTGTTTTTATTTCTACTGGGCTGGTGCAATATTAGTCTGGCAATGTGCAATCCCTGAGCTGGGCTCTTACCTTAGGGGAAGTAGATCTTTTAGAGGTGCTCCATGTGGATTTGCAGTGAATAAGTTTTATTAAGAGTGATTTTAGTGCCACCGATTATTGCCTGAACTAAAACACTTAGTGCATGCGATAAGTGTTCTGTTGGGCTCGTATTTATTTGGGGTGGATTTGTTTCTTTTAAAGCAACGAGCATCTGGGACCACCGGGGTAGAGCAAGCCCTCAGGTGATAGTTGCATTGCTGGCAGGTTGCACCAATAAGACTATCTTGTGGTTGTTAGTGACCTTTTCCATTTTGATGTTTTAGGCCTTTTGCATGCCCTTTGTGTTCTTTTAAAATAAATTTTAACATATCTGACTGATATTGACCCTCTTGTCCCGTTTATTCTGGGCTCGTTCCTGTAAGAGCTTTGGGCCTGAAAGTTTGCACAAGTAGTATAGAGGCCCTTAGTGGTTACTCGGTGGCGTTTACTCGCTACATTTGTCTGTTGTTTGTCTTTAAAAACGTGTACATACAGTGGGGCAAAAAAGTATTTAGTCAGCCACCGATTGTGCAAGTTCCCCCACTTAAAATGATGACAGAGGTCAGTAATTTGCACCAGAGGTACACTTCAACTGTGAGAGACAGAATGTGAAAAAAAAATCCATGAATCCACATGGTAGGATTTGTAAAGAATTTATTCGTAAATCAGGGTGGAAAATAAGTATTTGGTCAATAACAAAAATACAACTCAATACTTTGTAACATAACCTTTGTTGGCAATAACAGAGGTCAAACGTTTACTATAGGTCTTTACCAGGTTTGCACACACAGTAGCTGGTATTTTGGCCCATTCCTCCATGCAGATCTTCTCGAGAGCAGTGATGTTTTGGGGCTGTCGCCGAGCAACACGGACTTTCAACTCCCGCCACAGATTTTCTATGGGGTTGAGGTCTGGAGACTGGCTAGGCCACTCCAGGACTTTCAAATGCTTCTTACGGAGCCACTCCTTTGTTGCCCGGGCGGTGTGTTTTGGATCCTTGTCATGTTGGAAGACCCAGCCTCGTTTCATCTTCAAAGTTCTCACTGATGGAAGGAGGTTTTGGCTCAAAATCTCACGATACATGGCCCCATTCATTCTGTCCTTAACACGGATCAGTCGTCCTGTCCCCTTGGCAGAAAAACAGCCCCATAGCATGATGTTTCCACCCCCATGCTTCACAGTAGGTATGGTGTTCTTGGGATGCAACTCAGTATTCTTCTTCCTCCAAACACGACGAGTTGAGTTTATACCAAAAGTTTCTACTTTGGTTTCATCTGACCACATGACATTCTCCCAATCCTCTGCTGTAGCATCCATGTGCTCTCTGGCAAACTTCAGACGGGCCTGGACATGCACTGGCTTCAGCAGCGGAACACGTCTGGCACTGCGGGATTTGATTCCCTGCCGTTGTAGTGTGTTACTGATGGTGACCTTTGTTACTTTGGTCCCAGCTCTCTGCAGGTCATTCACCAGGTCCCCCCGTGTGGTTCTGGGATCTTTGCTCACCGTTCTCATGATCATTTTGACCCCACGGGATGAGATCTTGCGTGGAGCCCCAGATCGAGGGAGATTATCAGTGGTCTTGTATGTCTTCCATTTTCTGATGATTGCTCCCACAGTTGATTTTTTCACACCAAGCTGCTTGCCTATTGTAGATTCACTCTTCCCAGTCTGGTGCAGGTCTACAATACTTTTCCTGGTGTCCTTCGAAAGCTCTTTGGTCTTGGCCATGGCGTAGTTTGGAGTCTGACTGTTTGAGGCTGTGGACAGGTGTCTTTTATACAGATGATGAGTTCAAACAGGTGCCATTCATACAGGTAACGAGTGGGGGACAGAAAAGCTTCTTACAGAGGACGTTACAGGTCTGTGAGAGCCAGAGATTTTCCTTGTTCGAGGTGACCAAATACTTATTTTCCACCCTGATTTATGAATAAATTCTTTACAAATCCTACCATGTGAATTCATGGATTTTTTTTTTTCACATTCTGTCTCTCACAGTTGAAGTGTACCTCTGGTGCAAATTACTGACCTCTGTCATCATTTTAAGTGGGGGAACTTGCACAATCGGTGGCTGACTAAATACTTTTTTGCCCCACTGTATGTATTAAAATTATACAATAGAAGCTGTTGTGGAGGTATGTAATAACGACAGGAGAGGTCTCTGTGTCTCACTCCAACTTTATTAACTGACTCTCAGAACTTCACATATATTGAGCGCCAAAATCTCCACCCCAACACTTCTGTTCAACTTGGGTGTGAGTGGCGCCACCTGGTGGTCCGCCACACATACCCCCCCCGAACACACAGTTAGGTCCCTATTCAGTCCAGGACCCTGGGTCTAAGCAAACGACCCGAACGACTGAACCTGGGAGGGAGAGAACATGCAGAGGAAGGTCCATCCTGTGAACGAGGCTGGTGAAGGCGAGCAGGAAAGGCAGGAGGAGGCTCAAACGCCGGTGGTCCGGGGGTAGTCCTGGGGGGAAAACCAGAGTCTGTCAACCCCATCGAAGGAGGGCGGCCACGGCGAGGGGCCTGGGCCGGCACTACATTACCGTCCGGAAGAACATGTGCAGGTTTAAGTCTGTCAACACACACAGTCTCCCTTTGACCCCCAAAATCCAAAACAAAATGTTTCTGGCCCGGTTCAATAACCCTGAATGGGCCGTCATACAGCGGCCGCAGCGGTGTCCTGTGGGCATCGTGCCTGACAAAAACAAACTTAGCAGTCTCTAGAGTCTTTGGAACAAAGGTTTCAGGCACGCAATGGTGCACCGGACCAGGAACCCGAAGCGAGTGCAAAAGCGGGTTGAGAGATAGCACCGATGGATCGAAGCAGGGAGGAGGATTTTCGGGCAAGAATTCTCCTGGCACGCGGAGGGGCTGACCAAACACTAGCTCAGCTGGGGAAGCGCCGAGATCCTCCTTAACCGCAGAGCGCAGCCCAAGCAAAACCCACGGGAGGCGGTCAACCCAATTGCCATCCTTTAAGGAGGCGCGAAAAGCAGCCTTAAGCGACCGGTGGAACCGTTCACACATCCCATTAGCTTGCGGGTTGTATGTGGTTATGCGGTGGACTTTAGCCCCCAGTCCATCAGCCATGGCTGACCAAAGCTCGGATATGAACTGGGGGCCTCTGTCTGACGTAATGTCCGCGGGTGGGCCGAAACGCGAGACCCAGCTTGACAAAAACGCCTTGGCCACCACTGCTGTGGTAGTGGACGCCAGGGGGACCGCCTCCGACCACCTGGTGGTCCGGTCAACAACAGTCAAAAGGTGCGTAAAACCTTGTGACTGCGGCAGAGGACCCACCAGATCGACATGCACATGATCGAAACGTTTGCCGGGTATGAAGAACGGCTCCAGGGGCGCCTTGGTGTGTTTATGAACCTTCGCACGCTGGCAGGGAATGCACGCCGACGCCCATTCCTTAACAGATTTGCGAAGGCCTGGCCAAACAAATTTAGAGCTGACCAGTTTAACAGAGGCCCGGACCCCTGGATGAGAGAGAGCATGTACCGAGTCAAAAACTCAACGACGCCAGGAAGCGGGAACCACTGGGCGAGGGCGGCCGGTGGAAACGTCACAGACGAGGAGGGGACCACCGTCCTGCACGGGTCTGTCCTCTAGTATGAGGCCCGTCTGGGTGGATTTAAGCGCGAGGATGTCCGGGTCACTGCTCTGATCGGCAGCCATGGCGGAGTAGTCTATGCCGAGAAAGACGGGAGAAACCAGCGCACGTAGCGTACGGCTGAAAAAGGAGAGCGGTTGCCAGACACCCGAGATTCGCTGTTCCAGCACCGCACCCACCGCTATGTCGGACGCATCGGTGGTCAACGCAATCGGCGCTGAGGGGGATGGGTGGGCCAGAAGGGCAGCATTAGCTAACGCTGACTTAGCATCAGAAAACGCTTGGATGCTTTCCGGAAACCAGTCAACTGAGTCATTAGCTTTTTTACCTTTTAACGCCCCATAAAGGGGCTTCAGCAGATGTGCCGCTCTGGGGAGAAAACGGTTGTAAAAATTCACCATCCCCAAAAATTCCTGCAGTGCCTTAGCATTCCTGGGACGCGGAAATTCCGAAACAGCTCTCGGCGGAAATACGGTGCCCAAGAAAATCGAGAACGGGCAACCCAAACTGGCATTTAGACGGATTAATAATCAGTCCATGCTCCGCCAAACGCTGAAAAACCTGCCGCAGATGGAACCTGTGCTGCTCCTTTGAGCTGCTGGCCACCAGTATATCATCAAGATATACAAAAACAAAGGGCAGCCCGCGCAAGACCGAGTCCATCAACCGCTGGAAGGTTTGGGCGGCACCTTTCAGGCCAAACGGCATGCGCAGAAACTCGAAAAGGCCGAAAGGTGTAATTACGGCGGTTTTGGGGACATCCTCCGCGCGCACGGGAACCTGGTGATATCCCCGTACCAAATCGATCTTCGAAAAAACCGAGGTCCCCGCAAGATGGGTGGAAAAATCTTGGATGTGGGGAATGGGATAACGATCGTTCTCTGTGACATTATTAAGACGGTGGAAATCCCCACAAGGTCGCCACCGACCATCAGATTTAGGCACCATGTGTAACGGAGAAGCACAGGCACTGCTCGAACGTTGCACGATGCCCAGACGCTCCATGGTGGGAAATTCTTCCCGAGCAACAGCCAGTTTGGCAGGGTCGAGGCGGCGCGCGCGCGTGAACACCGGGGGCCCTACTGTAGTTATGTAATGCTCCACCCCATGCTTCGTCACAGTGCTCGAGAAGGTGGGGACAGAGAGTGAGGGAAACTCAGAAAGCAAACACTGAAAAACGTCACCCGAATCTACTGAGTTAGCATGCACCACGGGCTGAGCACCCCGAGTCAAACAGGGTAATGAGGAAAATGACACAGCATCAATTAAACGTCTGTTAGCAACATCAACCAGCAGTCCGTGAGCACAAAGAAAATCAGCGCCTATTATAGGCACAGAGCTAGCAGCAACAACAAAGTTCCACTGAAAGTCACGGTCGTGAAAGCAAACAGTCACCAACCTTTCACCGAAGGTTTTGATGGGAGAGCCATTAGCCGCTGTTAGCAATGGCCCGCAGCCCTCAGCTAGCCTGTCCGAGCCAGCCGGGGGAAGAAGGCTCTTCTGTGAGCCGGAGTCCACCAGGAAACGCCTCCCCGAGCGTGAGTCCTCTAAGAAAAGCAGCCTTTCCTTGTTGCCAGCGGTCGCGGCTGCTACAGAGCGCTGACATGCCCGTTTCCCTGGGTCTGGAAACTGCAAGGCGGGAGACAGCGCCGTGCCTTCGCTCCAAAACGCTGGTGATAAAAACAAAGCCCCTTTCCGCGGTGCCGCCGTGCAGCGATTCCGGCCACTGTGGACGAGTCGGAGGGCCCCTGGAGCATCGGTGAGGGGGCGGGGGAAAACGCTGGTGAGTCCTGAACAATCGCCTGGACGCCGAAAGTCCTGGTAGCCAGGAGGATGCGATCCGCCTCTTCCGCAAGGGAGCGGTAATCCTTCGTGGCCAATAGCGGGGAGTTGGCAAGGCCAGCGCGCACTGGAGCCGGCAGCTGTCGGAGAAAGAGGTGGGTGAAGAGAAATCCTCCGTCATCCGCGCCCAGCAAGGACAGCATGCTCTCCATGAGCTCGAGAGCGGTGCCGTCGCCCAGGCCCGCGAGGGAAAGGAGTTTCTCGGCCCGCTCAGCATCAGAGAGGGAGTAACGCCGCAGCAGCAGCGCCTTGAGGGCGGCGTACTTGCCTTGGGCTGGGGGGTCCCGGAGGAGAGTCATTACGCGGCGGGTTGACAGCGGGTCAAGTGAGGCCACCACATGGTGGTATTTAGCAGAGGTGGGACCAAGTCATTGTTTTGCAAGTCTCAAGTAAGTCTCAAGTCTTTATCCTCAAGTCTCAAGTCAAGTCTCAAGTAATGTCAGGCAAGTCAGAGTCGAGTCTCAAGTCACTGGTGTAAAAGTCCGAGTCAAGTCACAAGTCTGAAACTTTGAATTTCAAGTCCTTTCGAGTCTTTAAAAAAAAACAAACGAAAAATATGCTAAATGTAAATATTAGACCATGTAATTTTAAAATCTGTGTTTTTCTCAACACATGACAAAATAGTGAACTTAGAAAATATACACAAATTGTGAAATTGCACCTCTTTAAAATGCAGCTCAATTAAACCTAGCTCCAAGAATAATTTTCACCAACAGTTCTGAGATAAGCTGCATGTTATTCTTGGATGCGGTTGTAGGACCAGCTTTAAAATCGCATGACAAAAATATCATACACATTAAAAAAAAACTGTATCACCAACGTAGCCTGGACAACATTTGCTAGTTAGATGAAGTCAGCTATCTCATCTTAGCATATTTATATGCATATTTATAATTATACGGTTCTTGGAGTGAGTGCATACACTCATGAAGTTTAGTAACTTCAGGTCACTGCAACAAGCCCAGGTACAGTTTACCGACGGATGGGTGCAGGACCTTGAAATGCACCGTGTAGAACGAAAGACCATCGTACGTATCATAAGTTTACCAGTCTCACAAATTGTCGTCATAAATACACATTCGTTAACCGTTTATTAATAGGACCTTTGAGCTCAACGGTAATTAATTAGTAGTGGAAATAATTTCTGGTACCCATCACAGAAATGTAGCAGTGACAATAATACTGTATGCTGTAATCGTACTGGACAATTAGTGATACAAAAAACCTGTTTTATCCTGTGAATAAAAGTATATGTTTTTGTCAATGTGCCATAATAACAGAGGCGAAACGCAATATTGTGTCAGGACAATTCACTATTTATGCACAATAAATAAAGGAGCATAGCGCGACAATTTCTGTTCAGCGCCAGACTTCCTTGTAACCTATATCACCAATTATGTTAAGAAAAATGACGTATTAACTACTAAAAAACACTGACCTTCGTGTAAATGCTTGGAGCAGACTAACCTGTGAGCTGGAGGGTTCTGGGACGTTATATTTGATCTTTGAATGGCTGCAATCCAGGCCATCCGTCGCGTCTTTGTTACTTCGGAAACATGAACAATTTCTCTTCAACGACGTAATCCGATAACAACCGATCTCTTTACTCGTCGGCTTCCCGTGGCTGTCATGCGACCAGCTATTGCAGTTAATAATACAACAGCTTCTTGACATTTTTGTGTTTCTTTTTATCGGTGTATAACTGATTTTAATTGAAAGCCTGCGTGCGCTAGTACCGCTTGCCACGAGTTCCCAGAATCCTTTGCGGTTCTACCCGTGAATGACGTCACATTTTCAATCTCTATATAATATGCATGTTAAATTTTATATTTGGGGTAAAATATCAAGTCTTTTCAAGTAAACCGGTTCAAGTCCAATTCAAGTCCCAAGTCATTGGTGTAAAAGTCCAAGTCAAGTCACAAGTCTTAGAACATTTTTTCAAGTCAAGTCTAAAGTCATAAAATTAATGACTCGAGTCTGACTCGAGTCCAAGTCATGTGACTCGAGTCCACACCTCTGGTATTTAGTATCGTCGGCTGAAACTCCACGAAGAGCAAACTGAGCTTCTACGTGCACAAACCATGAAGGAGGATCGTGAAGCCAAAAATCCGGCAATTTAAGCGCCACAGCAAACGCAGCCATCGGCGGAGGTGAAAGTCCGGCGGCAGCCGATGCTTCCAGGCCGGAGCTGGCTTCGTCGTCGAGCCTTAGCATGTTCGCTACAGGGGTCACCAATGTGGAGGTATGTAATAACGACAGGAGAGGTCTCTGTGTCTCACTCCAACTTTATTAACTGATTCTCAGAACTTCACATATATTGAGCGCCAAAATCTCCACCCCAACACTTCCGTTCAACTTGGGTGTGAGTGGAGCCACCTGGTGGTCCGCCACACTGTTAACATTTTTTCCATTGTCTTGATGTTGTTATGAAATATATATTCTTAGTGCTTATTTTCTGATTATATTGTTTTATGTATTTTAATAATAAAGGCCTTTATAAACCAAGGCCAGATATGACAAAGAACTAGGTCAGAGGGTGACAGGGCGCCTAGCAACAGAGGCTTTAGTAAGGGGAAGTTAAAAAGAGAGGCATGCAGAGGCATATTAATAAAATACAGGAAACCAGACAGAAAGTGGAACTAAGTAACACACACACACATTAGTCAGACCAGAAGGAGTTGTTTTGATCGAAACTGTGTGTCTGTGTGTGACGTATAGCAGAACTATATACATGTATTGTAGCTTGCCATGCTTTTAGAACTGTGGGTGCTCGTGTCTGCAGTTCTCAGTTTCCAGAAATGTACAATAAAGGTCATTTTTTGAACTTGGCCACTCTGAGTCAGAAGTCTTTCTCTGTCGCCAAAAGAATTCAAAAGAACCGAATTTAATAATGTAGACTGTATGATTCTTAGTCTGATCTTGAGACCACTGTCATGTAACAAAAAATGGGTTTTCTGGAGACTAAGTAAGTAGTAACATATGATTGAAGACATATTTTGTCAATAACATCTGAGCGGGTAAAGGTTCTTAACATTCTGCCTTCTGTGTTAAAAATGATTTCTAAAACAGAGCTTATCCCTATTTGGTAGTCTGTATGGCAAATATTAAAAAAGCATAGAAGATAGTGCTCGTGTGATTGGGTGAATGTGGCATGTTGTATATAGCACTTTGAGTACTCCAGGAGAGGAAAAAAGCGCTATATAAGAATCAGTCCATTGGGGTACCTGGGTGGTCAATTCAGTGTTTTATGTCTATGGTTTTTGAGTCTTGCTTATTCATTACAGTTTTCGCTGTTTGACTTGTTCCTAATTTAGTTAACTGTGTTTCCAGTCTAGGTTGTTTGGTTTTTGGTCTTGTTCATGCCTGGTCTCATCTCTGTGTCGTGTTTGTCTTGGTCTTGCCTCTGTGTCGTCCCCTCTGTTCCCCTCCTCATGTCTCTGTGTGTTGCTCTCTCGCCTTCTCTCGTCCCTCTGTTTATGTTGTCAGGCTGTCCTAGTTTTCTTATCTAGTCTTTAGGATTCCCTTGTCTTGCCTCCCTGCTGTGTTGTGACGCACATATAGTCTTGTCTCTATGTTTATTCCCTTGTTTCCCAGTTGTATCTCTGTCGCTCTTGCTGTTGCCTGTTGGCATGTTCACTTCCTATTTTACTATATGGTCTCCTGTTACTGTTTTGCTTTTCCCCCTGCCTCATATGTTTGATTAGTTGCCAGCTATTTTCCCCAGGTGTTTCCTCTTTGTCCTGTTCCCCTCTTGTATTTAGTGTGTGTCACCCTCTGTTCAGCGTCACATTCTCCCTCATTAACTGTCTGTTCTGCCTGTGCTTTAGTTTCTAGTTTCTCCCAGTTTAGTTTCTGTATTTATTCATGCAGCAATAAAGCTGGTTTTGAGTTACGTTCTGTCTTTGAGTCTGCATTTTGGTCCTCCAATCCTGCCTGCCCACCTGTGCACACAGAAATCCATGACAGAGGCAGCCATCTTACAACTTTCTCTACATAGTACTTATGGTCATGAAATTGACCTTTTGGCCCATTGTTACCCAATAGCGCCAGTTTCCATCATTATGCAAATGTACTGTTCATAAGGTCGGGAGAACCTGCAGTCAGTCTCTTGGATGGGTGACGAAACTTTTGTAGCACAGCATACGTGACTACCTTTTTCTCTTAATGATTAATATTTACTGTAAAAATAGAAGTCTTCTAGCATCTAGAAATCTGTATGTTTTTCATAGCTTCTAACAAGCCTTTTACAGTTTACCTTAACAGTTACTTGAAGTCTAAGTCTTCAGCCTAAAAAAAAAACAACTTAAAATGCTTTAAAAAACAGTTTGATCTGATTTTATTTTTTGTTCTAGTAAATTTCCAAATCTCACACCCCACCTGCTCGTGCATGTTTTGTGCATGTGCACATCCATGACCCTCTGTACCAGACACTTTTGCTAGTTCATGAGAGACAAGTGTCACTGACAACAGGAGGTAAGGGGGGGGATACCATTTTGCCAACATCAGGCTTTGCCTTTTGTTCTAATGGCTGAAAGCTTATTTTTTTCTGCAACTGTTTGTGTCTTTGTTTTAGAACTGAAAAGCCATAGGAACTGCTTCAACCCCCAGTCTCCCAGGAAGCCTTAAAAATCTCTCTGTATTATCTATGTTTTGGTGAACTTGTCCTTAAACCACAGTAATTCTGCAAATGAAAGACAATAAACCAAATATATTAACTACTTTGTTTAAACAAATTAACAAACAGGCCCCCACAACCTAAAACACAATTACACCAATTTAAATCAGTTGTGCAGTTTTTAAAGTTATATTGACAAAAAGTGAATAAACTACTGATCAAGACTGCATCATGACATTTAAATACACCTCTTAATGGAGGTGTTTGACTGTTAATATAAAATTCACACAAAGGCTACTACAAGTCTATTTAATTAAGCAAGTTTTCATCGTTCTCTCTCCCTTGTGTCTTTTGTTATAACAGCTAAACGGCATTGCACCAACACATGGCTGTGTGTTTTTATTTCTTCTAAGGACTGAAAGCTATTATACCTACAACTGTTTCTTTGTTTTAGGGCTGAAAAGCCAAAGGATATGGGGCATTTGTTAGTGCTAGACCTCCATCACCCCCAGTCTCTCAGGAAGCTAAAATATTCTCTCTGTATTATCTGTGTTTCGGTGCCCCGGGGTGAGTGTGTAATGGACCGTGGTGAAGGACTTCTGTTTCAAAGCTCTGGTCATCAGGGGTCTTACAGCCATTGTTGTTGTTTTTTTTTTTTTGTTTTTTTTTTACAGCAGTGAGATAAAGAATGAGATTTTCCCCCCCTTGTTCTGTGAATCAACCTGTCATAGCAAGCCATCCTTCTGTTAACTACAAGTCACAGCCCTATATAAATTGGTGTGTGGAGACTTTCACCAATGGCCCAGAGGAGCTACAGCATCAGTGTCTCGCAAGACATTTCTTTTTAATATAGATCACACAAATGGTAAGAAACACAATGACTAGGCTCTATATAAATGTATGACTGCATGCTTTATTCATAATGACTTTCTTTTAAAAAAAAAAAAAAAGGTTGTTTTGTTCTTTTTTTTTTTTTTTTCTTAAAAAACCAAAAACAAAGTAGGACAACAAAAGTCTCATTTTGGGGGTTGCCCTGAGAACAAATATGGTGTGTGTGTGTGTCAAATGGTTAGTGTTTTA
Source organism: Maylandia zebra (assembly GCF_041146795.1). NCBI lineage: Eukaryota > Metazoa > Chordata > Actinopteri > Cichliformes > Cichlidae > Maylandia > Maylandia zebra. Next base: position 33,603,300 of record NC_135181.1, on the reverse strand, counting down.
ACATATTTTGTCATCTACAGGTTTTTTCCTTGTATTCACACCCAGCGTGGTGTTGGGGCTGATGGGGCTGTATACCAGAGATGAAAATCCACATCAGAGACTACCTAACAATGGACACATCTGTTTGACCTTTCTGGACAGTTTATTAAATATTTGGTATGGCAAACTGATGGTCAGAAAAAAAGCTGAAACAGATGAGACACACACACACACACACACACACACACACACACACACACACGTATGTATATATATATCCTCTACCAGAGGCCGGGGAGCTTGAGGGTCCTGCGTAGTATCTTAGCTGTTCCTAGGACTGCGCTCTTCTGGACAGAGATCTACAATGTTGTTCCCAGGAGCTACTGGAGCCACTTGCCTAGCTTGGGAGTTAATGCGAGTGGCTCCAGCAGATCCCGGGAATAACATCGGAGATCTCTGTCCAGAAGAGCGCAGTCCTGGGAACAGCTAAGATACTGCGCAGGACCCTCAAGCTCCCAGGCCTCTGGTAGAGGACCCGAGCTTGAAGGATAAACCGCCCGCAGGGGCGTGCTGTGTGTGTGTGTGTGTGTGTGTGTGTGTGTGTGTGTGTGTGTGTGTGTGTGTGTGTGTGTGTGAGAGAGAGAAACATGAAATAAAGGTGAAAGGTTGAATTGTGGGAGGCGTATGATGCATGTTTGAATGCCACAGGCCTACCCCTTTTCTGAACCGTGTTCTGCCCCAACAGTCATAATAGCTAATAAATTACAACTGACTGAGGACAGCTAGACCAACAGCAATCTGTACTTGAAAACTTAAAAGAGATTGGCAGTGCTTTTGCAACAGTTAATCTACTTATAAACTAGGGAGGGGGAACGCCATCAGAAGCGGTTGGGTTTTTAATGTCAGACATTAATTTATGGAATGGCCACTCCCACTAAATTATTCGAGCACAGTGATGGTTCGGGTTGTCTGTAAATAACAATAATAACATTCCAGCTGAACAGCAGGTGACCAACAACGGTAGGATTTCGAGGCACCGGCCTCTGACTAACGTGCTATACAGTAACTGTTGGCCTCCTGCCAGGCCACCTCCCGGGTCACGCCTCCTCAGTCGCCTGCCTATTGCGTGGCCTCCAGATCTGTTCTGCTGCTGGGCATGCAGCTGGTACCAGAACTGCTTTGTCACCTCCGCTAGCCCCACTGCTGAACTCCTGAACTACTCTCTGTTTGGCGATTGGACTCCACCTAAAACGTCTGATGGATTCAGTGATCCAAGCAGAAAACAGGTTATCACAAAAAAAAAAAAAAAAAATCCCAAGAAAGACTTCAGTCCAAAATGCTGCAGTGAAAGTAGTGACAGGGACTAGAAAGACCATATTTCTGCTATGCTGGCTTCTGTTTATTGGGTCCATGTTAAAAGACTAGAAAAGACTGAATACATTACAGCTATAATGTTGACACTAGTGCTGTCAATAGATTAAAAAAAATTAACTAACTAATCTCACAATTTTCTGTTATTAATTGTGATTAATCTCAATTACTTTATTAATAGCCTGGCTCCAATTACATTTTTTTATTCTTTATATTTTAAGTAATTATCGTTGTTCACCGAAGTCCAGTGGTCTCCGGTGAGAGCGACATTCCTTACTTGCACAAGCTTGCTGGACTGCTGAGCCCTCTGGTCCCCATACAAAGTGTGCAGTCTCGACACAATGGTTCCTCTCGAGGGCAGATTGTAACACTCATCTCCTGATGCAGCACGAATGACTTCTCTCAGTCCATCATCTTCTACTATGCTAACTGGTCGGCAGTTTTTAGCTATCCAAACAACCAAGGAATTGGTTACCTTTTCTCTCACATTTTTTGTTATTCGTCCACAAGCACCATACTCCTGAAGCGTAGACTGGCGAGGTCCCGTAGAGGTGGATTCAGTTGGGTGTTTTGCTCTCAGGTGATACGCCAGTGATGAACTGCTTCTGTGGTACTTGAATTCAGCGTTGCAAATTGTGCATCTTACTCTCGTTTTGTCCAACAAGCCATCAGGCAACTTCTTAAAGAGAAACTTTCCACCCAAAAGTCCGCCCTCGTCCATGCTTGCGTGTGTTAGCTAGTGTTAGCTAGATAGTAGCATGGTGTCACTTCTTCTTCTTCTTCTAATCATTTCTGTCAGGCCAAACGCCAGCATAGCACACTGTTGCCCCCTCCTCCAGAGGTGCTCATAAATTTAAAGGTCTTAGATTACAGGAAATTAATAAAAAAACAAAATCAGCGTTAAATTTTTTTAATGCATTAAACATTTCGCGTTGATCTTAACAATTAACGCGATAATTTTGACAGCACTAGTTGACACCATTTAGTAAGCCCTTTTAAACTCAGTTGTTGCTGTACTGATTTAGAAAATGTTTGCATTGTTATATATCACATCATTTCCAGTGGTAGGAGATGGTGTAAAATTGCACTCTAAAGATATTTGAAGGCATCCTGAATAACTCTGCTCAGCCACTTTAAAACAACAACAGTAACATCAGTACTCCTCTCTCTGTTGGGAAAAAATAAAATAAAATTCACAGAATAAATTCAGAGATATAGAAAATCATTCGCACCCACAACCATCAGGCTTTAATAGATGAGCTATGTCAGACATATGAATTTCCCTATGGGATTAGGTCATTTCAATTTAAGCTTATTTAAATTTTCTTATTTATTTTTTTTAAATTGGTTTTAACTTCATTATTTTTTTGGCATATTGCATTCTTGTTTTTAAAATTATTTTATAGTTACATAGCATTATTTAAGCTATTCATTGTATGTTAATTGTTATGTATAGAAAAGTTCAGAAAACTTTGGGGTTGTAGTGGCTTTTGTCTCATGTGTTCATGGAGTGATGCAGTGTCACATCATATAGATATATATATAGTTATTAAAATTAAATAATTTCACTATATTCTAATTGGCTGATAAAGATTTGCACATGTGTAATAATGAAGACTTCCACGGAAAGCTCAGTTTTTGAGACAGCAACTGTCTGTTCTCTGGCTCATACCATGTGCCTGTCAGCCTTTTGAAATGGGATGGACTATGGTTGCTGTGTGCCTTCACAGCAAGGCACGCCACTTAGTGTGCCTGGGTATAAATTCAGGACTGAAGCCTTGGAAGTATTTGATCAATTTAACCACGTACTAACTGAACATCTGTACTAACACAAGAGTCTCACTGGAGTAGAAACAAAGACCAGTCCAGGATTTGGAAACAGAAGAAAACAAGAACGGGTAGGATAACATTTAGACTTAAGTTTGGTAAATGAGTGAAAAACGTAGAGTAAGGAATCAAAATGTCAAAACACAATTAGCCATGTTTGACTTAACTGTTTCATGCAATTTTGGGTTGGTTGTCTTATAAAGATGTAATTTATTTGAAGTGTAGCTGCACAGCAGCTGAAAACAATAACATTGTTTATAACTATGGCAATGAAAGTCTTTGTTTGGTAAATGCATGGTGGTACTCTACTGAAGACAAAGATCTGAATACTTTGTCATTTCACTGTTGTTCATTGTGTTTAATTGTCACCCCCCCCCCCCCCCCCCCCCCAAAAAAAAAAACAAAACACAAAAAACAAAAACAAAAACAGAAAACATCCCGTCAAACATGAAGCATTAGAATAAAATAGGATTCGGGTGGGGGGCAAACCTGCATGCCAAATTAAAGAATGAATGCTAGATTGAAAGCACCTTTGTTGGAAAAAGTATAGAAAACAGTGCTTGTGCGAATGGTTGAATGACACATGTTATATAAAGAGCTTTGAGTGGGTGCTATATAAGGACCATTCCATTTATCATTAAAATGAGCATTTATAAACCCAGGTCACGCTCACCTTGTAAATATAGGTCAGTGATAACAACAATATTATAATATTGTTGATAATATGCAGCTGTTGAATTGGCTCACCAGAGAAAATCTTTGTTTCAGAAATTGTTTCCCAAAACATGTACATTTTGGATGATAAGAAAAACTGCCAATGTCCAGTGATTCACACATAGATTACTGAGTGATGAACAATAATGTAAAACAATCCTGTGAGGGATGAGTCCCTCAGGGACTCTGTAATGCTCAAAAACAAGATGGGTACAAAGAAGGAAAGAAACAGGGCCATGATTAATTTCACAATCACTGAGTCCTTTTCATAATTTCCAAACTTGATATATATATAAGTTGTTGCTATCTTATGGAAATACAAATAATAGCAAAATGCTTTCTCAAATGTGGCAGAGCAACTAAAGGTGTCTCAAAGATAGAAACACCTGTAACTGTAGTGTCTGATGTTGTCTGCTATTAGTGAAGATTGACAGAAAAAAATATTTTAAAAAAGCAGAAATGTTTTAAACTGTGTTTAGAGTTAACTGATTCACATTTAACTAAATAATGAAGGGCAGCCTTCTAAATTTTTAAAGAATATATAAAGTTGTATTAGTAAAAGCAAACATATTGTTGTTTTGAGACAAAATGGACGCAGGCCTGACCTGGTTTAAGTCTGTGATCCTTGTGATCTATGATGATCCAGCCCATCATGCAAGTGGATTCCAATCTGAACCTGACTTGGTGTCATTTTGCTATTTGGATAGAATAACCGAGAATCATTTATCGCTGATTTTCAGTAAAAATTATAGAGGTTCTGAACCTGAAGAGCTGGAATGTGATTTTTAGTCTTGAGTGCCATAAATGATAAGTAAGACTAGAAAATTGCTTAACAAATGCAAATACATTACACTAGATTTTAAGACACTGCATTTAGTTCTGTTTTCACTCAGTATTAATCATATTCACAAAATATATTTATATTCACATAATCTCTAAGATGCCACTTGTAACTGAGATTTTTCTATCAGTGTGACCGATTATGACACGACAAATGGTTTTGGCCTTTTTGTAATAAATAAGAATTAGGTTTTTATTAGGTTTTTTTAAATTTTACTTTTTTCATCCTGTTCTGTCGGGCAGCTTTTGCAGTCAGAATTATGATCTGAACACACTGTCATGCCAAACACATTTTGCTTTTCCAAGATCAGCTCTATAAATTCTCTATAGGTTCCTCTTATTCGTGTTATTTCATTTATTACATTATACGTGGTATACAGTAAGACAGTGTCTAGGGCAGGACAGGCAGGTGAAGAAAAAACGATAGAGCACAAATAGAAATGCACAGAAACATGCATGTATCACCAACTGCTGCACCTGTAAGAAAAAACAAACATGCAACAAACATACAAAAATCACCTGGAACACAAAAATTCAAAAATGCATGTAAATCAACAATGTTTTTGTGGGATGCATGTGTGTGTGCATGTGTGTACCATGTTTACATACATTTGTGATGAAAGAAAATTGGCATGCCACTATACTTGTGGGGACCAACAGTTACTTATGGGGACAAAATGCTTGTCCCCGCGAGTTTGAAGACATTCCTGAGGCTCTTTTAGGTTTTAGTATCAGGGTTACAATTAGGTAATGGTTAGGTTTAGGCTAAGGGTTAAGATTAGGAATTCATTTTTAATGGTTAGGGTGAGCAGCTAGGGAAAGCATTATGTCAATTAGATATCCTCAATAAAATGGTAAATGGACTGATTCTTATATAGTGCTTCTCTACTCTCCTGGTGTACTCAAAGTGCTCTATGCAACATGTCACATTCACACAAGCACTTTTCTTCTAAGTCTTTAGTGCTTCCTAACAAACATTCATACGAGCAACTTGGGGTTAGTATGTTGCCCAAGGATACTGGGCATGCAGACTCGAGGAGCCAATGATCCACTAACCTTCCAGTCAGTAGGTGACCTGCTCTACCTCCTGAGCTACAGCAACCCCCAATAAGATGAGGGGGTCATTTCAGTAGGCCGCTGAACTAGCACATCTGGATATAAAAAAAAACCCAAACCCCTGCCCCATATAGACTTTGTGTGGTCTCAAACCACCTAAAGCTAAGGAAAATACCAGTAAAAAACACTTTTATTATAGCATTTTACAAAAAAAGAAAGATATAACTATTTCAACTGCAGGCCCCTATTCCAAGCAGCAGGTTTAGATAAGGACTATTGGTTTTTTAACCTTGAACTGAGGAAAACTGGATTTTTCTGTCCTAGAAAGAGAGTTAACTTAACCCTCTCGAGGCAGGCGTTGCCGATTTGCAACAGTTAAAAACTAACAACCTGATTACCCCACATACATATTTTATGAGTTTTTTTTCACTCAGAAGTACCACTGCAGGACTTGGTTGTGCATTAGCAAACAAAAAGTTTCATTTGAGCCTGAGAGGGTTAAACAGTCACTGGGGTAACAGACTGTCTGAGCTTAACATAGTCCGCCTATTCTATTTGTGGATGTATCCCAAAAACATTATTTTCCAAAGAAAAGCTCTCTGAACCTTACTTACACATTAAGTTGTGTTTTACATGGCTGACCAATGACGAAAAATGAGATTGAAATAAGTTTTGAGACTTTTAAAATGAAGAAACTGTATTTTAAAGTGATTTATTAAATATAGGCTACACACAGTCAGGTTGTGACCCGAATACATTTCATGTCAAAATGTGTTCACAGATTGATATTCTGTCATTAAACCATGTCAAGCAACATTATGAAAGGTGCAGTGAAAATTACAGTGTGAATCTTTGCCCTGTCCTCAGGCAGGCACATGCTAGGCTCCATTCTGGAAACCATGTCTATGCTGGAGACCACTTGTATAGCATGTCAGGTTCCAGCTGAATAATGAGATATAAAAGAAACAAATGTAAATCAATGTATGACAGCAGACATTAAATATTACATATTTTGTATCAAACTTTTATTCTGCCTATAATGATGACAAAGTGACCCTAGCAAATTAAATAACTCCCCCTTCTGTTTTATTTTTTATTTTTATTTAAATATCATGGTGAGGACTGACTCAGGTTTACATTCCGTGGTCCACTGGATAGAGGCTCTTTAATTACCTGCTGCTATGGTGAATCCTGGTATTGGAGGTCCTTTGAGAGTGGCTTTGTTGATCTTCAACCAGGCACACGCAATCCTGAATCTCTATATAAAAGCACTAATCTCTGATCCTATGAGTATTACCCAGTAAGCAAACAAATGGAGCAGGGAAGGAGACTCACCCTGACTGCTACTCAGTTCCTCTGGATGTCGATCTTCCTCCCTCTGAAAGCATGCTTGCCAGGGTGGCCCTCTGGTCAAGGTTTCACCTCAGTCAGATCCATTATCAGCAGCAATCTATTAAATCTGTGAACTTGGTGACTAAATCTAATTAACCTAAACTGATTTAATTCTGATCCTTGAGGACAAAGAGATTGGAGCGAATGGGCACGCCTTTGCAACAACGCACCTATCTCTGTGGGAATATACAGGAAAGGAGTCCAGTTCTTGGAAGTTGTAATCCATTAGGAAACGATGGAAATCTAAATCCTCCTGAACTTATAATCCAACACAGAAAAAATGCGAAGAGAAAAAGTCAAAATTACAATTAGACCCAATTAGTGGGTCCACATTGTTTGAGCAGTGGTTGCTCATCTGGCATATCTGTGGACTCTCAGAGCCAAATCTTCAGATGATGCCTTCTGGCCATCACAAGAACTAGTGTTAGTTTTTATATGTGTTCTCCCCTTCGCTCTCCTCCCTCTTTTTCTCTCTGGACATCTAATCATCTGTGTTAAAATCTAGTCACCACATGTCCAGCCAGACCCTATTTATAGAACCTATTTGTGTGACCTTAATTTAACATGATTTAAAATGTAGTTTAAAGATTCTTTTCCATGTTTTACTTTAATATGATTTATTATTAAATCCATCACTCTGTTTTTCAATTACAATATACTAAATGTAATTTCTCTTATTCAGCCATACATGTTAAAGTCAGACATTCAGTGAATATTTGCACTAAAGGCCTGAGGCAAAGTCTAGGCTGTGTGCTAAGTTTGCATTTCCTGTTGGTACAAACAGTCCCAGCACAGAGGCACACACACATCAAATCACAGTTAAAGGCCAGGAGGTCAGAACTCAAGTATTAGAAAGATTTCATTATTCAAATTGCATTTCTCATTAATCATATTAATCAGACTTATACTTTAATTATATTTCATTAAGAATTAAAGATGATTTATTATTAGCAAAAACACATATACATAAACTCCGCTCTGTATGACTTCAAACATAAAAGGCTGGATGTTAAGTCCGTTTGCCCTCTCTCAGATGTAATGATAGGATGGTAATTATTCCTAACCAGGGATAACAACAACAGTCATGTATATAATTTATTTGTGTAGGTTTCTGGACAACAATGAACATTCAGTCTGCCATTAACAAAGAGATCTTCATCCCTCGTGATGAGCGGATGCTGGTGGCGGTGGAGGTGAGGAGGAGGAAAAAAAAGAGGATGGCTTTCCTGCCTACTGGACCTAAGGGGGATTATGCCACATTCATCTGTATATCAGGTAAAAGTCTATATTAGGCACTCTATGTTTCTGATTAAAAAAAATAAAACTGTAGGTTGAAGTTCTAGTGAGGCCATTGGAGTCATAAAAAAAATCAGACAGGGCACATTCATATTTTTGTGACTCAAATCTGAGAAATTATCATCTCAAAATATTGGTTTTTGTTGTTGTTGTTGTTTTTGTTTAAAACCTCATTAATATCAGAGAATATGTCATACAACTTTAATACTGTGAGATCTCAATCATGATCTTATTCCATAGTTTTTGGAGACAGGGAAAAATAAAAGTTCTTTTTAGGAAAAAAATGAAACATAAATAATTTTTGATATATGTGAATTAAAACAGGTATTAATGTATATTAAGAAAAGACCAACACTGCAAGCTTGTTTTTTTATATATGTTAATGGAAATAGCAGAGACTAACGCATAGTCTCTGCATGCGTTAGGATCTTATATAAACAAAGTCATGTGTGTGATATGTACCTGCACGTAGTATTTGTCAACGCTGGCTGTGTGGCAGGTAAAGGCTGGACCCAAATGCAGGACTTAAACATAAGGGGTAAACTAAGGAAGGCAGCTTTTATTGCTATAGTAAAATCAAACACTACAAACAAGAAAACAGAACCTGAACTAGGAGTAGCGCGAAAACCACAGTGACACAAACAGCAACGAGGGATGACAACAGGCAGGGGAATACGGAGTATTAAATACATGGAGGATAATGAGGGAAGGGGAAGCACAGCTGGAACTAATCAGACTAACAGGACAGGGAAATAAAGCTGAACATAATGCACTATCAAAATAAAATAGCACACTATCAAAAATAAAACAGGAAGCATGCGACACACTCTATCATGGTACTGGGTCTGTGACAATTAACCTCTGTGTATTTAGTCCTCAGTTTTCCTCTGCCTGTTGAGAATGAGCGAGTGCATGTGTGAGTGAGTGAGTGTGTCTGTCTGTTTCACAAAATATCTTTGAAAATGAGGGTGGTAAGCCACGATAACATCCCCCAGGAGCCAAAGACAGAACGAGATGGATCCGGGAGAACCACAGCCCCAAAGAGTACTGAAGACCTGAGGCCACACATTTCGCCGATATCTGCGTGCCCATCCAGCAGGAGAAGGAGTGAGGCCCTAGATGGGGCACAAACGACCAAGGGGGGAGAGTCCCATGGGCATTGGACAGCCAACCCCAGTAGAGACCAACCACCCTGGTGTGAACCAAGATCAGGGTCACTGGGCTGACCCAAGAAACACCCGCTACTTGGAAGATCTTCTTCCTGTGGCCTCTGAGAGTGGACTCATCTCTGTGCTTGTCCTGCTAGACCTCAGTGCAGCGTTCAATACTGTCGACTATAATATTCTATTAGAACAATTAGAGCATGCTGTAGGTATTACAGGTACTGCACTACAGTGGTTTGTATCATATCTAGCTAATAGACTCCAATTTGTTCATGTAAATGGAATCTTCACACACTAAGGTCAATTATGGTGTTCTACAGGGTTCAGTGCTAGGACCAATTCTGTTTACATTATAGATGCTTCCCTTAGGCAATGTCATCAGAAGGCATAGCATATATTTTCACTGCTATGCAGATGACACCCAACTTTATCTATCCATGAAACCAGATAACACACACCAATTAGTTAAACTGCACTAATGTCTTAAAGACATAAAGACCTGAATGGCCTCTAATTTTCTGCTTCTAAATTCAGATAAAAGTTGGAGTTATTATCAGGATTTCCTAAAAAAAACAACAACCACACACTGAAAAGCCTTCAGTTAATCCAAAATGCTGCAGCAACCATAATGACAGGGACTAGAAACAGAGAGCATATTTCTCCAATATTGGCTTCTGTACTGTTCTCTCTATGTGTTGAACTCTCTGAATGTGAGCATAGATAAACAGCCAGCAAAACTCCTTTTCAAGAGCCATGAAGACAAGCATACTTGCTCCTTTAATGACATCATGAACTGGAGTGATGAAAAACACATACAAAACACAAAAACACAAAGGACTGTCATATAATCAGCATGTAAGTATAGTTAGGCACTAACATAGGAGACTACAAAATAAGTATCCTGTAGATATACAGTCTGACATTAATACAATGAAAAATGAGCAGGTAGTTGGTAAGTGTACGCTTTTATCATTAGCTCAGAGGCTACGACCTATAACTACTGCACTTCAAAGAAGGTACAAAACAATGTCACAAAACACCCTATTACTAATTACTTAATATACAAAGAACTGCAAGAACTTAGAACCATTGCTTTCTGAAGGACTCCTCTGAAGGATTGTTTTGGATTCAACACAAATGATTACAAAGGGATAGCCATTCCCACTGTTCTCTGCACTTCCTGTTTCCTGTCTATAGACATGTCAAAATAAAAGCTTCCCTGTCTATCCAGGTGTCAAAATAAAGGCTTCACAATTTTCTGATGTATAATAATCAAAATACAATATTCATGGCTACTTATTTGTCCCATTAGCAGATTATCATATTCAAGACAGTATAGAATCCCTTTATTGGCACCCTGTTAAATCTAGGTTTGAATTCAAATTCCTACTCAGGCCCCATCTTATCTTAATGACCTTATAGTACCATATCACCCCATTAGAGCTCCTTGGTCTCAGACTGCAGGCTTACTTGTTGTTTCAAAGTAGAATGGGAGGCATAGCCTTCAGTTTTCAGGCCCCACTTCTATGGAATGAGCTTCCAGGTTGAATTCAGGAGACAGACACTATTTCTACTTTTAAGATGAGGCTTCAAACTTTCCTTTTTGCTAAAGCATATAGTTAGGGCTGGATCAGGTGACCCTTATGGAGCCCCGCAACGGACATGGGAGAAAAAAAAATTAAGACGGACTTTTGCGAGATCTCGCAAAACAAACTCGGGATCTCACAAAAGTTTTGTGAAAAAGTTTTGTGAGATCTCGCAAAAGTTTTAGCCGCATTCTTCGGAGACCGCCAGCTCGAAGCCGACCGGGAGGTCAAGGCACGATGTGCTGGGAGAGTGGTGTTCCTCCCGCCTGTACTAGGTCTCGACCTCCCGTTAGCTTCGAGATGGTGGGTGTCAGATCTCCGAAAATGTCGGAGCACTTTTGCAAATATGTGATGTCTTGTAAACCGAGCAGATATTTGACGTTTACACAACTACATTCGCGCCTCAAAATATCTTAAAAGTTTATTTTGTGACCCAGAAAGAGTAATATTACAACTAAGTAGCTGCCGCCATTGTTGGAATTCAACTTTAGTGAAATATCGCAAAAGTTTTGCGAGATCCCGAGTTTGTTTTGCGAGATCTCCCATGTCCCTTGCAGGGCTCCGTAGACCCTGAATCCCCCCCTTAGGTGTAGGCTGCTGGGGGATTCCCATTATGGAATCTCCCAGCAGATTCCATATTTCTTCTTAAGTCACCTTTCTCACTCACTATGTATTAATAGACCTCTCTGCACTGAATCATACTTGTTATTAATCTCTGACTCTCTTCCACAGCATGTCTTTTATCCTGTCTTCCTTCTCTCACCTCAACCGGTCGCTGCAGATGGCCACCCCTCCCTGAGCCTGGTTCTGCTGGAGGTTTCTTCCTGTTAAAAGGAAGTTTTTCCTTCCCACTGTTGCCAAAGTGCTTGCTCATAGGGGTCATATGATTGTTGGGTTTTTCCTCTGTATGTATTATTGTAGGGTCTTTACTTACAATATAATGCTCCTTGAGGTGACTTGTTGTGATTTGGAGCTGTATAGATAAAACTGAATTGAACATGAAGCCACACACTCTGGAACGAACAACCATCCCAGCAGGGTGCAGTGAACCCCTCCCATCATGACCATGACCATGTCCATTCACACACACACACACACACACACACACACACACACACACACACACACACACCCCGCTGGAACACGACACCAATAACTACACGACAAAACAAGACAAGATAGAGCTCTTTGTCTTTGTGGCTCGCGAGGGAAGTCAGCCCAGGCCTTCATCTTTCCTTAGCCAACTTCAACTTATTCCTTCGCTACAGCCCTTTTTATTGTCAGCAAGCAATCATTCATGAATATGCAATTACAAATACACGTGACATTCTTAAACAGGCATATCTGAACAACATTCTGTGTGTGTGGGTGTGTGTAGGTGCATGTGTGTGTTCTTCCAGCCATACTATACATAGACATATGACCTTACAATGAACTTAAACTGTGTGTATGAGGTATGCAGAAAAACAGAAGCAAGTGTCTTGCTAAACTATAAAAACAGGAACTTGCAATATGTCATATCTCAAATGCACATTTAAAGGTGGGAAGTCTTGCACCTCAAGAAACAGAACAGTCTGGTTTCAAAAGCTATAATGGAATTATAACGTCGAGGCTGCTTCTTCTCATCTCATGGTACACAAATGCACACAGAATCTTATCAGACCTAATAAGGATATGATTCTTATCAGCATACAAATGATTATGTATTTCTAAGCATAAATGACAATATAAGAAATATCAATTCCAACACTTGCTCTTGCTAGAAAGTCTGCAAAAGACATTGAAGGAGAACTTACGTTGACATTGACAGTGGTCAACTATTTTTCAACAAACACAACACCACCAGCCAGACGTTATGCTGTACCAAAAAGCATTCTTGAAAGGTGCAGTGACTCAAACTACTTTAACATTTTATGAAGGTGACATTGATTTGAACAAATCAAAAAAACTAACAAACTAACTAAAAAGGTGAAACAGTAAATGAGTGTTAAGTGATTTTTGAGGCCTATGACCTCCAGGAGCATAAATGGAAGATGCATTGCTGGGTTTGCTTCTATTCATTTGTTGTTCATTACTGAAACTGAACACTTGCAAATAATCTGCTGGTGATGATGCACTTATAAATTCAGATAAAACTGAAGTTATTGTACTCAGTCCTCAGTCAAATATTCAAAATATGATATCTAGCCAGATGCTTGGATGGCATTACCTTGGCCTCCAGTAACACTGTGCACAAGCTCTTTTTGCAAATTGCAAAGCTTCTAATGAATGTATTATTTTTGTAGTCTTCAAGGGCAGGGAATTTCTTACCATCTAAATGAAAAGAAATCTACTCTAAATGTTCAGTTCTTTGGTTATCAAGTATCTTTTTTATGTTAAAAAATTTAGTTTAAAATGATCAGAACAAAATCTCTGGTGTTAGTAAAATTATTATTACAAGCTTTAAATTCTGATATTGTGGTTTGCATTTATTTCCTAGTCACCAACACCAGACCTCCTCAGCTTCTCATCACCAAGGTGAAGCGGTTTGGAGGCTCCTCCTCCTTCATCAGGAGGTCCCAGTGGACAGTTGAACAACTCAAACAGGTCAACGGGATTAACCCCAACAAGGTCAGCAGCAGTACCTGTTGTATCCTTACATTACATTTCATATGCATTCAGTTGTTTGCCAGCTTTGTTTGTTTTCCTGTGTCCTCCTCTTCAGGACAGCCCAGAGTTTGATTTGGTTTTTGACAATGCTGTGGACCAGTGGGTGGCTAGCTCCTCAGCAGACAAGTGTATTTTTGTCCAGATCCTGTACCACGCCTGTCAAACCCACTGGGAGGGGAAAGCAGGTGGTCTGGGAAAGTCAAGGAAGTTGGGAAAGGCAAGCCAGCAGGGACGAGTTGATAAATGTGATCAAGAACTGGCAGGAGCTGGTCACCCAGATACCTATGAATCCAAAAACCTACAGGCACGACGGAAGAGCTTTGTTCTTCCCAAACACACAGAATTCATTAACTGCCAGTCCAAACTAACACAAGGTAGTGTCTCATGGTTACTGAGGTTATGATGAAAGTTATTTCTTAACAGATTTTTTGTTAAAATTTTGTTTTGTTGTAATGTGTTATGTTTGTTCAATTAGATGCCTGCACCATGAATCTGGTCATCTATCGCTGCAAAGCCTTCTTGAATCGTGTAAAAAACTTGATGGTTTCAAACCAAAGTCCCTCACCAGGTCAAGGTAAGATAGTGACTAAAGGAACATATAGAGGTTTAATGTTTTAACGGGTTTAATGAAAAGAGGGTTTTGTCTGTATTATGGGAAACATGACATCCAAAGATTTCTTAATCTATACTGGTCTTCCCTTAGTACCCAGACTGAAGGTAGTTATATATCAAATTACAGTTAATCTTTAAATCTGTCAATACTGCTAACCTGTAATACTTACAGCATGCTCTAATCTCTGTAATAAAATACTATAGTCAACAGTATCAAATGTTGCAGTGAGGTCTAGCAGAAAAAGTACAGAGATGAGTCCTGTCATAAGAAGTTTATGTGTTCACTAAAGCTGTTTCTGTTCTGCGATGAGCTCTGAAACTTGACTGAAACAGACTCAAATAAACCACTGCCCACACTGCAGATGATCAGTAAGCTGTTTTACAACTAGTCTTTTAAGAAAACCTTAACCCTTTGAGATAAAAGGAAGGTTGGAGATTAGCCTATAATTTTGCTAAAAAGTAACATTTTGCTCTTCTAAATTAATGAGACGCCATTTCATCCCCAGCTTATGAGTTATCTGCTTTAAGGTACATGTTTGAGAGTTATACCAGGGAGTCAAGTACCTCTGATTTGATACTTTCTTTTTTTAGAGCAACCACAGTATCCAGAGCTGTACTCAGCCAAGATGTAAAATTATTAACAAGATAATCGAGCTCTGGGTAGCTGCTCTGCACTGTGTTGGCACAGTTGCCAAATTTTATTAGACTTTCAAATGAATTAAAACTTGGTCTGGCTGTTTCACTATAAACTGGCCTTGACCACGTGCTCGCCCCAAGATTTCAGATAGAGGAGTGAAAAAAATTATCAGAAGAGTTGTCCAAGAGCCATAGACCACTTACAGAGCACTACAGAAAGAACAGGAACAGGCAGGTACAATTCCCGTTGCCTGTGTGCATGGTCACCAAGCAAGGTATCATTGCGGAAGCATGTTGAAGTGGGTTTAAAGTTTGATAAATAACATTTAGACAAGCCTGTGAATTACTGACAGAATGTAGTCTAGTCAGATGAGACTAAAACTGAAGTCTTTGGATGCCATAATACACACCATGTTTGACGGTCAAAAGGCACTGCATATCTACCCAAAAAACACAACCTTTTGCAGCAATATACATCAACACCTTCATATAATTGAAGGAAGGATGAATGAAAAAATGTACTGAGACATTCTTGATAAAATCTGATGCCATCTACCCAGATGATGAAGATGAAATGAGGGTGGACACTTCAGCAAGACAGTGATCCCAAACACACAGCCATGGATACTCTCAACTGGATTCAGAGAAAGGAAATAAAGCTGTGAGTGGCCCAGCCAATCACCTGACTTAAATCCAAGTGAAAATCTATGGAAAGAACTAAAGCTCAGAGTTCATTAAAGAGCCCACTGAACCTTCCAGATTTGAAGACTGTGTGGAAGAATGGGCCAAAATCACACCTGAGCAATGCATGTGACTAGTTACTCCACACGGGAGGCATCTTGAAGCTATCATCATCAACAAAGGATCTTGTACAAAGGATTAAATAAATTTCAGTAAGGGTGTTCAATAATTTTTCCCTGTGTCATTTCTCATTATTAGACATAATTTATGGACATCTATAGTTTGATTTCTTCGCATGTGTGGATTAGATGAGTTGTTACTGGCATCTGGTGGGAATTTCATGCCAACAGTACCTTAGACCCTAAAATAATACATGCAAGCTGCAGGTGTTAAATACATGTTTTACCCGCTATAAATTTAACACTTCATAAAAGTGTTAACAATATCAATATCCTGTGAGAAGCAGCTCTGTAATTATGATGAAGGAACTATCCTCCCATCCCATTGTTCCTTCAGTGGTGCTAGTTTCAGTCATTAAACAAATGTACTGTTTATAAGATTGGGGAAACCTGCAGTCAGCTGAGACTGAAGAAGTCACTTGGATGAGTGACAAAACGTTTCTCCCACTGAAAACACTATGTTCAAATGAACAGAATCAACTTTTGGAGAGCTCTGTAATAAGTAATGTGTTCCATATCCTTTTTTATTTAACACAATTTCTTCTCGCTTTGACAAGGCTGCTGCCATTTTGAAGAGTCAATGAGACCACTCAAATGCTGTGTAAATGCTAATCCATTTTTTGCTGATAGTGAAAAAATGAAACTCAAATTGGAGGCATTAAATGGATAGTAAATGATAGCTCAAGTTAGGTAAATTAAATGTGAATCTAACACTAGTGGTATTCTAACTGAAGTGGTATGGTGGTGGAATAGGTTATAGGGTATTTTGGCTTCCTCCCACAGTCCAAAGACATGCTTGTTAACTGATTCTAAATTGCCTGTGACATAGATAAGGTGTATGAAATAAAACACTGTATGAATGTACGGTTAAATGTGCCTTGTATACTGAAGTCTTGTGAATGGTCAGTAACTAGAAAAACACTTGTATCCTATTGTACACCCCCAGCATGCACTAAACAAATCATGAGTTTGTCTGATGCTGATATAAGATCTTTTTTACATTTTATTCACAGGAACTCCTAATATTTCAATCCACGAAATTCCTCCAAATGATTCTAATAGATCTAATGAAATGGCGATCCTTTTCTGAAATTGGTGCTAGGTCTATTGTACAGCTCAAAAAACATCCTTTGATTCATAGATTTCTTCCTGTCTTAATGTTATGGCACTGGGACTCCTCAGCTCATTGTATCCCCAGCATGTCTCATAGTCATTTTCCCTTCTGTCTTTTTGTCTATTGTTCTTGCTGAGCTCCACCTTTCTGTTGCCAGAGAAAGGCCTCTTTGTAATGAGATCCTGACATGAAAGGAGACTTTGTTTGTTTCAGGGAGGTTCATACAATAGCTGGCATTAGTTCTGTGACTAAGAGTGAGCACAGCATTCCACTGAAACCAGTAATAGGGCCAGTGTAATGGATGGGACACATGCCAAGCTGCACCACAATTAAAAGTAAACAGTTCCATAGCAATGGCTTAACAATGTGTTGCTATTGATAATGCTAGCAGAGGATGATGGTAATAGTATGAATTTGTTTGTATCAGTAGACTTGCATTTCAAAATGTTATCAGCATATTGGTGTATAAGTTGAAGTTAGCTTGGAAAGAAAAAAAGCGTCTGGACTTCTTTAAGTTGCTTGAAGATGTTTCACCTCTCATCCAAGAAGCTTCTTCAGTTCTAAGGTCAAACGGTGAAGAGTCCCATATTTAATCCCTGTTTGAGTGTCCCGGGGAGGGGGGGGGGGGACGACAACGACAATGAACCCCCTAAGGATCCTCTACCTAATCACATGAGCCAAGGTGTGAAAAGGGGTGTGGGTCACAATCAGCGAAGGTTTCGGGTGAGCTCATGGTGAAATCTAGCCCCACCCTATCATGTGATTTCCCAGAATGTGAGTGGGCGTTAAGGCGTCTGTTAAGAGATCTCAAAGCTGGATTATAGATGGCAGACAGTTGGTGTCGTAAACCACTGCCTCTGATCAAAGATGGCCGTTCACAGTGGACCTAGATAGCTTCTTTCACTCCTATTTCAAACCATCTTCTCTGTCCAAAATGTGAACATTGGCATCCTCGAAAGAGTGACCTTTATCCTTTAGATGCAGATGGATAGCCGAGTATTGTCCCATGGAGGTGGCTCTTCTATGTTGTGCAATGTGTTTATGAAGTGGCTGTTTGGTCTCTCCAATGTAGAGGTCTGTGCATTCCTTGCTACACTACAGAATACACTACATTGTTAGATTTGTGTGTTTTGTCTTTGGGATGAACCAGTTTCTGTCTGAAGTAAACTGGGATGTCGTGCCTGGAGAAGACTCTCCTGAGTTTTTCGGATACACCGGCTACATAGTGTCAGGGTTCCTGGGTCATTGACCCAGCAACTTCAGTTTGTTCATGTTCAGTTTATTTTCTACATGCTCGTGTTTCACTGTGCCAACTTTCTGTCTCTGTGTATTATGTTCTAGTTCCACTATATGTGTTATTAGCCACATTATGTTCAGCTGTGTACTCACCGGTCTCTCATTATCATCCTCATCAGTCTGTGTATTTAAGTCATCGGTTTCCACCAGTTCATTGTCTAGTCATTAACGTTGTCTACCTCGCATGTTCCAGTTCGGTTCAGTTCAGTCAGTCTTTCAGTCAGTCAATCAGCCAGTCATCCGTCTCATGTTCTGTTCATCCATTCTGTATAATAAACACCATCTTCATTCCACACTAGCCCGTGAGTCCTGCATTTGGGTCCGCTCTTCCTCACCTCCACACAGCGAAGCCCTGACACATAGGGGATGACAATGTTGTTGCGTTTGTCTTTCTTATCCTCCCCAGCTGGTGTCTGATCTTCTTTTCTGTGCATCTTTGCTGACTTGATGAAAGCCCAATTAGGATAACCACATGTTTTTGAGAGCTTCCTTTACATGTGTGTGTTCCCTCTATTTCCCTCCAGGCTTAGAGGGAACATTTTCTCCCCAGTGTTGTAAGGTCCTGATTACTCCAAGTTTGTGTTCCAGAGGGTGGTGGGAGTCAAAGAGGAGGTACTGGTCTGTGTGTGTGGGCTTCCAGTAAACTTCAGTGTTGATGTTCCCAGTCTCTTCAATGCGCACGGTGCAGTCCAGGAAGACAGACAATTATCGTTTGTTTCTTCCGTGGTGAACTAACCACAGAGTTAATGTGGGGATAAAGTATCTCCTTGGCAAATCCTGCACTTGATGGTGACATATGAAATTGGTTTGAACTTGGCCTCTTTTGTTATTCATCACATTCCTCAGCAAATTTCAGATAAACGCTCTTAGGGTCTATGTGTGAGGCATTGAGTCATAGAGGCTTTCTTTTATTCAGTCCAGGCAATACACAGGTTGGTCAGTCTGGTCTTACTGGTGTTTCTATATATTTTTCCTGGGCCCTGCTGGTGTATTGAGCTATGTGCCAGTTCATCATGGCCACTATGATGCCTGACAAGACATTCCATGTTGTGCTGAGGGAGGTTATTGGCTGGTATTTGGATAAGACTGGTCCTTAGAGGAGATCCTTGAGGATAAGGGCTGTTCTTTCTTTGGTTAGCCATTCTGGGTGCATCTTATCCAGTAGGCATGAATTATGCTAGGGCCTGATGTTGTCCACTGAGCACTGGAACCCATTCTCATACCTTTCTACAGCTAGGATAGTTAACTAGTTTCTGTTCGTGCTGCCTTGATCTTGGTCTCTAGTCTCCTTCTTCTTGTGGCTGTTTAACTTGTAGCCAAGCATCTCAAGGATCACTGTTGCTGTGGTGTACATCAGCTGCTTGTTCTTACTGATGGTCCCAGTTGGTTGATTCTCCATACTATCTTCTAGTAGACCTTTAGAGGGTACTTCACATAGTCTTGATAATCAGCCTTGGATGGTCCAGTTCCCAGTTTAGCTATGACCCTCTCTTTCAGGTTAGCTGCTTTCAGTTTCAATACCTTCAAGTGTAAAGTTTGGTGAAGGGTGGTTTATGGTGTGAGGTTTTTTTTTTGGGAGTTGGACTCAAGCCTTCACAGAGGCGTTGAAGCTGTTATAGCTACAAATTTGGGCAAGCATAATATTATACATCTTTTCACCTTCGTATGTTACCATATCCCCTTTCTTTTTAAGAATGCTTATTAATGGTCATTATTTGACTTTGGTGTTGCTGTGTACTGTGCGTACAGTGATGTCAAAAAGTGTATTTTACATTGTGATAGAGTTGAGACTGCAGAAACCAATACATCCAAAAATATGGCGTTATTATTTCAATTTGCAAGTGCGAATGTTGCATGTTGAGGAGAAAATTATTATGAGGTAACAAAAGTTTAATTTGAGCGAACAAAATTCATTGCTGCTTGCAAGAAATGTATTTCAGTTTTTGCTATTATCTATATACACACACAATAACAGCCCCTCTCGCTTAGTTGTTGGCATTTGCTCTTGCTCAGATCTCTGCTCTGTGTGCTGACAGACATCTGCTGACCTGCTCTCAGTCTGTCGTTTGCACTCACAACATCTCTGCTCAGTGCACGTACAACTCTCTGTACACCATTATAAGTGTGCCACAAAACCATCCAATCAAAGAATTGGATGCAAAAATTCTGATTGACTGTTATGGTCTCCAATCAGCTTGCTAGATAGTGCATTCTGGAGACATGGTCCAGAATGTAGCTAAACCTGTTTTCGCTGAGCATGTTTAATTATTTTATTTTAATATATATATATTTTAAGAGCATTGTTGGTTTTAATCTAGTTTAAACCAAACCACCCCACTGGCTGGCCATATCGGATGTTACAGGGGATATTTTTGCAAGTGCTAAATGAAACCATGAAAGATCAGCTCGTCTTTCACGATTAGCCTGCCTCTTTCGCAGTTAGTTTCCCTTTCCCTATGGATTGACAACCGCCTGAAAGAAAAAGAAGCTGAGAAGAACTACAGACCCCACAGGCATTTGGCTCACGCACTTCCAGTTCCTGTCACTCCTGCTCCCCTTCCAGTACTGTAACTTGCCTCCATCGCGGTTCTGTCACTTAACCTGTCTCACCTCCGTGTGCCCACCCGAATATGCAGAACCTCATGCCCATAACAACACCACTCCAGATCTCTCTACCATCTCATCTGAGTAGCATGACATATAGGAGGTTTTCAGTAAACAAAATGCCATCTCACTTCCACCTCACAGACCAAATGATTGCGCGATTGAACTCCTCCCCGGATCTCTCTTCCCACTAGCTGTCTTTACATCTTGTCCTGGCCTGAACGAGCAGCCATGGAAAATATTTTCAGGAATCTCTCGCAGCAGGCATAATCTCCCCGTCCTTGAAGAACCATTCATCTGTGCATAGATTATAGGGGTCTGAATGACATTACAGTCAAAAACAAATACCCACTGCCTTTAATGAACTCTGCTTTCAAACATCTTCATGGTGCCACGATATTTACCAAAATCAACCTCTGCAACACATATAATTTGATTCGCATAAGACAGAGAGATGATGGAAGACTGCATTCAATACACCACTTGGACATTTCAGATATTTGGTAATGCTTTTGGGCTAACCAATGCCCCAAGTCTTCCAAGCTGTTGTGAATGATATTCTTAGAGACTTTTTGAACAGATTCATTTTTGTATATCTGGATGATGTTCTGATCTACTGAAAACTCGAGGAACACCAAGCTCATGTCCATGCACCTCCTTGAAAGCGAATCCTATGTCAAAGCTTGAAATTGTGAATTTCACTTACCGTCTGTGTCTTTTCTGGGCTACATCCTGGTAGGAGGGCAGGTGAAGGCAGGTCCGGCCAAAGCCCAAGCGGTCAAGGAATGGCCAACTCCCACATCACAGAAACATATTCAACGGTTCTTGGGGTTTGCCAATTTCTACAGATGGTTTATACGCAACTACAGCCCGGTAGCCTCACCCTTAACATGCCTCACGTCCACCAATGTTCCATTGTGCCTTTTTTTCTCGTCGCCTCACCCCTGTACAGAGAAATTATGATGTGGGCGACTATTAGCAGTTAAACCTCCCTGGAGGAGTGGCGAAACCTGCTGGAGACAATGGAGCAACCATTCACCATATGGGCTGCTCACAAGAACTTAACTCACCTTAGAATACCTAAGAGACTAAAGGCACACCAGGCACATTTTTTCCCATTTCTTTCTGCCCAGGTTATCGTAATGACAAACAGGACACACTTTCTCACCAGTTCGTCTCCGAACTGATCATTCGTATCTCCCAACCATCCTCCCCTCTACATGCAAGATTGGGTACATAGCCGGACATTGCTGGAGACTGAAACTGACCTGGGAACTGGTCCAGTGAATCAACGCTTTGTGCCAGCAGCATCCCGTCCTGGACTGGGTTCATACTGGCCAAATACTGGCCATTCAAGGAACAGTCAGACCATTTCTTTATTCATGAGGTATTTCTGGTGGGATACTCTGGATAAAGATGTCAGGGAGTATGTGAGGGCCTGCACTCCCTGCGCCTGGAACAATACCCACACCCAACGTCCCGTGGGTTTGCTACAGCCTTTAGTTACGCCATACCGACCTGGGTCACATACAGCATTGGACTAGCTGTTATACAGTTAGGTTATGGTTACAGTAATTATTTGGGCAGTGATTCTTTCTTTTGTCATTTTGCCTCTGTCCACTTCTGTTCATTACATTTTAAACAAACAAACAACCAAAAAACAAATCAAGAAAAGAAAGAAAAAATCCAAATCAGATTAAGTGCAGTTTTGAAAAAGTATGGCTTCTAGTTTTTAGAAATTACAACAATTTTTAAAAATAGTCTCTGATTTTCAGAAGCTCAAGAAATATGGACCTAAGTTTAAGATACTTGACATATTGTAAAGGTATTTGGTCCACTATTTTCTTACTAAACGGACAAGTATAAAATTCTCTCAATATCCTTTTGTGTGTGTATGTGTGTGTATATAAACAGGTCAAATGCGGAACCGTGCCAAAGGCAGAAGTGTAGGTAATTTAGTCCAGAGGGTGAATGTTACTCTGGGCGAGCGTGGAGACAGACTAACTCGTGCTGAGGACAAAACTGTGGAACTGACACACAAAGTCCAGCAGTTTGCAGACACTGCTCATAAGGTAACATATGCAGCCTTCTCTGCTAGATTAATCATTCAAAATTGTATATAGTATAGATAGTAGAATAGATAACCCATATTTGCACAATCGTTTGTCAAAATTTAACTGCCATACATTTTTTATTTCTGTTGTTCTATTTCCTATACAGCTAGCCCTGAAGTATTCAAAGTAGAGTGTACTGGAGAGAGAATACCGCTAACTCTGGAAGATGCTAATAAGAAGAATATAAGAAGATTTACTCTTGGGCTCCAGGATGTTACTAATTTGTTTCTATTTTAACTAAATGTATCAAAGACAACTAAATAATATGTCCCTGTGTTCTGGGGCGCCTCTGCCCATAGGTAAATATCCCATGAACTGTGTTTTGTCTGTTGTCAGATACTTTTATGAAAAGGAAAAAGTGGATTTATTTAACATTTGTGTTGTTCTAAAATAGCTTTTGTATTTTAGCTTTTGTACAATAGCCTTGAAATTTATTTGAAAGCCACTCCAGAGAAAAATTAGTACTGCTCTCAGTGAATGGCATTAATTACTCCATTTGATTTAGTTTGATTTTATGTTGATTTAATGTGCTTTAATTTGTATATTTCATAGTCTTCTTCAGTCTGGCATTATCAGTTGTTGTCTTTTTGTGCGTGTGTATGTACACTCACTGTCCAGTGTCTTATGTGTTGTCTACTATGTTCACATTATGTTTCCTGAACATCAAAGTGTCACGCTGTATTTACGCTGCTGTGCTGTGTATGTCATTTAATCCATGTTAGTATTGTCTTAGAAAGTGGAGTAAAGGTACGATGGTTTAGTTTAAGTGGTTAGGGTACAGGGTACCTTAAGGATGTTTAAATGCTGCCTTTAGAAGACTCACAGCAGTGAATAGAGGATTACTTAAATCAGACTGACTCATTCTAACCCAACTTCTATTAAATGTTTTCTTTATTGCTTCTAGTGGCATTTTATATATGTGGTATGTCTGAAATTTTTCTTCAAACCTATCAACTCTTCTCTGTGATCTAATTAAATAAAAACATGTTGAGCTTATACAGGGTATCAGCTGTTCCTCTAATAGTAAAAAAAATAAAAAATAGTCCACATATTAGTCTCACAGTACAAAAGATGTGAAGGAGACACTATTTTTTTAAAGGTAAACAAAGAACCTCCTGATTTTCATTGGCTGTCTTTTTTTCTTCTTAGGAGTCAGAGGTAGGTCATGACCTATTCATGATCTACAGATAACCTATAGGTCATGATTAGGTGAATGAGGTCCTCTGTGTAGGTTCTTAGTCATCCAAGTCTCATAATCTTAGGTGAGGTGAATGACGTTTGTAGTAAAAAACACTTTGAGTGTTCAGTTAGAGTAAAAGAGCTCTGTAAGTGTCTGTCCATTAAAATTTGTCCAGTGTAATGGACATCAGCCCTATAAGCTAAAAAGGAAGCATAAAAATAAATAAACAAACAAACACCCACACCAGGACAGAGAGAAAAAAAGGCACCCCCATTCCCGTTACGGCCACCCAAATCACAAAGGTCCAAACACCAGCTCTTATGGTGGTGAAAGAAGGCAACACGAATCCAGAAATGTCACGCAGAGTAAAGATAAGGACCGATTCACAATGCACACCAGTGCATAGAGCCAGAAAACGTGAAAAAAGGCTTTCACCACAGCCCAAAAGCCTCCACCAACATCTGAAAGAGGCCAGAAAGCTCATGCCAGACCCACCCTAGTAGCACAAACAGCCAGGATGAGAAGCTTAAAGCACCAGAGGAACCTACGAACAGCTAACAGACCCAGAGCCCAGGAAGGACACCAGCTGGCACAACCCCAGCAGCACAGTTACCTCACCTTTTAAACAGCTTGGACCTTAGAGAGGTCCAGCAACTTACAATATATAGTATACACTATAATATAACAGAGTGGTTTTATTTTCACTGACCAAATAACCACATTTGCTCAGGGCCTTCTTGATATGACGCTTTTCTGCTTCCCTGGACACTCTATCTGTGGGGATGGTGTTGGTCACAGTGGAACACCACCAAGTCGTTGGTTCAGGTATGTGGATGGCATCTGGGTGAAGATTAAGTCTCATGATGTACCCCAATTTACTGATCACACATAATGACGGATCCTGATGGATCAGCAAGAGTCTCCATTCTTTTTCTGAGAAAACAATTTTTTTTTGTTTACGGTGACAACTCCCCCCCCCCCCCCCCCCCCCCCCCTCCCTCCCCACAATCCTTCCACTGGGTTTGTAAACTGCCTTTGGGATGTGACAAGCACTGGACCCATCACTGGCTGCAGCTTCATGTGCATGGAATGATGCAAATGATGACAAATTTCTTCTTCCCTCATCATGCATGTGACGCTAATCGGTGTAACACATAGTGATGGGCATGTCTTAGCACTTGGCTGAGGGGTTGAGCTGCCCCACCGAATCAGTCAGTAGAATCATACTGCTGTCAGGCCACACAGCACTCTCCTCTAGCTTACAGGCCTCTGTTTACCTTCAATGAGCTACAGTGCTTACCTCTCCCTGTTGCAGTTTGTGAGATACTTGAAGGACATAATTTCCATTTGGCATATGATGTGCTTGTCAATGCCATTAAGCTCTTACACATATCAATGTCAAGCAGATGACTGTGCAGTTATTTCTCAAAGTCTTAAAGTCTGATGAAGCATCTGAGTTTAATGCCCTTAACCCAACTTTTATTTATTCAGTTTAACTAAAAGCACATGTGTGCGGTTCCAGTGAGGAAATGCTAAAGTGCCATACTCATATTGTTCCGATATTGAACAGATTTAACTGACATTTGAGCTACAAATATGTGTATCTGTTGTATTTTTTTAAACTAATATTGTAGTTACCTTACAACAATGTAATCATTATCATATTCTGATCATTATCAGAATCATTATAATAATCATAATAATTTGTCACAGTCACAGTCAGTTATACATGCAGGGTCTATATGTCCAGGATGAACTTTCACTCAGTTTACCTTGTACTTTTATCAGTATCAGAATCAATATGGCTTATGGACACAAATATGCTTAAATACCTTCAAAATGACTAAAAGCCCCAACTTACAACTCATACATAACTCTCCAAAGAACAAAGATGTTCCCATTCAGATATGTTCAGATATGTTCCAAGATGTGCCTTGCAGATTCAAACATATGCACCCACTGCAGAGGAAATTCAGTTCTGTAGTGGGAATATCAATTGTATGTGTGTGTGTGTGTATGTATTCACATATTTTAATCCAAAAATTTGTATAATCATTTATCCTGGTTCTTGTGTAAAAACAAATTACATAATTTATGCAGATTTGACAAGAAGATGTTTCCAGGGTAGCAGGCACAGCTGTGACCCACATCTTCATGGTTCACTGTTTGACCAGCCTGATTCACCCGAGAGCTATTGTGGACACAGATCAGCAGGGGGCATGGTATGATGGGAAAACATATTATAATATTTCCTAGATCTGAGAAACCCACAGAGAGGTTATACAAATGAAAGAGCAGAAACTCCTCAAATACAGGGCTCTGGTTAAGCTTGTTCCATTAAGGTTATGCAGCAAACAGCAAGATGTTGAAGTAATTCATGTTTCTAACAAAATATGTCAAATAAAACAGTGACACTGACAAGTAAAACTAAATTGAATTTACCTGAACTGAAATTGAGTAATCTTCTACTCTGATGAGTAAAGGGAATACCATTAGGACACAGTGATGATCTTGTGCTTGGTTTCATACTTTTATCACAAGAGGGCAGTAGTATGTCACTGAAAATTGGCCTCAACTGGGTTCACACAGAATAACTATTTATAAAATTATTATTAAGAGGCTACTTAGAATTTGTCCGAGTTAGTCACAAATAGAATTTTATGAAATATAAAGCTGATTTTCTCCTCAATTTCCAACACTAACCAAATATAACTACAAAAGCCCCCCGACCCCCCCCCCCCCCCCCCCCCCCCCCCACACACACACACACACACAAAAACAACCAAATAACAAATACCAAAAATAAAACAAAACAAAACTTCATTGCTCTGTAAGTTGGAGACTTACTGAGCCCAGACACTGCTCCACTAAATCAACTCGCTCTTGTCCTTCCAATTAATTCTTATCCATGACCAGTTTCATCTCCTGCGACATGGCAGGAGAGGGCTGGCTGTGATGGATGTGACATTAACGGGAAATGAAACCAGGGAGATGCAATGCCCCTGTCCAGTAGTGGCATTTGTCACTGCCCTGGTCAGGCAGATTGGGCCAGCCTTAACCAATGACTAAGATTAATGATGACGGTGGCCCTGTCTTTGTCTCCATGTGTTGTTTCCTAAAGCACATCACAGTCTCAAAAGTCTGCCTCATATTAACCCCACACACATCACAGACACAGCATCCACTTGTAAATAGGGGACTCATTGCGTTCATTTCTTCCAGTAATTGTGGTGATATGTATGCCTATTTGATTTAAAAATGACAGTTTTGGCTAAAAAATAAACTTAAACCCAGGAAGACAAAAAGAGTGGAAATTATATATTTTTACACTTAAATTTGAGTGTTTTGCAGCTATCTGGACTGGTGCGCAGTGTGGTGGGAATACCAAATCCTTGTTTATAATGAAGTAATAAAATAACCTTAAATGCACAGAAAACGGCCTTCCTCTGACAGATGAACTAGCCAGGCAGACTCAGATGGATGGGGGTTTGGGCCAATGGTATAGGAGTTCAGGGAAGCAGCATATACGCCTGGTCATCCATCATTCGCTGACACATCCAGTTATCTTCACCACATATACATGCAGATGTAATGCTGTGTTTGATCAGTAATCTGGCAATTCCTAGACAACACACATTTAAAGTTATATAACAGCTTGTTTTGATGAAGACTATCTGAATGATCTTGTTGATGATATTCACTAACCACCAATGTGTGCTAAATTCTGAAGGTACCACAGAGAGCATAATCCACTATTAAGGTCAGTCATATTAAGAGTGTAATATGTACCCATATTTAAAAGAGTCTCCATTTTACTCATGCTTGGCCAAGTGCCATCATTACATGTGGCCCAGTAATATCTGTAAAATGTTGCAAACATGCAGTTGATGCACCTGGCATGGTTGTGCATTGGTAGTCTGTAGGTGTAGGCTTTGCACGCCAATATCTTCCTGTAGCTGTATGCTGTTGCCAGGGGGTGTGTCACAAATTGAATATACAGGGAGTGCAGAATTATTAGGCAAATGAGTATTTTGTCCACATCATCCTCTTCATGCATGTTGTCTTACTCCAAGCTGTATAGGCTCGAAAGCCTACTACCAATTAAGCATATTAGGTGATGTGCATCTCTGTAATGAGAAGGGGTGTGGTCTAATGACATCAACACCCTATATCAGGTGTGCATAATTATTAGGCAACGTCCTTTCCTTTGGCAAAATGGGTCAAAAGAAGGACTTGACAGGCTCAGAAAAGTCAAAAATAGTGAGATATCTTGCAGAGGGATGCAGCAGTCTCAAAATTGCAAAGCTTCTGAAGCGTGATCATCGAACAATCAAGCGTTTCATTCAAAATAGTCAACAGGGTCGCAAGAAGCGTGTGGAAAAACCAAGGCGCAAAATAACTGCCCATGAACTGAGAAAAGTCAAGCGTGCAGCTGCCAAGATGCCACTTGCCACCAGTTTGGCCATATTTCAGAGCTGCAACATCACTGGAGTGCCCAAAAGCACAAGGTGTGCAATACTCAGAGACATGGCCAAGGTATGAAAGGCTGAAAGACGACCACCACTGAACAAGACACACAAGCTGAAACGTCAAGACTGGGCCAAGAAATATCTCAAGACTGATTTTTCTAAGGTTTTATGGACTGATGAAATGAGAGTGAGTCTTGGTGGGCCAGATGGATGGGCCCGTGGCTGGATTGGTAAAGGGCAGAGAGCTCCAGTCCGACTCAGACGCCAGCAAGGTGGAGGTGGAGTACTGGTTTGGGCTGGTATCATCAAAGATGAGCTTGTGGGGCCTTTTCTGGTTGAGGATGGAGTCAAGCTCAACTCCCAGTCCTACTGCCAGTTTCTGGAAGACACCTTCTTCAAGCAGTGGTACAGGAAGAAGTCTGCATCCTTCAAGAAAAACATGATTTTCATGCAGGACAATGCTCCATCACACGTGTCCAAGTACTCCACAGCGTGGTTGGCAAGAAAGGGTATAAAAGAAGACAAACTAATGACATGGCCTCCTTGTTCACCTGATCTGAACCCCATTGAGAACCTGTGGTCCATCATCAAATGTGAGATTTACAAGGAGGGAAAACAGTACACCTCTCTGAACAGTGTCTGGGAGGCTGTGGTTGCTGCTGCACGCAATGTTGATGGTGAACAGATCAAAACACTGACAGAATCCATGGATGGCAGGCTTTTGAGTGTCCTTGCAAAGAAAGGTGGCTATATTGGTTGCTGATTTGTTTTTGTTTTGTTTTTGAATGTCAGAAATGTATATTTGTGAATGTGGAGATGTTATATTGGTGTCACTGGTAAAAATAAATGATTGAAATGGATATATATTTGTTTTTTGTTAAGTTGCCTAATAATTATGCACAGTAATAGTCACCTGCACACACAGATATCCCCCTAAAATAGCTAAAACTAAAAACAAACTAAAAACTACTTCCAAAAACATTCAGCTTTGATATTAATGAGTTTTTTGGGTTCATTGAGAACATGGTTGTTGTTCGATAATAACATTATTCCTCAAAAATACAACTTGCCTAATAATTCTGCACTCCCTGTAGATAATGTGGAATACCGGCTACTTTTGTCCATGTTTGCAATATAGTTAGTCCTTTATATTTGTCTACCGAAAACATTATCTGTACTTCTGATGCTTTTTTATATTACTATTTTATACCTTTTCATCTATTTGGTGAACTGTGGTGTCACATCTTTACCTGTTCAAACCAGTAGCAGCTCATCAATAGAGGGTGCTAAGCTACTGCCCCCATAAAAATACTGCATGGAAAAAAATCCATCACATTTAATTACAAATATATGATATACCATACAAATAAGAACAGTTTGCTCATACAAAATGTGTGGTAGCCTTCATGTTTGTGGCGGAGGTGTGGTCCCGGGCGCGTCTGCAGGAGAGGAGTGGTGCAGTGGGCTCAACGGGGCGGTGCTGGAGATGCCGGTGAGAACAGCTGTCGGTCCCAGCTGATTTCCCTCTTTTTCCGCTCCTCTCCGTCTCACTATAAAAAGGGAAGGAAACCATTATCAGTCCAAATCGCCATCAGCTGTTCTCACCGGCATCTCCAGCACCGCCCTGTTGAGCCCACTGCACCACTCCTCCCCTGCAGACGCGCCCGGGACCACACCTCCGCCACAATGTCCTTGCTAGAATGCATTTAGTGATCAAACTGCATTACATTATGCGTTAGGTTCTTGTGAATAATATAATTATGTTTCGACTTCCTTTTATGGTTGCCAGCTAAATGGGAGTGGGACAGATTAATATACTTTGCTTGTCCTTCCATGATGGCTCCTCCTCTTCCTCCTCTTTCTTGGGTTTCTGCTGCCTGAGGTATTCACTGAGCAGACAGTCGGTTGGGGCCATCTTCCTGATGTATTCGTGGATGTTCGTTGTTTCATCCTGGACTCTGGTACTGACACTCACTAGTCCCCGGCCTCCTTCCTTCCGCTTAGTGTACAGCCTCAGGGTGCTGGACTTGGGGTGAAACCCTCCGTGCATGGTCCCGAGCTTACTTGTCTTGATGTCAGTGGCTTTTATCTCCTCCTTTGTCCATCTTATTATCCCAGCAGGGTATCTGATCACAGGCAGGGCGTAGGTGTGGATAGCCTGGATCATGTTCTTAATGTATACACATCCAGAAATGCATATACTATTATATATTGTACATATATTTATTAGTTTCAGATGTAGCCATTCTTGTATTTTGCTTGTTTACATTATTGTATTTTGCACAACTCTGTTGCTTGTGAAGCTCGCACACAAGAATTTCACTCACATGTACTCTACCAATGTACCTGCACATGTGATGTGACAATAAAAGTGATTTGATTTGATTTGATTTAATGTTCAGCTGACTCCTCAGGACTTGCCTGACCCTCTGCAGATACTTGGTGGGTGCAGCTTTCCTAGCGGCCTCTTCGTGGTTCCCATTTGCCTGTGGGATCCCCAGGTACTTGTAACTGTCCTCTATGTCTGCAATGTTGTCTTCTGGTAGTTTGATCCCCTCAGTTCTGACTACCTTCCCTCCCTTTGTTATCATCTGACTACACTTCTCCAGTCTGAATAACATTCCGATGTCATTGCTGTATATCCTGGTGGTGTGGATCAGTGAATCGATGTCTCGTTCACTCTTGGGATACAGCTTGATGTCATCCATGTACAGGAGGTGGCTGACAACTGCTCCATTCCGTAGTCAGTATCTGTAGCCAGTCTTGTCAATGATCTCACTGAGGGGGTTCATGCCATTCAGTGAGATCATTGTGGGGACAGAGCATCTTACTTGATGGTGACTTGTACAATGGGCTTGAAGTTTCCCTCCAGTGTTGTACACCATATCCTCACTGAGTTCCTGATAAAGGCTCTTAGGGTCCTGTTGACCTTGTATAGTTCTAGGCATTCCAGGATCCAGATGTGGGGCGCTGAGTAATAGGCCTTCTTGTAGTCAATCCAGGCAGTGCACAGGTTGGTCAGCCTAGTCTTGCAATCTTGGCTGACTACGCCGTCTGCCAGTAGCTGGTGTTTTGCGCCTCTGGTATTCTAGCCAGACCCCACACACCTGCCCCACCAACCTCCCTGGCACTGACCCTTGAGTTCACCTCACCACCCCTCCCCTGCAACTGAGCCATGGACCACACCCCTGCCACTGAGGGTGCTGGTTCTGTGGAGAACAGCTGGTTTATTCTCCTGCCTTCTATCTCTCTGGTGTACCTCTTCAAGCGGCTGTCCAAGGCTGTGAGTGTTTCCTTGGCAGTTTCCAAGGCCTCAGGTATGGACAGCTTCCTGTATTTCCTAGGCACCTACTTCATCGCACCTTTCTGCAGCTCTAATAGTTGGCTAACCTCCCTTCGTGCTACCTTGCATCCCATGATGCACTTCTTCCTCTTCAGTCACATTTCTCACTCTCTATGTGTTAATAGACCTCTCAGCACTGAATCACACTTGTTATTAATCTCTCTCTCTTCCACAGCATGTCATTTTATCCGATCTTCCTTCTCTCACCCCAATCAGTCATGGCAGATGGCTGTCCCTCCCTGAGTTTTTCCTTCCCACTGTCGCCAAAGCGCTTGTGCATAGGGGGTAATATGATAATTTGCCTTGAGGCAACTGTTGTTGTAATTTGGTGCTATGTAAATAAAACTGATTTGAACAGAATTTAATTGAAACGCTCACCCTTGCCTCACACCTACACAAAACAACTACCTCCAGCCCTCACCCCTCCCGTCTGATCCCCTACCTGCACTAAGGATCTGCAAAGAGGATGTGGCTGCTGAGACAGAAAACCAGGAAGGCTGTTGGTGTGTCCCCTTCGTGCCTGAAAGTTTTTACCGGCCAACTAGCCCGCCATCTTCACCTGGATCTTTAACACATCTCTACAGCTGTGTGAAGTGCCCTCCTGCTTGAAACGCTCGACCACCATTCTGATCCCAACGAAGTCCACCATCACAGGATTAAGTGACTACAGGCCTGTCGCCCTAATGTCTGTAGTCATGAAGTGCTTTGGGACTGTACAACATACTGGATTACCTTGACCAACCTGGGACATACACCAGGATACTGTTTGTGGACTTCAGCTCTGCCTTTAGCACCATAATCCCAGATGTCTTCCACCGAAAGCTAACACTGTCCCCGCCTTCACCTTTTAGTGGATTACCAGCTTCCTGATGGACAGGCAGCAGCAGGTGAGGCTAAGGGGGCATCACATCCCACTACTCAGTTTTGCACTTATCGTTTCCTTAGTTTTTTAAGACTTTATTAAACCGAATGTTTCTATTTTTTTTTCTTGGATGAAAAGAGAAAAGTTGAACCAGAGTTTCTTGCTTGTGTGCACAACTTGTGTGTATAACAAATAAAGATTATTCTGATTTTGATTCCTGGCTGCTCCAGTCAGCACCCTAAATTTACCTTGCTCCTCTTGTGTTCATCGGAACGTGAATGCGTGTGAACATTAGAAAGCACGTGTGAATGGGTGAGTAAGACATGTTGTATAAAGCACTTTAAGTGCTCAAAAGGAGTAGAAAAGTCTATTTATCTCTCTAACCTGCTCTGCCAGTCACTCAATTCCAATCAATTCTCCTTTAATCCCCAACCTCGCACACAACTCCCTATAAGACTTTTCATTTGCCACCTCTGTCTTTGCTGTACACCAAGCCTCCCAGTACACTTGTCTACTTTTCTCTTGGTTTCTAATAGTAATCCTGCAGACTACCTAGCTGCAGATACCATTTTGCAGTCTCCTATCTATTTCAGACTGCACATTCTGCACATTCTATGTGCTCCTTCGTGCACTCTTACACACTGTATGTTTCAGTCTAAAAGGTGCCAGATCAAACTCACCTGCTAACACTGAGAAAAAAGTCAGTTGCTATGGTAGCATCTTGTGCATTATATAAACAAACAGCAGAAGCAGGAACAACCTACATATACACAATAATTTTGGTGTAAAAAGATTTTTGTAAGGATTTTATGTAAGGCTTTGGAAGACTCACTGCTAACACTGTCACGGTTCTGGGTCCGTCGGACCCAGTAGTTTGAGTTTTATTATGTTTTGGTTTTAGTTTGCATCAGGGGTTGTTTTCTTGTTCTCTGGTAGTGTTGATTATGATGATGTTTATTATTTGAGTTTCATGTTTCTGTGGTGTTTAGGATTTGTTCTTCAGTTGTGTCTGCTTAGTATTTGTCTAGCTCCATGTGCCATTTTCTGCCTGTCTCTCTATGTCGAGTTTGTGTCTTAGTGTGATGGTTGCTTGTTCCTGTTTTATTGTGATGGTCTGCGTCTCATGTGAGTGTGTTCAGTTTTACCTTTGTCTCGTCTTGTTGATTATTCCCAGCTGTGTCCACCACCTGTGTGTAATTCCCCTGTGATTCTCTGTGTATTTAAGTCATGTCTGCCGTCATTGTAGTTGCTGGTCCGTCTGTGTTTCCACCCCGCGTCATCTGTGTGTTTCCCTGCTGTCAACCGCCAAGTGTTTCTGCTCATGTTCAGGTTCGTGTTCTGTAGTTAGTTTGTTCCCAGTCTAGTTAGTCATAGCTCCCTTTGCCGTTTGTATTTACTTTCATGCTCAATAAACCACCTTCACACCTTCACGACTGCCTGCGTTTGGATCCTCCTTCATTGCCTCCACACGGCTCACCTCACTCGCCGTGACAAACACATAGATAAGGACTCATTATCATACTTGTATTTTTGTAAAGCTCTCATGCATGTG
Source organism: Maylandia zebra (assembly GCF_041146795.1). Classification (NCBI taxonomy): domain Eukaryota; kingdom Metazoa; phylum Chordata; class Actinopteri; order Cichliformes; family Cichlidae; genus Maylandia; species Maylandia zebra. Next base: position 33,568,785 of record NC_135181.1, on the reverse strand, counting down.
CCTGGCACAGCCCAGATGCTGTGAAGTCATCGGTCCTGCATGGCTTCCTACTGTGAGGAAGGCATGCAGGAGTCTTTACTCTTCTCTCTCTGTCTCTGTTTCTCTGTCTCTCTCACGCACACACAATGCTAGTTTGGATGTGGCTCATGCTGGTGTAACTAATGCTTTTGTTCATTGCCCTTTATAATCTTTGTAACAGAATTAATAACCTCAGCAGTCCTTTGTCCTAAATAAGGACTTGGTTACTTAGTACACTTAAGCCCTTTTTGGTAGGTGAATCAATCTTTTGCTCCCTAGCCAACATGGCAAATGGACTGATTCTTATATAGCGCTTTTCTGCCCTCCTGGAGTACTCAAAACGCTCTATACAGCATGCCACATTCACCCATTCTTCTATGCTTTTAAGTGCTTACTATCTACCATTCACACACATTCATACTCCGATAGATGCATCTTGCCCAAGGATATTTGGCATACAAACTGGGGGAGCCAGGGATCGAACCACCAACCTTCCAATCAGTAGATGACCTGCTCTACCTCCTGAGTTACAGCCACCCCCATGCAGTTTGTTTGGCACCACCATGTGCAAAGCGGGACCTAGAAGGAGGAGGAGGGGATGATACCATCTCCAGCTGAGTCTGGTTGAAGGTAACAGTGATGCCTGCCAAGAGAACCCAGGGGACAGGGCTTAATGTGACTGAGGTGGTGGAGCAGAGAAGTCACTGTCCGTCCCTAGGGGATATGAATGTTGATTAAACATGTGCTCAGCCTTGGATATTGAGTAATTGGTTGTGGAGCAAATGTCAAGCATTTGTTAATTTCAGTATTATGTGGGGGTTCATAGTTTGTGATCGGTGAAGGAGGACAGACATGAGACATGTCTGTTTGTTCTCAGTGAGAAAAGGTGCTACTTGTCTTTAGGTGACAAATTCAGTCATATGACTGGAATGTGATATCCAAAAATTACTAAAAAATAAATAGCATTTCTAGCACTGTGAGAGCAAACCAGAAAACCTAGAGAAAACCTATACCGGAGAACAGTTACAATCCTACTGAAAGCCACTCCCTTTTTTACATTAAATTAATTAATTACTGAACGTTTATAACAAGACAAAAATTTTAATTAAATGTCAACATTTTGACCCAAGGAGAACAGGACTTAGTTCCAGGTGAAAGGAACTCTTAATGCTTTAGAATACTAAGAGACACCAGTGCAAAAAGCAAACATAGATGAGCAGGTTTGTAAAGGCAGGAAGGTGAATGCTGTGGCAATATAGTTTAGAGCTGGAAACCATGCTGGGAAGCCTTGCTGGGAATTTGTCTCATATTGGTCAAAAATCATTATTGTCAGTCTGAAAATGTTAGTGCTGATATTAGCATTTTGTCTGAAACAGCAAGGTAGACTTACATTTGTATTCACATATTTCATAAATATACACACTGGATAAGACGTCTTTAAACTTTTCTGTTTGGTAGGAAGGGAGACTTCAGTCAATAAACTTTGACTTCAGTCAAAGTATTGACCGGTATAATGATCTGGCAGGAGAAAGAGGCAACAAACTGAAATGTCATATATTACGCCAGCTAAAGTTTGAGATATGAGTCACTTTTAGTGGTCTGGTACATAATTAACCCATATTTCTGATAGCATTTAAAGTATTCATCTGATTTGGCGACAGTGACATTGTCTGAGTCTTCCTTCAAAATCTTTATAAAATGTAATCTGGCACATTCTTTTCACCCAGACAATTCCTGCAACACTCGCAGAAACAGTTTTAGCATTAGTGGCGAATTAGGAGCCCTCACTGTGAATACTGGAAAAAAAAATTCTGCGCCATCATCTGTGCAACCAGAACTGCATACACCTCATGTTTCTATCACTATTTTGTGTAGGTGCTTTGAGCTCTAAATGCAAAATCTGGATGTGGTTTATTTCTTCCAATCCAATCTAATGAGCATCATCTCTGTCTAGGGATGCAGGCTGTGGTTCTTGAATCTTCTTTGTGTGGCTGGACAGGTGTCTAACTGAATGATGAATGGCCCTGTTTCTCCCCACATAATTGGCTACTCGCTGTTTGGTCTTAGACTGCCTGCATGTCTGCTGGGCAGCTACCTCCATCTGTCAATCAACAACCTGCTGCCGCCTGGCTGGACCTCTGATAGCTATGCTAATGTGCAGTCCTCATGCCCCATTGGCTGAATGTGTGCTGGTCCAAGCTAATCCATTAAAGCGGTGACAGTAATAATCTCTCCCCAAACACAGGGCTCCAAGTGTGCTAAATGTTATTTGACCGTTCCTGTCACATTGGTGCTGCCAAGTGCACCGGTGAGGAGATGGATGAGCCTAGCTCTGGGCACTCATTCATCACCTGCTGACTTGTGTTTTTGTGCTGTATCAATAATTTAAGGGTTTCTGTGATTTTTGATTTGTTTCAATAAAGATTTTTTTTTCTCCGTTTCATTTTGTTTTGGGTAAAATTACTATACATTTGGTGTGTTTATTGTGTAAATTTAATTTGAAAGTTCATAAATTGTTAGTCACCGTTTTCTTTAATAATGTAAATCGACTTCTTAACCAGCTATGCTTGAAAGAACAGGAACAAAATATATGTAATCAATCCAGCTCTCTTCACAATTACTACTGTTTTCTCACACTGTGTATAAATATGCTTATGTGATGAAATATCACTGACCAGGATTGAATTTTCCGATAAGCAATAATGCTAAGAGTTTATTTTTTACAATAATTGCGCTGCCTTATTGCAGTAAATATAATCAACAATAAAGAGACACGCAAGACCAAATATTTAATCTGTCCAGTGTGACACACCCATTCTTAGATTCACAGGTAGCCATCCCACATGTGTTGGCATCTTTGTAATTTCATTAAACCCAGTGCATATTCGGTGTGTTTATTGTGTAATACGTCATTTAAAAGGTCAGAATTTGTTAGTGTTAGTGTTGTGTGTGTGTGTGTGTGTGTGTGTGTGTGTGTGTGTGTGTGTGTGTGTGTGTGTGTGTGTGTGTGTGTTTACGTGCAACACTGGGCCTGGAGCCAGCCACACATGTCAACAATCGAACTCACCTGCTGTTGATAATCCTCATCAGGACCTCACTATTTAACAGAGGGGCTTAGGTTCAGTCAGTGGTGGATTGTTGAGTCTCACAGTCAGTAAAATGCTGGTTCATTAAGGTGAACCTGTCATTTTTCAGAGAGAAGCTAACTAATCATTGTGTCTTGTTTTGCCAGGAACCCTGTGAGGAGAGTGTGGAGGGAGCCGAGCACCCTTTGTAAATACTGCATTGAAAATTGTATATCACACCACAGGCCAAGACAAAATTTGTCTTCTGTCAGCCCCACTTGACCCAGCTGACCCACCTGACCTAACCGCTGTACTTGCAGTTTACCACGATTTAGCTAAAGTGTTTAGCAAAGACCTAGCTCTCTCTCCTGCCTCACCGTCCCCACGACTGTGGCATTGATTTGCTTCCCGGGGCCCTCCCTTCCTACTATCCGTCTATACAGTCTCTCTAAAATGGAGGGGAAAGTCATGGAGTATTATATTACCGATTCTTGGGCTGCCGGGAAAATTCTGTCCATGTTCCCACTTGGTGCAGGTTTTTTTTTTCTTCGTAGAAAAAAAAAGACAAGTCTCTCTGCCCCTGTACCGATTTTTGTGGTTTGAGCAAAATCATGGGAAAAAGAACAAGTACCCTTGCCCTCTTTTGTCTTCAGCTTTTGAGTTACTGCAAGGAGTTACTATGTTCACCAAGCTTCATTTACGTAATTCTTACCATCCTCTCAGAATCAGAGAGGGAGATGAATGGAATCGAATAGCTGGTTATGCCATTTGGACTCAGTAATGTAAATAGTACAGAGAGTAAAGTACAGATACCTGAAAATTCTACTTAAATACTTTAACAAAGTATTTATACTTTACCACATCTGAAAACCAGATGCGAAATTCATACTATGCATTAATAGCACTGGTATGAGTCATCCACCAAAGCAACATCCATCCTTTAACTATTGAAGCGTAGTTTGTCATTTTGGGTATGAGACATGTCATTTTAATTAATCTTTTAAAATTCACTTTAGTTTGTCTTTGAACTCAAAAGTTCAAAGACAAACTAAAAAATCTAGGTTCTCTTAAAAAGTATATGTACTGTATGTACGGCTGCAAATTTTTGGTTACCAACTTGTAAATCTTGTTCATATCCCAGTCAGCATTCCCAAATGAGAATCTATGAAAGTTCTTGCATGTCCAATGGGGCATTTATAAAGGGACTGCAGAGGCAAAAAAGCCACATTTCAGCCAAAATAAAATTCATGCCAACGTGATCAATGTTAACGAAATGGCTTTGGCCATCATGCTCACTTATGATCAGAGGCGGAGCCAGACATTTGAAACACCCGGGGCTTAGCCCTAAAGGGTAGTATGCATGTGGGATTTTTTTTTTTTTTTTGGGGGGGGGGGGTTAGAAATGACTGAAAGATTGATAGGCTCTGTTTTGAGTTTTGTTCAAAAAAAGAATGACTTCATATAGGGAAAAATATATATCACATATGCAGGACACCTTAAACTAGTTTTTTAATTAAGCAGCAAGGCAGAACAAGGTCAGGGCTGCATCAAGACACGAGGACTAAACCCCAATTCAACCAGACCCAGAACTGATCCGGAATTAAAACAGGACTACAACAGTTCAAAATCAGGACTACTTAGGATTTAACCAAGACAGAACCACAATCAGAACTAGATGATAGTAGCACTAAAAATCATCATAGACCTGCACTACACTTATTTTTTTAATTCTACCAAAGTACACTATTTAGATTGAGAAAAGTTTATATAATTATTTAGCCTTGTTGTGCAAACAAGCCTGCATAACTTAATAAATGTAGAATTTGAAAAATAGCAAACCTAAAAATAAACACTAGGTACGAGATACATGAGTACCTATGATACGGTGATACTTTTGGTAAACAACCATTTGACTAACATGTGTGTCTCACCTGCTCTTGTTCATCTCTGTTCTGTCCTCATTCTCCATCTCCCTCTCTGTTCCTCTCTCTCCCTCTCTGTTCCTCTCTCTCCCTCTCTGTTCCTCTCTCTCCCTCTTTGTGCTGACAATCATCAAATATACAGTTGAAACCAGATATTTACAAACTCTTCAGATCAAAACACAAACACTTTTTTAATTGTAACATCAAATCAGACTAAATGTTTATTTTTTTAGATTGATAAATATAAAAAACATATTTGTTAACTTTAAGAGTAAAGAGAGAAATTGTCTGTATTTCTTAATTGCAAATGGCACCAAATTGTATTCAACATTGAGCCACACTTATGGAGCTCCACAGTTCTCTTCCTGGTGTTTTGGTTGACATCTCTTGATTTTCCCATGTCAAAGAAACAGGCTCTGTGTTTTGCCTTATATGCATCCACAGCTGTGCCACCAATTTACTCACATGGACTCTACGAACCTATCAGAAGCTTCTTCAGCTCAGAACAGAAACGTCTGGAGTTTCTTATTAATTAACAATAAACTTAGTGTACATGTACTCCTAAATTTGATCAAAGTGATAAAAATAGACAGCTCTGTCTCTCTTTATTCTGACATTTAACTAATTCAAAAGATATTTCAATATTTATCTAAAACAAAAGTTTACTCTAAATTGATGTTGTACAGTAAAAATGTTTTGTGTTTTCTCCCTAAAGTGTATGTAAATATCTGGTTACAAATGTGAATATCCTGCTGTGTACTGAAATCCCTCTCGTTTTGCATAGAAATATACTGAACAACATACAAAGCATAATATATAAAATAACATTTACCTGAGTTTTTTCTTTGAAAGAAGCCTCTAATGTCCATTCTTATATTTCAGTACATAACTGAAACCGATTTAGTCGGGGAGGGTAAGAACTGAAAATATGAAATAAACACACGTAAGCTAAGACTCTAAAAAAATAGCATTTGTTCGGCTTTTCATTTCGCAATTTGTTGATTCACTTGAAGAGCAAGTAACGTAATATTGGTCAAGTGATCAGTTTCATATCAATCTTTCGTGATGCACCGTCATATTTACATTATTTGTACAGTACGAATGATTTGCTTTGGTACCTGCTCAAACTTAAGCTCTCCTTAGTATGGCTGGCTCCGTCTCTCCAACAGCGCACTCACAGGCAGCAGCTGCCCCGCCCTCTCACTCAGTCGCTTAGTGCCTGAGCTCGGATCATACCAATATCAGGGGGGATTCACGCACAGTCGTAAATTCCCACAGTGTGCACTATGTGCTTCGAATATTGTGTGTACTTTTTCTTTTATACAGTTGTCAGCCAGGCATCTAACTATGAAAAAATTACACTCCAAAAGATCCCGGGCTTCTGACAAAACTACCCGGGCTTAAGCCCCGTAAGCCACCCCCACGCTCCGCCCCTGCTTATGATAATACTGAATTCATTAAAGTGACTGGAAATGCCACAAGAGCAGTGCAAAAAAGTGTGATGTGAAATCAGTCATGAATAAAACATGAAAATAAACTGCACAAATAGCCAATGACTGAGGAAAAACAAATGAAAGTTCCTATCTAGAAAATGTATGCTCATACAAAACTTAGTGGCCTGTGGCAAACTTTGCCAATTATGCTTTAGGAGATTTTCGAAATTAAAGAGAGATCGTTTTATAATTCTTTTAAGTAATAGATATTTATGACTGTCAGTATCATTCAACACAGTCAGATATGCAGCAACTAAGAGTTTAAGTACACACATTTACGTATTTAAGCAGAAAATATTCTCAATTCCAATCAATCAACAGTATGGTTCCACAGGTAACAATGTCAGTCACTGAGGTGTGTAAAACACCAATTTCTTCTTCTTCTTCTTCTTCTTCTTCTTCTTCTTTTTTACTGTTGAGAATCTGATGTAAGTGGTCGTGGTGTACTGTCTCTTTGAAATGGTTCTGTTAGGTGTCATTGCAGGCAAAGGACAGAGGCACTGCCACCCATGAGAACTTCGTATTGAGAGGATTCATTTCATCAAGAAGAGCATTCATTGTGGAGCCAAATTGTTTCCACTGAGTCCACCCTTGACTACTTGGATTGAAGCCCGAGAAACTCTGAGGAAAACTGTCTGTTTCTACACAGTACTATCTCACACAAGCAGCACTGCTCGTTGCTGTAATCTAATTTTTTTTAAAAACCCGGAGGATCTGGAAATGCTTCACATCAGATGCTGTCACACCACCCCAGTGCTGCTGTCATCAGCACTGCTGTGTGAGCAACAGCGGTGAGCACTATTGTAATGTAAGGATCGAGAAAAGTGGCTGTGAGTTCAGAAACTTTACAGTCTTGCCCCCTTCCTCATCCCTTGCTGCTTCATGTACACCAAAGCCCTGCACATCTGTCCTTTGTGTGCATCCATCAGCCCAGACACACAGCTTAAAGACAAAATGATGGTTCAATCCCTGGCTATTCCAGTCTGCATGCCAAAGTATCCTTGGGCAAGATATTGGACCACACACTCACAAAAGTGAAATTGAGTGGTTGATACATTCACAAGAGTCTAACATGTAATTTGTAAAATTTGTAAAACAAAATACTTTTATGTTTCTATAGTGAACGTAATTTAATCATGTACAATCTGAATGAAATTCAACAACTTAAAACTAAATTTCTTTTATTTTTTTATTATTTTTTTTTTTTAGTGAGAGTGGTTAGAGTCCTGGACTTGTGATATCACAAGATCTTGCGAGATTTAAAATTTCAGGTAAATCGCTCGGTTTATAAGACGCTGAAAAGCATACAGACACCACATGTACGATATTGTGATTTATATGGGAGGATCGGCTGCTTGCGTCGGCAGCTAGGTGACTGCAGCCTGGGGAGTTGGAGGGTGAGGCATGCATGCTGGCAAAAGTAGCCCTGGAACAGTTTGCAGAGGGCCTGGTTGGGAAGTGGCACACCGCTGCTATAGACCGGCGAACCTGGAAGTTGGGGTCACTCTTGCCACAGAGAGCAGCTCAGATACCAGGGAACAAGTGCTGGAAGTGTGGGCTGCTGGGACACCTGAGTTGGCACAGGTGTTCCGCATCGCTGGGGCTCTGGCACCAAAAAGGACGTACAGCATTCTGGTAAGGTGTCACCAGGCTTTGGTGGACACGGGCTACATGCAGACTATGATCCACCAGACTCTGGTTCATCCCAAGGCATTACTGGAGGCAGAGTGGGTGAAGGTTAAATGTGTGTATGGGGACATCCACAAATATTCCACAATGCTGCTGGTTACTAAATTTAACTTTTCCACATTTTGTCACATTACAGGCACAAACACGAATCAATTTCATTGGAATTTCACGTGAAAGACCAACACAAAGTGGTGTACACGTGAGAAGTGGAACGAAAATCCTACATGATTCCAAACATCTTTTACAAATAAATAACTGCAAAGTGGGGTGTGCGTAATTATTCAGCCCCCTTTGGTCTGAGTGCAGTCAGTTGCCCATAGACATTGCCTGATGAGTGCTAATGACTAAATAGAGTGCACCTGTGTGTAATCTAATGTCAGTACAAATACAGCTGCTCTGTGACGGCCTCAGAGGTTGTCTAAGAGAATATTGGGAGCAACAACACCATGAAGTCCAAAGAACACACCAGACAGGTCAGGGATAAAGGTTTTGAGAAATTTAAAGCAGGCTTAGGCTACAAAAAGATTTCCCAAGCCTCGAATATCCCACGGAGCACTGTTCAAGTCATCATTCAGAAATGGAAGGAGTACGGCACAACTGTAAACCTACCAAGACAAGGCAGTCCACCTAAACTCACAGGCTGAACAAGGAGAGCGCTGATCAGAAATGCAGCCAAGAGACCCATGGCGACTCTGGACGAGCTGCAGAGATCTACAGCTCAGGTGGGGGAATCTGTCCATAGGACAACTATTAGTTGTGCACTGCACAAAGTTGGCCTTTATGGAAGAGTGGCAAGAAGAAAGCCATTGTTAACAGAACACCATAAGAAGTCCAGTTTGCAGTTTGCTACAAGCCATGTGGGGGACACGGCAAACATGTGGAAGAAGGTGCTCTGGTCAGATGAGACCAAAATGGAACTTTTTTTGCCAAAATGCAAAACACTATGTGTGGTGGAAAACTAACACTGCACATCACTCTGAACACACCATCCCCACTGTCAAATATGGTGGTGGCAGCATCATGCTTTGGGGGTGCTTCTCTTCAGCAGGGACAGGGAAGCTGGCCAGAGTTGATGGGAAGATGGATGGAGCCAAATACAGGGCAATCTTGGAAGAAAACCTCTTGGAGTCTGCAAAAGACTTGAGACTGGGGCGGAGGTTCACCTTCCAGCAGGACAACGACCCTAAACATAAAGCCAGGGCAACAATGGAATGGTTTAAAACAAAACATATCCATGTGTTAGAATGGCCCAGTCAAAGTCCAGATCTAAATCCAATCAGGAGTCTGTGGCAAGATCTGAAAACTGCTGTTTGCAAACGCTGTCCATCTAATCTGACTGAGCTGGAGTTGTTTTGTAAAGAAGAATGGGCAAGGATTTCAGTCTCTAGATGTTCAAAGCTGGTAGAGACATTCCTTAAAAGACTGGCAGCTGTAATTGCAGTGGAGCGGTTTTACATGACTGACTTTCTGACTTTCTACACTCTTGGAGCACTCGGGGCCCTTTATACAACATGCCTCATTCACCAGTTCATACAAACACTTTTTTCTGTGCTTAAATGCTTTGTATCTATTCTATCTGCCCCTGCCTGAGCCTGGTTCTGCTGGAAGTCTCTTCCTGTGAAAAGGGAGTTTTTCCTTACCATTATCTCCAAAGCGCTTGGTCATAGGGGGTCATATGATTTTGGGGGTTTTCTGTTTTCTTTTTATTATTGTCGGGTCTTTACCTTACACTGTTGTTGTGATATTTCTATATAAATAAAGTTGAATAGAAATTGAATGTATCTCTTGCCACATTCTTACTTTGATGGATGCATCTGAAAGCAATTTGGGGTTAGTATCTTGGATGAAGACTGGAGCAGCCAGGGATCAAACCATGAACCTTCCAATTAGTTGTTCTCATTTTACGCATTCAGGAACATAAAGCTGTACCAAATGTTATATGAGGTTGGCCTTTGTGACAAGTGAGAAATGTTCCACCCTTTAATAGATGTATTTATGGAAATATTCACAAATTATTCACTCACTTCGGTATTCTGAGTCTATATTTTTTGTTAATGAAGGATACATTCCTTAAAAAGCATTTATTTTGGTTATCCTTTGTTTTGGGGAGAACATAACACAGAACTGCAACACTTTCTTTTTTTTTTAATCTGTAAAGAAATTTTCTGCTTTATGCCAGCAGCCTAAATGGAGCTTACTTGGATCAATAGATATCAAATAGAGAGTAAATTATCTGAATGGAATTTAATGGACCTCTTGTGTAGGTAAACAATACAGCCAGTAGTAAATTTCTCTGCATGAGGAGTTTGGAGACGGAGGGTTGGTGGTTGGGAGCAGTGGGGTCAGGGGTTGTAGAGATGTGTTAACTATAGTGTGAGGAACTGTCAAACAGACTGGACAACAGTGGCTACAAAAATGTCAGGTGAAAAAACTGGGACGACATGTGTCACTTTAATTCCAGAGCAAAGGCCACTGCTGCAAGTTTAATGTCCAGAGTGCCTGTCCAAATCCTCATCTGTCTCACACTAATCAGTAGGAAAACATTTATATTCAGAGCCTCGTGGACAGAGCTGCAGGGGAAGAAGGGTCTGGCTGACATAAAATACTGATTTCTTTATAAAACTCAGGGAATGTGACACTGATGGTCTGAGTTAGGCAAGAATATCTTTCACTGACAAGACACCGGCTTGACGCCCGCCATGATTTCCTCCTCTTCCTGTTATTACTCCTGCCCCATCTTACAATAAGCTATTTATTAAATAATTAAGATTTATATTATTCTTTTTTAAATGTTCATCTATGTCAGTGCATACAATACTACTAAAAATACTACTATAATATTCTATTATGCTATATGCTGGGTACATGTGTGTTTATAGCTGTTGGGAATCATAAAATTAAATGGACTTATATAGCCATTTTCTAGTCTCATTAACCACAATTTAGATAAAGGCTTCTCTCCACACTTTATTTTACTTATTCTACATTTACGCAGCAAGCGTGCTCAACCACTGTCCCATTCAAATATTCATCCACATCAAGAGAAATTTAAGGAGAATCAAAGAGGTAAACCATATGGAAACAGTCACACTACATCCCAGAAGCACACGTAAACTAACACTGTGTTGATGCATGCCCAATCATCCAGGTAAGGAAATCCCAAAAAGTTGATTCTGTTCATCTGGACATAGTGGGAGAAATGTGCAGTGTTAATTAATACTCCACATTTACTTTCATCAGCACATGTATGCTCAAACCAAAATGATTCAGAGAAAGAAAGATTGAGTTGGCGCAAATACCGCATGCATTAAGTAATGGGTGCAGTGCATCAGCAGTATATTATCTAGGACAGTGGCTAGGGCTTGTTGACAGGATGAAGACATGATTGAGAAAATGAGACCTCAAGGAATGACCAAGTCATCAGCACCACCAACTCTTTTCTCAAAACACCTTCTTTCGATGTATTTATGTCTTATCATTTGCCGTGAAACCCACAGTAAACTCACCATGTGGGGGGTTTCAGTTCTCTTTGGACTAATTCTCTTTGCTTTTTTCTTCATTTAATTAAATTATTCATGTCTTTGTATTTATGATAAACTGTTTAGGACAAGCATCTGGATTATTTAAAATAAGGCAGGTGCCATCATTCCACTGGTATGTGGTGGTGGATACAAGGTCCAGTTTTTTGACCATTTCATTCACTCTTTCACTTTTATGTGCACAGGTGCATGTAAATAAATAGAACATCCATCCATACATACATGCATTTTCTTCCACTTATCCAGGTTTGGATGTGGGGCAGCAAGTCTAAGCAGAAAATCCCAGACCTCTTTCACCTTGGTCAACTCCCCAGCTCATGCATAAAGCAAATAATCTATGTATTGCCATTCATGGAATTAATTTTCTTGCACATAATTTTAACAACTTGTGTGCTTATTAGTAGAAACCATGCACACAAAGAAGCCATCATACTGGCAAGAGTGTCAAAGCTTAATTTTGCTTTCTCAAACCAACCTGACTTTTGACCCTTTGGAGGGCAGAGCACAAAGAGAGGAGGGTAATACTGACAATACTGAAAACTTTCACTGGATTATTTTAATGCTCAAAAAATCTTAAAAACCAGAGGATTCTAAGGTGAGTTCTGAGGCCTCGACACTATTGTCCCATTAGTCTCTTATACTGTATCACAATACTGCATACTTCATTATGATTTTAAAATGATTTTTAAAATGATTTTTGCACTTAATGCAAGATATTTTTGCTTGAAATAAGTTTAAAAAATTTTTTGCCAATGGAACAAATGAAAATTCTTCAGATCCAAGATGCACTGTCTAAAAACAAGTTCCCATATCTCACTGAAATGTTACTCTGCAGCTGATTGTGTCTCATTTTAAGTGTGATGAGATATTTTGACTAGAAATTAGACAAATATACTTGATAAGATTTTGAGTTTTGCAGTGCACTGTGTTGGAGACAGACTGATTTTATGATATTCAGCTGGAAGTATACTCATGGTCTCAGCCTTGCTGCCATTTGAGACAAGGTAATTGTTACAGAGCCAATTACCCGAACCCAACTGACTTTCTACAATTTTTCTAATAATTTACTAACAAATGGCAATTTTGAAATAGGCTGATAATTATCAGTTGAGCTGGCATCAAGATTAGTTTTCTTTAGTAGAGGAGTTACCTCAGCATGTTTCAATCACAAGCTTGCCTCCATGAGCTATTAATAATAGACAGCAATGTGGAATCAGTGTTGGCGAGAGTCCCAGATAGGACAGAAGGAGGTAACATGTTCAAAGAGGGTTTCACCTCAGTGCTCTGAGTCGTAATTGATAAACGACTCAGGGCACTGAGGCCCATCTTCATAAAGGGAGGAACTTTTTAGACCTCAAGTCTATAATCTTTACTTACAGTGTGATTAAGAAATATGTTACAGTCTTGATCAGAAACTAATACAGTTGGTCAGTCAATGCTGAACACAACTGGTTCCTTATGCCCTGGTTCCTACCTTGAATATGGATATTTCTCCACAGTGAGTTGAAGACTTTCTTTAGTACACATCTCCAACTTCTCAAAAGTAGGGTTACTAACAAAGTCATATAAACTGATCCAAACTAGGCTAATTTAAAAGCAATGTCCAAACTACAGAGTGTGATTAACGGATGGATTCTCCTGCTCAGTACCCTGGCAAAGAGTTTCTCTTAGTGTGACCCATGTAATTAGAGCACACTCTCTGGTCCCGCTTCTTAAAAATAGGAGCCACCATCCCAGCCTGAAAGGCACTGCCCAAAATTTCCACCCAATGCTTCAGATACATGTTAACCAAGACAGGCCAACACAATCAAGATGCTTGAAGTGCTCAAGGCAAATCTTATCCACCTGAGGGGACCTGCTACTAAGGAGCTGTTAAAATGCCTCAGTGACCTCAGTCCTTGTGATGGTCAAGTTGTGCCCTTGTCCACAGACCTTGCTTCCTCAATGTCATAGGAATTGAAGTATTCCTTTGAATGCATAACTACATCCTCAGTCAGCGGCACCCCATCCCCACTATACACAGTGCTACTGGATCACTTATGGTTTGTCAGAATTGCTTCATGGCCAACTGAAAGGCTTAGTCCAAGGCTCCACTTGGCCTGCCCGTACCTATATTTTGCACGGACAAGCTCAGGCTTCTTCTTCATGCGAGAAGTGACATTCCATGTCCCAGGAGCTATTTCCAATGGTAGAAATTGAATTCTAGGGCATCCACATTTGGGTGCTGGCCACATTGCACCCGATCTCTATGACACCTTCTGCAGGTGATGAGCTCACAACAGGATGGGCCAATGTTACTTCTTCTGGCTGCATCTGAGTGGACCCTGTGGCTCAGGCGCAATCCATCGAGCCGCCTCAACATGCCTGAATCCAGGATGTTTCTATATTTTGATGATTGAAATCATCAAAATTCAAATTATTACAGTAATTCCTAAGATGATTCAAAAATGATTTACAGTATTTACAGTACAGAAACGTCCAGCTTTTGAAAATTACATTAATTTGTAAACCCAATACTCAATAACTCTTTATCGTATAAAATGTAGTGTGGTGTGGAGGCATCACATCGTGGCATTGCTGAGGCAATACTGTAGCTCAGGTTACTTTGCTGACTTTTTGTGACTTAGTTGACTTGTAGAAGCTGTAAGCAACTGTCAGCAGCAGTCTTTCAGTGATTCTGGTTGTGTGTCTTGAAATAGACAGGTACGTGCTGTTTATACTTTTTGAATATTAATGTAACAAAACTTGAAATACTGTTACGGAATTTTTTAGCAGTAGGCCAAGTTTATCAGAGTTAAATTAGAAAAATCCTTAATCAAATGAAACATTGTAGCTTCCATGTACTAGAATATTGATTTTTTTTTTTTTTTTTTTTTTTTTACTTTCTGAAATAGCCGATGGATGATGGACTGTTTTACAATATTCTGTTTGTTGGTTTTTTGCATGTGACTCTGTCGTGGGCAGTAAATAATTGTGGTATTTCTGTCATAAAATATGTATTATGTCATGAATGACACCGTTTCTTTTAAAAGGGAAATTAAAGGGAAAGAGTGTTTAGCAATCTCCTGCTCACAGTTTGTGCGCTCATGAACTTTCCCGGGAGTTACCGTTTAATGTTCTGCTCAGTCATTTGGTAGAGCACATTTTGAGTCCCTATGTTTTTCTGAAACATGCACTGAAATTAACTTAAGCTGTTTCAGCAATTTCTACCACTTGCTTTTGATCTGTTATTGTCAAAAGATCCACTGGATGTCAATCTGCCTTTAAGTGGTAGACCTCATCTATTAGCTTCCTTACAGGAAGTTAAACAACAACAAAGGGACGCTAGAAATGTGTGGACTCTGTTTGGACTTTTGTTTTTTTAGAAAGAAATAAAAACTCTCCTGATCATTTATTGGTATTTATATTATACGTTTATTTCTACTACATGAAATTAATACTAGAATGATTTCATAAGTATGCTTAAAAGCATATCTAAAAACATTTTCAACCAAATAATTAAATTGTCATTTAGGTGCACAGGTAGCAATGCTGAGATGATCAACTTATAATGCTGAAGAAATTTGTAAAATCTGAAAATTTACTGTTCATCACATTTAATCCTATTTGATCTAATACTTGAAAAATATATGTTAAATGTCTAGAGAAAAATATGCAGATGTATTTCCATTGTGGGTAATTCTAGTGCCTGGCATATATTGGTGCACTGACATGTTACAAATTTATTAACACTGCATGGCATATCATTTTTGGTTTTTATTTTATCCTAACAAATAGATAGGATAGGATAGGATAGGATAGGATAGGATAAGGCCATGCAGTCTGATGTCTGTGGGATCATGCCTCTTTTGACTGTTAAACTGTAGAGCAAAGAGAAAGATATCCATACACTGCTGATGGCTGATTTGTGCCTAAAGTCGACATATAGCAGGTACTGATCTTTCTGACATGCTAGTACACATGTACAAGATACCAGCATGGTCAAGATATATATGTCCATCCTTCCACTTATCAATGTTTGGATACATCTTTGACCTATGCACCAAATACAGCTAAGTTGTCTGTAAGGGAGATTATGACCTATTGAGCAAGAAACCAATATCTCTTAAAAGGATTTGATTGCAGTCAACCACAATTTGAAGCAAATCAACATGACAGCATCTAGAACTGACCAACCATCATCCTCCTCTAGACACATTGATACATCGCCAGACCCTCACAACCACTATCAAATGTGTGTTAGCACAAGTGCAGACATTTGCCATGTCGATGTGACAAACTGGAATGGTGCTAATTATGTCACAATTGTTTGTAAAGGTGTAAATCCCAGAAATACAATATGTTTCTTGACTTGAATGTACACCAACAGTGTTTTGAGAAATACCTCCCACAAATATAAGGATTCTAAAGCCCCAACACTTAATGTTTCAGGTGGTTCTCTTGAGCAAGGATTACAGCTTTTGCTGGGAAGTTTTAAGAGAGTCCAAGAATTTTATTTGATTTTCTCTTATCTGGTTATGTATTCGGAGTTTTAGCACTAACAGAATTTCAACAATTTAGTTGAGGCCTCTATTTTAAAATTGTAGGGTTGTTTAAATAAAAAATAAAATAAAGACTCTTGTTACTGTTGCCTCAACTGAGTAAGAAAAATACAAAGACATTTTTTTCATTGTTTTGTTTCGCCCTGACAGCGGTTCTTCTAATTTGGGGCTATTGAATTTATTAGCTATCTTATAGAAATGAAAACATAATTAGGCTCAAAGCACTTAAAAGCCACATTTATATAGTGCTTCACTATATGCACGGTAAGCATTTTATCTAACTCATAGCCACTGCGAGTTCCGTAGGTTTGCCGTTATTTCAACCTATAATATTAAAGGTTTGTTCTTCGACGGCTTCGGCGCTTTGCTTTTCTGAGGAAAAAGCAAAGCTCGTGCATCATGTGATACAGCTTTCTGCTCGAGCTCTGACCCATATTTCAAATAGATTTGCCTTCGTTTCCGACAGCCTTCAAAACGCATTAATGTTCAGCATAGGAGATGCACGAATTAGGCCCGTTACAGCGGAGCTCCTCGGCCTAGAAAAGAACACGCACAAAATCGCTTCCTGCGACATTCTTTAAACTTTTTTTCTTTCACTGTAGTTGGCTACAATTTGTCACTGTGAGGCCTTTAAATGCAGTTTTGCACCTTTCGTTTCTGGTAGTATTAAAATATTAACTGAACACACACGGAAAATAGACCGTGGAATACAATAAGATGATGAAATAAGCGATACGTGTTAATTGTTAAACAACAGTAAATACTAAATATAAACCACTTTTTTCTTTTCCATTTTCTTGCTTAGGTGTTCTGTATATAAATGTGAACAGATCGAAACAGAGGCCTGGCACTTCACATGTAACTCTGTTATTACTGATTTACTGATGATTAAAGCCACAGTTAAAAGACGATGTGTTTCCTTCTTTATTTGGTGGTTAGCATAGTCGCATCACGACAAGAAGGTCCTGGGTTTGAATCCAGTCTGCAGCCTTTCTGTGTGGGGTTTGTTGTCCCCGTTTTGCGTGGGTCTCTCCGGGCTCTCCCTCCCACGGTTTAAACACATGTATGAGGGTATTTTAAATTGAAATTGGCCGTAGGTATTTTACTAGTGCTACAACAACAGATAGCTAATAATAATAATAATAATAATAATAATAATAATAATAATAATAATAATAATAATGGATCGATTTTTTTTTTTTTAGCATTTATTAAACATGTATTAAGAGTTTGCTGCTCTTCAGTACAAAGCGCAGATAATCGGTGCAGGCTGACAGTGATAAACGAGCTGTTCGCTGCATTAATGTATTTATTTATTATTCCATATGTGCTTAATTTAATGATGTTGTCCTGTTAATAATTAGTGTTATCACACACACACATACACCCAGAGCAGCAGCCACGGTAGTCATATTGGAGTGAAAGCTGGAGCTTATGCCTTGTTTCAGATTTTCTTGAAATCGCCCATCCATCATCTCTGCCGCCATCAATCGAATAATACGAGACAACTGCAATTTCGTCTCGTATCGAACCACAGATACGTGACCTGCTCCACGAACCGCTGCTGCGGCCTCAGCTGCTTTCTCCTTAGGCCCGCTGTTCAAGTAAAACACAAAGCTCTGCTCCGTGCTCGTTTTTGCTTTCCTCCGTAAAGTCTTTATTTACTTTTAGTGCAGATTTGTTGTCCGTGATTTGGTGCTACAAAATGATTTTAAACATTGTCAGGAATTCAACTCACAACCATCATCTCATATTCCCTCATCCAGATCCTTCCATCCAGGAGTCTAAAAACTGTGAGATGTCAAACAGAAGAAAGAAATGCAGAAACAAACAATCACAGAGTTTTCTTACAAAATCTTGCTTTGAGCTTGGCTACAAAACGTGTCCGTGAGAAGAGCTGCAGTCTAACGTCTAACAGATCACAAGCACGAATATGGACTGAAAGAGCCAAACAAAGAGCACAAATCTCTACAGCACAATCGAGTTCCCATCGTTTTAGAAACATATGGGTTTTTTCTCATCAAGGTGTGTGTGTGTGTGTGTGTGTGTGTGTGTGTGTGTGTGTGTGTGTGTGGTTTTCGTTGTACAGTTTTTTTTAAGAGGTGGTCAAAAGGTAGGGGTGTGTGTGTTGGGGAGGGTGGACAGGAAAAACAAAGAAGTCTGTCTTTGTAGAAAAATAAATAAATAATTTAAAATGAAACAGAGGATATGTTTGGTTCTTCCTCTCTATAGTCATTGCTCTTCTAATTTCCTGTGCAGACGCAAAGCTCCTCAGCTCACATCAAAAATCTGTGGGCTGAGTTGATGACACGTTTCCGTGGTGATCCTCCACAGGCGCACGCAGGATGTGGGAGTGGTACTGTCAGGTAGATGTACGGTCAGAAGTGTGACTTGTCAACAGATCTGTGCAGCCAGAAGGAGATCCCTGAGCCAACCATGAAGGCCTGGACACAAAGAAAGGAGATGAGTCCACAGCTGCTCTGACCCACTGACCCACAACATGTCCTGTCTCTGAAAAAACACTTTAATGTAGATCTTGCTCTAAGACATGCCATAGAAACTGTCTCTTATCTGATCATATCCTAATAACATTTACATTTACAATGATAGACTACACAGCATTGGCAAGTAGGCTTCATCACAGCAGATTTTAACCATTAGAGGAAAAGTTACTCATAATCATCTCACAGATGTAACGGTATGTACGGTTACTTTCAGTACCAATTAGAAATGAGAAATATCCTGTCTCAGAGTGACGCTGAAAAACTAGTTGATGCATTTAGTACTTCTAGGCTGGACTACTGTAATTCATTATTGTCAGGAAGTCCTAAAAACTCACTGAAAGCCTTCAGTTAATCCAAAATACTGCAGCAAGAGTCCTGACAGGGACTAGAAAGAGAGAGCAGATTTCTCCAGTATTGGCTTCCCTTCATTGGCTCCCAGAATTGCATTAAAATCCTGCTCCTCACATACAACGTCTTAAAAGATCAGGGCTCATCTTATTCTATTGACGTTGCTGTACCATATCACCCAATTAGAGCACTCAGACTGCAGGCTTATTTGTGGTTCCTAGAGTATTTAAAAGTAGAATGGGAGGCAGAGCCTTCAGTTTTCAGGCCCCTCTTCTATGGAACCAGCTTCCGGTTTGGATTCTGGTTTTTGAATATTCTTCGATTTTGTGTTTTTCATGGTTTAGTAATTTGTATTTCTTTCTTCTTTAGTTATTCTTTTTATATTTTGTGGTTTCTACTTCTTAGGTTTCACTACTCCTCTGTGGTCCATGTATCATGTCAAGTTAATTATGTTCTGTTCCCCAGTTCCAGTGTCGCGTCTGTGTCTCAGCATGTTTCCTGTTTTATTATGATAGTCCCTCGTCTTGTGTTTAGTGTGTTCAGTTTTGCTTCCTCCCTGTCCCATTGCTTCTGATAAGCCACAGCTGTGTTTCCCTCCTGTTTCCCATCCCCTCATTATCAGTGTGTATTTAGTCCTCTGTTCTCCTCTGTCTGTTGTTGGTCCATCTGCTTGTCTTCCCTCATGTTTCCCCAAGACCCAGGTTTCATTTTTCAGGTTCTTGTATTGTTTTTCTATGCATCTCGTGCTTTTGTGTTTAGCTTCTCCCAGTTTAGGTTTTGTTAGTTCTATCTCATTCTTCCCTCACTTTAGTTTGTTTGCGTAGACCTCAGCAGATGTGACACAGATACCACAACTTTTAAGATTAGGCTTAAAACACTCCTTTTTGCTAAAAAATATAATTAGGGCTGGATCAGGTGACCCTGAATCCTCCCTTAGTTATGCTACAATTCCCTGCTAGGCCCACATCCTCATTTTTGACAGCATTTTTTTTAGTAGATAAAGGTGAATGGCTTAAACATGAATTGAGCTGCCGTTTGGGGAAGGCCTCGGAGGGGACTGGTGGTGGCTCCTGGGCCTGGCAGATCCCCAATGAAGGCATCTCGCATGAGAAGCAGTAACAACTGTGATAATAATTACTAATAACAGTAATAATAACTATTCATACTGTGCGGTATGAAGGCCAAAGACCTCTGCAGTAACATCACTGGTAGGCATAGCGCAGATAAGCAGCCCGTGGCCTCAATAAGGTTGTCGAGGATTCCATAGAGTGGAGCGGATGGGCTCAGAAAAATCGGGAAGAAATGGTGGGAGAGGAGATCAAAGAAAATTTCAGACAATGAAAGACCTTGATAGATGAATGAGGGGAACTCTCGATCGGGTAGCTAGACTCTACAGAAGCTCTGACAGTGACACATGCCGGGATTTTGAGACTTGTGGTAATGGCTTGACGGCTCGTGAGCTTGTCTTGGAGTAGAAGATGGAAAGGGGATGCCTGGTTGGTTAATTTACTTTGGATAAGGCAGCGATAACTACTGTGCCAATTTCTGAAACGAAGGTGACAGTAAGCAGTTTTGGAAGGGTTAACTCAACACTTGCTGGTGGGTGACTTTGCTGAATTTCACAGAGGTGGCGAGCAGCCGGAGTTACTTCATAACTGGATCTAGCGGAGAGAAAATGACTGGATGGATCAATGTTTGTTGGCTGGCAAGAAAACTGCTAGAAAGTTTCCTGGGACGGCAGGTGTCAGCGGCGTTCGGTTACTCTGAAGCACCGCGTTGACGTTCAGAGTGTTTGGGTTTCTTGGATTGCCTGGAGGGAAATCGATGAAGCAGAGCTGTGTAGTTCTTCATCTGATGTGGTGACGGACAAGAAGGCGATTGTAAGCAAATGGAAGGGTGAGTAAAATTACGTTACTCTTGTGAGATAAGTTGTATTAAAGATCTTCTCGAAAGAGCAAGAACGAAACGTGTTCTCACGAAAACGGGAACAAACAGCTTGTAGAACTTGGGGGTCATATATAATATAAGAACTGGAAGGGCCGTGTTTGGAGGTGTGGTCCTGCTCCGGAAATTCAGATCATTTTTCTCCAATAGGTGTAGGCTGCAGGTGGATTTCCATGATGAATTGAGTATTTCTTCTTCAGTCACCTTTCTCAGTATGTGTTTATACACCTCTCTGTCTTGAATCATTACTTATTTCTGGCTCTCTTCCACAGCGTGGCTTTTGTTCTGTCCTGTCTTTTAGCATTCAAGAGAATTTTATTTTGAAAGGCCAAACCACTCATAGGCATCCTGTTCACACAGTAGTAGTCACAATAGTAGTAGTGAGATAGCCACACGATAGTGAATAATAGATATCAAAGAAACTGTCATATTTTACAAGTGCCAGAAAAAAAAACTGCTACTGATGCTTTTCAGCTTTTATTATGAAAGTCATTTACAGCCTCTGTGCGGTCGAAGGGTTTGGTGGCAAAGGCAGTGCAGGTCTTTTTTCTTTTATGTTTTGTAACACAGCAGCTTCCATTTCCACAACACTTAATGACCTGACAAACTTAGTTTATCTTGCTCTCAATTGTCCTGAGGGATAGCAGCTACTTTTCTTTTCCAAGTCAGGTTTTACAAGTCTACTTGTGTTTTGTTTTAGGATTTTGCTTTTTAGTAAGATTGAAGTAAGGCCTTCAATCCTCAAGGAGCTACTGAGGATGGGCTTTGTCAGCTAGAGGAGTGAATTCATAAAATAAAGTAATGTGAAAAAAATGTTGTTTTGCATATTTGTCATACATGTTTCAGATCATCAAACAAATTTTAATGTTACAGATAGATACTTAAGTAAATGCAAAATACAGTTTAAAAGAATTATTTCATTTATTAAGGGGAAAAAACAATTAAAACCCCCTTGTCACAAAGATTAACCAGCAATTTCTGGAAAGCTCAAGTTTCACTAGCTGCACCAGGGTTGAGTACTGACAGACCCGTTGGATCAATAAATCATTTAAATAGAACCTGTCTGACAAAGTGAAGCAGGATAAAAGATCTCAAAAATCTTTTATGATCTAAAGAAACTGATGACACACAAAATCACCGACATCTATCAGTCTAAAAAGTGTTACAAAATAATTTCTACAGCTCTGGGATTCTAGCAAACCATGGTGAGAGCTATTATCCATAAATAGAAAATCTTGGAACAGTGGTGGACCTTTCAGGGGTGGTCGGCTTATCAAAATTACTCCAAGACAGACTGACAAGTCTCCAAGAACTCACAAAAGCACCTATAACAACATCCAAAGACCTGCAGGTCCCACTTTTCATGATTAAACAATAAGAAAGTGACTGGGCTAAAATGGCATCTGTTGCGAGTTCCAAGGTAAAAACCACTGTTGACCAAACAGAACACAAAGGCTTGTCTCACATTTTCACATTGAGAACTTTTTGGAAGATTTGCATCCAATTACATCTGACATAAAACTAGCATACACCTCTCATTAAAAAAAATCATAGCAACAGTCAAATGTGGTAGTGTAATGGTCTGGGATTACTTTGCTGCTTCAGGATTTGGATGACTTGGCCAATGATTTTCTGGTAGAGAGCAGAATTCATCAAAGATCAGTTTGTGCCCTAAAGCTCAAGCACACTTGGGTTATGCAACAGAACAATGATCTGAAACATTCAGGTGCGGCAACTATGCAAACAAATTAGAAATCAGGAAGAAATCAAATTCTGTTTCACAGATGTATGAGACAAAATATGAACTATATAGGTCCTAGAAGACCCAGAGGAAATACTGTGAGAAAGAACACCCACCTGTCTTCGGTATTTTTCTCTCAGACAAGATGATAATCTAAGGTACGAAACAGGATTAGGGCCACTGAAAAAAAGTGGGCATGTCTTTTTTTTCTTCTTTTCCAGAGTTCTGAGAAAAAAGTCAGAATTCTGACTTTAATCTCAGAATTCTGATGAAAAAATCAGATATCTGAGAAAAAAGTCAGGATTCTAAGAAAAAAGTCAGAATCCTGACTTTTTTCTTAGAATTCTGGAAAAGAAGAAGAAGAAAAAAAGACGTGCCCACTTTTTTTTTTCCAGTGGCCCTAATCCTCTTTCGTACTAAAGAGTAAATGTGCAGGGAAATGTCACACATTAGAGCGGACTAATATGTTTCATGTAACACTGATGAACTGCTAGCTGTGAGAATGAATCCATATTTCTGAAGGAACTCTATTTTGTTTTTGTCGTTTGAAATCATTTTGAATTCAATCTGAATATATGCACTGCTTGGATTCCCCTGGTGGCTATGATGAAGTTTGTGATTAAATGGACAGTTGTGGCTCAGGAGGTTGAGGGGAACATGTGGAACAGCAATCCACATGTCAAAGTGTCATTTAGCAAGATACTGAAGTTATACCTGATACAGTCATCAGAATGTGTGTGTGCGTGTTTGTTGGTACGGTTGGAGTCTATTCCATTTAAGCCTACCACAATACTTGTGTTTATTTTTGATTATATTTTGTATTATAATTATTTAGCTGATTGGACTCTTGCATTATTTCACTTTGTTGCCTCAAGGTCCTTATAGCACAACGTGATTTGTGCTATATACATAAACTGAATTGATTTTTTTTTTCTACTAAAATTAGTCGCTTATTTTTTCATTTTTGCATTGCAATATTTTAATGAACTGAAGCTATTTTGTTTTGGGTTTTAATATTTTGTCTGCTGTGACACAATACATCTAACTGACTAAACTATTGCCTGAGTAGCTTTAAACTAAACTGATTCTGTAAATTCAAACATTACCTCAAAGAGTGTTTCTGTTTTAATCCAACAAAAATTGCTATTAGTTTAAAACTGACATGTGCAGTACATAACATAGCATATGGTGGACCAATCAAAAAAGAGTGCACAACAGAGGAGTATAAAATTGTGTAGATTCAGTCATCTGTTCTGTAATGGCTAAATGTTATGGTTCAGGCTTTATTGTGCGTGGAAAAACCCTCATATTACTCCAAACATAGCTCTCTTTCTTGATGCAGTCTGGAAGAGATTTATTGCCACTATCAGCATATGCACTCACCAGAGATCAGGAGAAACTAGACAGTCAGTGATCATTCACAGAGAAATAGTTACATTAAATACCTTACAAAAATATACAGATAGCACTGATTCAGAGCGCTCAATGTTTCTATGTAGATGTATGTTTTAAAATAAGCCTTGTGAACTTCATTAACAGAGCCCTGGAATTATTAGACAGGGAAGAGAGGGCTGCACTGGCAAAAAAAAAATCACCCAGCTAAAAAAAATGAGCAAATGCAGCTCCTATTTACATATAAAAAGCTCTATTAATCAAGGTAAGTGTCATTACAGCATGGCTCATTGAGCAGAGGAGAGTGGGTGTTAAATAAAATTCTCTGTGGTTGGTGCCTCCGGCAGGCGATATGTCTTGATTTGAGAACTGTCAGCAGAGGTGAGAAGCTGATAGAGGGTGGAAGGGGAGACAGAGGGGGGAGCATTACCCGATTCTTAATCAAATTGCAGCGGGAGAAGAGAATGAGGACAAAACTGGCGGGTTGGGGGTGGAGAAGGAGAGAGAAAGTGGTTGAAGTTAGATTTAAAATGGAGTGTGAATCTGTTTCCCCCACAATGACTTGTTTACTGATGTTTACTGAGAGAAAAAAAAGCTGAAAGATGGTCTGACTGACCCCACGGATGTTTAAAATCTGAACTGACTGAAATAATCATCTACAAAAATAATATAGTTTATATGTAAATAATTGTTTTAAAAAAAAGAAGAAAGGAGTCTGACGAGGCACCAATCCTAAAGCCTTGTGCAATGCATGAACTTGAGCCAAAAAGATGTCATTTGTGAAACCATTAAGAAGATACTGACATTCTTTCTTATTTCAGTTTCATATCTATTTGTAAAAGAATAACTGAAAATCTCTAATTCCACAAGTTTGTGCTGAGATACCTAACGCTGGCATTACCATGACAATTAAAAGACCTTGCTGTGTCTATGTTAGACTGTAAACAAACTGAAAGAGCAGAGTGGAAGACCAAGTAATAAGAGATAAGGAGAAGTGAGTTCAAGAGTTCAAAATTGCTTTTCTGGGATGAAACAAAATGAAAAGTGACAAAAACTTTACTTCTTACTTCACCCTGTTGTTCAGGCTTGCCTCAGTGGAGTGAATTTACATGTAGTGCCACTGCCCATCCATCCCCATATTCATACCCATGCTACCCATCGGCCCTGCGAGTAAAGTAAATACACTGTTAAGAACCACCAACACAAGACAGAACAGTCCTGCACAGTATCACAGAAACCAATTGAATTTTTCAAAATATTCATAAAGGACTTTTAAGTTCAGCATCAACCTTTCTTGAGTAAAAATACACAACATAACTACTTTTATATTTACTTGTTTAATGATAGGTTTCACTCATAAAGTGATGTGCTCTGAATCAAATGTTGCATTTCGTTAGCTTCATAGCATAATTGCCTAAGTCATTTGACTAAGTCAATGACTTAGGCAATTATGCTATGAAGCTAACGATTTATTATATATGCCACTTCTTTGACTTTTGGTTCTTTTTTGCATTTTCAATGAAGACTATAGACATAGATAATATAGACATGTTCCTCTATGGTTGTTGCCACTTCCTAACATATAAAACCTGCTTTGTGTCACTTTATATCTTTATCCTGTCCTTCTTTTTGTATTATGTTCAGTATTACTTATATGTCTCTCACACGAGGAACTTGAACAGCGGTACAACCTTAATTTGTTCCCCCGTTTACGGGGTTTTAAAAAGCTGATGCAAACGTCGGGGGGTTTTTTTGTTTTGTTTTTTTAAAATAGAAATTGTATTTTTACATTTTCACTTCATAGTGATACACTTATACGCATGCAGATGGACTTTCTTGACCTATGCACTGGCCTGACCCACATACTCTTATTTTCTGTCCACTGGGGCTGCATTTAACCATGCCCTCATTTTCATTAAGATAAGGACAAATAACAAGGTTTACTTTACTAGACCATAGAAACTCACGAGGACAAGATGAAACCTGTTACACTGATTTTGTCCGTCATGATTATTTTTTTTAAATAAATGTTTGAGCGATTACTCACCACCAGGTCGAAGATTCATGTGCTGCTGCCCATCAAGAACAAAGCCTCCCATTGGCTGGCCATCTGGACTGTAAGCTGTACCCTGACTTACTGTGAGAGAAGATGAGAAATAAGACTATTGGTTAACTTGAGGTTAAATTTCGACCCCAATTCATACTGAAGGAAAGGAACTATTAGCAGTATAGTGAACACTGAACCTGCTCTGTTCGACTGGTCAATCATAGGCTGGACTATTCTCCTCCTTGCATTGATAAACCTGGAAAACAAAGATCAGTAACAATGAAAATGCTTAAATATTTTTTATTAAGTTCAATATTCTTGACCCTTGAGAACAGATACATGATCCAAAAAAAGAAAAAAAAACCCTGACGTGAAAGAATACTTTTTTCGACTTTTTTTTAGAAAATAAATTACAGTTAGTTTCTTTCCCAGTGGTGTTAGTACACAGAGATTTCTGATAACTTTGCACAGAAATTAAGTGCATTCTCTGTAAAAACACATCCTCTAAAATGCCATCCCTCTTGTAATTATCAAAAATGAAGAAGACGAAGTGTTTTGTCACCTAAAGTCAGTATTTATGAACACTTTCACTGTAATTTGGAACCTTTCCGTGCGTCTCCAGGGACCTGACCAAAAGCCTGTTTTTTCCTTATTAAAATAATTTGGGTCACTTTGAGAAAGTAACACAAACTACACATGTATTGATTTGGGTTCAGACCTGTAGCTGTGACATGACAGCGCTAACCACTGCACCACCCTGTGTCACCTGTTCATTCAGTAATGATAATACTTATTATAAGTATTAAAATTACCTGTATTTAACTCATAAGAATTACTTATGTGTTAAATATAGGTAATTTGGGCATTTTCAGCAGCAAAAGTCAGGTTTTATGTATATTCTGCACTGCACAAAGCAAAAATGTTGAACATATGAAGATGCTTACTTATCTGGTTTTACACCAACTTACCAGTTGTTCACTTGAAGAATGGTGAGACCTGTGTCCTGTGCTAGCTGCTTTTTCTGTTCCTCTGATGGGTATGGGTGCTATTAGCAAAAAGGAAGATAGACTAATAGATAAGTGATGCACAAATTAACTCTGCAAA
Source organism: Maylandia zebra (assembly GCF_041146795.1). NCBI lineage: Eukaryota > Metazoa > Chordata > Actinopteri > Cichliformes > Cichlidae > Maylandia > Maylandia zebra. The sequence continues at coordinate 33,541,438 of NC_135181.1, read as the reverse complement.
CACACAACCTGGTCCTGTTTTGGCTCCCAAACATTTTACACTAAAGCATGTGGCTTTGTGCCACAGCATTTAGCATTAACCGGGTGGTATATAAAATTATTGGATGGTATACAATGGTAGCTTTTATTTGGGACCCAGTAAGGCCAGGCCACTCCCCAACCCTCCCTGTCTTGATTCAACCTCTTTTCCTCTGGCCCCAGTCCCTTTGCAAACTCTGTGTTTGAGTGTGTGTGAGACTCTGGGAGAAGGGTGGCAGATGGCAGACAGAGGTGACCTGTCTACTCAAAGCAGGGTCGTGGGCCAGTCTCCATTCTGCTGTTGTCAGGCCATCTCCCGCAGTCATCGTTGAAGGATGAGCTTTAAACTACTTTTCAGGGAAAGTCAGTGCAAGCACACACACATACTGGTTTCCTTTTTTTTTTTTTTTTGTATGTTTGTCACACTTAAATATTTTAGGTCATCAAACACAAACATACACAAAATATTAACAAGAAATCAGGAAGGGGGCAAACACTTTTTCACAGCACTGTATATTATTACATTTACATTCAGACGTCCACAAAGACACACTCATATACTTACAAGCTTAAACACAACTATATATATTACAAATACACACACGCAAGCATTTGTACAGTAGGCCTCCAAATATCACGAGAGATGCACAGAGAGGAAAGAAGAGACACCAATTTAAATAACCAGAGGGGAAAATGCACAGTTAGCTTTGTGAAATCAAGTGTGTGATGGTGGATAGTCACACACTTGTAATAAAACACACAGTCTATGTACTGAGGATGCTTTTTGCCCCCTCCTAGCTCTCAGCTGGCAGAAGAGTAGCATTTAAAATACTCTGAAAGAAGTAACATAATGTACTTTAGATAATGTTGTTTTGGATTCAATGTTAGATAACTTAACTCATTTTCTCAGCTTTTTCCAGTACAAATGGCCACACTGAGAATGACTTTTTCGTGTTTGAAATTCACTCCAAGAAAGATGCTGTAAATGATTAGTAAACAGCAAACAGAATGTTTTTTATACAGCACCTTTCTACTCAGTACTCAAAGCCATTCACACATTTACACTCCGATGGAGCAACTTGGGGTTAGAAACCTCCCCAAGGATATTTGGGGAGGATTGAACCACCAACCTTCCTGCTCTACCTCCATGTAACCCCATTCATGGGTGTTACATGCAAACAAGTGCTTAAATTCAAGGTGAGAGAACATCTTTTCAGCTGACACTTATGAACACTTATGAAAGTTTGCTCTACAAACTCTGACACCAATCTTTGAATGTAGAGAGATAAAGGTTTGCATAGAAACCAATAGATATCGTTCTGCTAATAAGCAGGTAACGGATAATCTACTGAATTAAATCCTTGCACTGCTGCTTTTTATACAGCACTCTCGCAAAACCTTTAAGAGCTTTAAGAAGAGATAACAAAAGCAGGAGGGGACAGCTACTGATGGATAGAAACATCCCCACTGCCCCCACAGACATCTAACCACAGGCCTCACACTGTAATGTCTGACAAAACATAATCCCGCTCCTTTCACACCCTCAACAAGTGATGAATGCTTGAGCGCTTGGGTGTTGCAAAAGGCCTTTGAGGGGCCAAAGTCCCCTTGCACACTTTTCATAGACACATCCTGCCATGGCAAATACTTGTGCTTAACAAATTAGGCCTGAAAGGAGATGGGAACACAGAGGGGATAATTCAACTATCCTTGTCTTTATCTACAGAATCTAAAGGTGGGCTTTGGAAAGGAAGGGATTACTCCAAGTCCAGGACCTGTGTGGGCCTTTTACAAACTAAACAAGTGAGGGGTTACAGCACATCTAAGAGTATAAGAGGTAGAAAAGGTGAGGAGGCTGTGATCATTGGATAAAACGTGATGCTGTCCTTGTTGGATGTGCTCAACATCTTTACAGAGATGAGCTTCTTTTGAATGAAAGGCTTCTGATGTTGATTTCTGAAGAAAATGCCTGGACTGCTATTTCAAAAAAGGGACCTTTAGTCACAAGTTCCTCTTTGCTCCGTTCTCTTGCAATGGAACAAAGACGAACATGGTTTCAAGATGCATTCGGAAAACACAGAAAAACAGTGAGGACTCATTTCAAACAACTTTTGCCTGATGGCGCGGCCTTAGCTGGACGACATTACATTCTGTCCTCGTGCACATTGTAGGGTTTCTATTACAAAGAGGAGAAAATGTTGCAGTTGTATAAAAAGCCACAGCTAGATGTGGCTTGTCTGAATGAGGCTCTGTTCGCTTACTGTAAGGTGCTGGAATAGCCACGCTCTCATTATGTTTGTCGCCACTTTGGGGAAGATGCCTCGTTTCTTCTGTCTCTTCTTGTCTTGGTCATCCTCATCTCCCGTGCCTGGTGATGCCAAGCTGTTGTCAAGGCCGTCACCTGCAATCAGAAACAAAAGGAGTCATATTATCAGGAAGCTTTAACGTGGCCCGATCTCTCTATAGAGCCACGTTCTCCTTTATGGCACGGCAGTACAAATTTCTTTGTCTCACCTCTGCTTTACTTCCCGGCCACTGGATAATGAAGAGGAGTTTGTAGCATAGGAGCTCAGTAAAACCAAGAGTTATTAATTCAATGTGAGCCACAGCTTTGACATGAGGTAATGACTGCAGGAGCTGTGCGGCTGACATGAGATAATGAATGTTCAAAATGCAGTCAGACTGTGTTCTATGTACTCGTATGTGTATGTGACCTCTGTTTGAAGCAGGACTGAAGTAAAAGTGGGGACAAACAAAAACAGAAAGCCAAGCTTGTAAATGAAGTATGAACCCAGTGTGTTTAAAGTCACAGCGATGTGTCCGTATGGGCGACTAAGGCAGAACGAGGGGGTGTGGGTGGATGGGTTGTTAGAGCGTGAATCCTTCACCTTGCAGTTCAGTATGACCATCCAACACACACACTCCCCCTCCCCCTTCCTTCATCAACAATACAAGTGTCAGGCTGTCTGCATCACAGCATCATTCCTGCTCTGGATCCTGCTATTAGCAGCATCTCTGTTTGATTTCAGCAGGAAGCTGGCGCGGGTCAAAGCAGGAGGCTTCCTTTAAGCTGAGATTTCCGCTCCCACAAGCTAACTCACTCCAACTTGCAACACAAGGGGCACTCTGGTCTCTCTCCTTCTCTGACATTAATTGTGCATCATGCGAGATGATTTACTTTTAACAGTGGTGGTTATTTTTCTTGCCCTCGGGGCAGAGAAGCCTTGAAAGCCTGCCTGGAGGGTATGTGAATAATGCATCTGAGAGACTCCTCCCCTGAGGCGAGACAGGAACCCTACTTTTCTTAAGAAATGCCCTAGTATGTCTTTTTGTTTTTAGAGATGCATCAATCAAATGTGCCTATATGAGCCATATTCATGCATAAATATTTCAGCTAATGAATATTGACACTAAAAAGCCCTGTTCCAGGGTCAGGCTCCAGGGGCTGTGGGAGTTTTACGGATGGTGTCCACCAGCTGTAAGTCACAGACAGGATAGCGTTCCTGTTGCTTCCGTCCCCTGCTGCTGTCTTCCTGTTTGTTTGTCCAGCTGCTGTCACTGCTAACTTCAACATGATGATAATTAACCAGCATAAAATTGTATTCTTACTTCAACTCTTTAGGAAAAAATGTAACACGAGCACATTCGATTCAGACTGACCTAATCATTCTAATTAACTACATACGCACCGACACTGACATATAGCGGCCAGAGAAACTGAACCCAAAGAATATTCAAATCTCCACTAAAATGATAGCTGTGTAAGAAAGACAGAGAGAAAAGGTCTTGCTCAGCTTAATTGTATCAAAGGGAGGCACACTGTTCCCTCTCCACCCCTCATCCTCATCACTGCTCCTCTCCTCTCCTTTCTTCTGCTCCAGAGAGGGAAAAGCCGCAGGGCATATCCTCTGCTACACTAATCGCTTCTGACTGTTCTCCGGCAACTCAGCCAATCTAACCAGTGTGTGACAGTGCAGTCTCAAAGTCATATACCCGTGCAAGTCTCCCATGCCCCTCTGCTCCCACCCTTTTTCATCTCTACTCCCCCTCCCTAGTTAAGTCTGCCTTCCAGTGTCTGACACACGAGGGGGTACAAGGAGGGGGGAAGATACCGCAGGGATGACTGGAGTATTGCCCCGGGGTGAAGAAAAACACACACAAAAAATAGCATCCTGAGATATCAACACAAGTCTTCCTTTTTTTTTTTTTATACCTCCTCAGCTTACTCGATAGATAGATCTGGTTCTACTGACCGCTCTGAAAACCAAACAGTCAGACAGCCCCTTGGCTGCTCATCTGGTCTGGTACGTAAATGGCGTGACCCACAGTAAATGTGATATTTATTATATGTTTAAAGGAAAATAATCATTTTTAAAAAGCAGTGAAATGTTTTTAGAAAAAAAACAAACCCAAAAATAACATCTAGATATTTAAATTGTTTTATATTAATCTCCCCACTGGACATGTTGGTAAGTGAGAAGCAGCTAGCAGAACTGATTGTCGCACCCCCCCAGCAGCATCACTGATGCAAAGCCAGCGTGGGCTACCTAATGAGCTCAGCAGGGCCCTGATTCATCATCACTGACACCCCAAGACTCCTCCCATTATTACACATGAGACAGAGCATAGAATGGAGCAGCCGGGAAGACTTCCAACACAGAAAGTGAACACATGACAGTTAGAAACTCTGATACGGAGGAGCATCTGTTTGACGGCATATATATATATATATATATGAATCCACTTTTTGAGTGATTGATGATATCATAGGTGAAAAATCATGTTTTTCACCTATGATTGAGGTACAGAGACAATTTAAGATAAGCAGGATTTACAGAGGATGTGTGTGCTTGCAGTAACTATAGTATAACTATAAATTATGCTCTCATCATCCGCTGTTTTACCTAAACAGGTTAGCAAAAATAAAAATGGCTTCTCCACAGCATTGAAAACTTCAAACTGCAAAATCCAGTGACAGACATACACTTTATTATAGGCTCAAAATCCGTTGTTAACAAATGTGCACACTGTTTGTATCTGTGTGAACACGTGGCTCCTGACCAGTTAGAGCATAATTTCACGTGTGACCTCAAGCTAATTACAACAAAAATTTTGAATAACATTTTTGTAAGCAGTCTGTGCAAACTGAAGTAAAACATGCACACTTACAGGCAATAAAATACAAAAATGTGATCTTTTTTAAAATAAATAACTTGTAAGATAGATGCTGAAGGGAGGTGTCACTAACATATCAGCACCTCAAAAAGTACAACACATCCTGTCCCTCACATTCCACTTCTCAGCAAGAGTGAGGAGATTTTCTAGCTTCTCCCACTGCCTTTTGTTTTATTTGAATGGACACCTTCTCCCCCTCCACACTCCTGGGAGAGCACGGTCCTTTTAGCTGTGGTCAACCCAAGCGGTTGAGCTATCAAACACAGCCTTCTCTGCATATCACACAGCTTACAAGGCAATGACCACAGAGTGGGAGGTTACAGAGGAGCAGGCAGTTATGTACGAGGCTACCAGTACCACCAAACCACTTCAGTATTCCCCAGTCACAGTGGATTTCTTTTTTCTGTGGGTTTCATCAGACCACAGAAGCTTGGCTAATGATGACGATACCATAATCACTTCCTGTTAGGAATGTTTTTAAATAATTCTGCCAGTTTGTAGAGTCTCTTTCACCACGTGTGCTTCTGAACAAATGAAATTATGTTTGATCTCATTTCTTCTGTAGTCAAACTGTGACTGATTTATATACTGATGTATATATGAACCAATAATCAATAATGAACAGCGGAGACTGATTGATGGACATCTTGGACAAAAATGTCAGCAAAGCCATCGTTAAAAACTCCCGTACAGAACAAGCTTATGATGACATAATATGAAATTTGCTGTCTAACAACATTCAGAAACTGTTGAATAATAAATAATGAATAAATAAGATTAAGTGGTGCTGATATTTCCCCAGTTGCTCCTTTCCAGACTTTACTGTATGTTTACTTTGCTTCAAAGCCCTTAATGAAGCATGTGGAATACCTGTGATCTTGGTTGAATGCTAAGAAATATTGATCCATTCATTCACACTCTCCTTTTTCCCTCTGCTACAGCTACAACTTCTGCACTGATGCCAAGTGCTGCTACCGAGCTTAAATAGTGCGTCTGGTGATTTGGTTAGGATCACCGACTCGAGAAAAGAAAACAGAACCACTAATGTTCGATGTATATTACAAACCACACCCTTGTTTGTTTCAAATGTAAAACTACTGCAAAGAAAATGTTAATAATGAGGAGTTTTGGAGGCGATATAGGCAAAGACAGAAACTGGGGGATTAAAAATATACACAACACTAAGTTCTACAGTGAGAAAATAGAAGCAAGGTTTGTGTTGCCAAATACCAAATACTCACAACATTAATCATTCTTTATTGGACTGGACCGATTCCCATATAACTACAATATTATAACTCAGTGAAGATCATCCGCCTGCTCTGACTGAGTTTAGTATGATTTTGTTCCTTTAAGGTTGTGTGCTCTTCAGGTTAGAGAAGAAGGATCTTTTCTTTTCTTCCTTATACAGAAAACAGTCTGTCCTTTCATCTCTATGAAGGGGCATTCTGCACCCCCATCCACTATCCATTCTCTACCAGGTCAAAGGGCATGGACCTTGGGTTTTCCCTGCTGTTGTTTAAACAACAGCCAAAAGGAAAGAAACTATTCATAAGGCTATTTAGACTATGGACTTCCTCAGCTCACCTCCGCACCCAACTTCTGGATCATTAAAGTGTCAATTAAGATTTACCAAAACTGCTCTCTTACTGCATTTTAGTTGAAATGTAGAAGTGAAGATTGTAAACTGCTGTGTTTATAATCAAAGTAAGACTCTTATTCACTTTCCCATGTTCTTATAATCGAATCTAAGTTTCCAATTGTTCTCTTCGATGCTCTGCTCACTACTACCTGATGAGCAGAAGGTAGAAAGTCTCTTAAAAGTCATAAATAGCAAGTCATAAATCTGTTACAGCCTCCAAACAGAAACCACAGGCAGGACACAGAGTGACAAAAGATAGAGCGGGGCTGGACACAAGCACGGGGAGACAGAAGCAGGCAATAACAGCAGTGAACTCAGTTTTCTTTATCAACTACAACTGATGTGAGGGGACAACCAGCATATGTGCTTACTAGAGCAATTCATAATGAACTAAAGAAAAAGATTACTAGAATACAGAGGTATCGATGTGCAATATTATTTCTTGAAAATGTATGCTTTAGAAAGTGTAAAGGATGAATAAAATATATTCTGTGTATGTTTGTTAAACAGAGAAAGCAGACCAAACCAGAACAAAACCATTATTGCCATTCTCACAAATCCTTAATAGTTATATTCTAAACAGGAACAATTTATGAGTCTGAATAATGTTTGAAAACTTACTGTGACAAAAATCAATTCGGGAAGAATTATTAAGTCATCATTTTGCTGATATAAAAATAGTCAGGCTTTGATTTCTTGGTTAAACTGGACATTAAAAAGACAAATTGCTAAGTGATATGCCTGCATACCTAAATACTGGTAGCCAAAAGGTCCACAGCCAGAGCGCGTGAGGATGCTTGTGGCCATATGACTTAATAGTTATATCCTTTTATATAGAAAACCGGGAGTAAATACACATATGTGTATTTGCTGTATGTGTTTTATAGCTTGGGCACTGTCTTAGAGCAGGCTTCCATGAACTTAAATCATCTGTTTTATCAATCAATGCAATTAAGCTAAAGTGATTAGATAAACTAAGAGTGTTGTCTTTCTTGAAATGCTCCCCCAGAATCACCAATCAGCTGGGCCCGGTGAGGTCACAACAAAGTCAAACCTTTGTTATGAAGGCCTGAAGGCGCTCTTACCAAGTTCGCTGGTGTTGTCTCCGCTCTGGGAAACGTGTCCCCCACTGGATGGTCCTGGAGTACCCACAGAGGGAGTGGAATGGGAATCATCCATGTCTCTCCAGGACGCTGGGTTCTGAGAGGTAGTGGACAGGTACAAGGAAATGAAGCAGGGAAGAAAGACGAGGGTAAAGACAAAAGGAATGTCCAGTAAAGTCCAGTATGAGTTCCATTATGCAGTTAAGCGAAGGCACAAACACAAGTAATGTGACAATACCAGTTTGTCCATGAGGAAGGTTTGAGCAGAAAGTACAACAGCAACAGTTTAGTAACCCTGCAGCATGTGGATCCTGCCGTGTCCCGACTGTTTCTGTGACCAGAGTTGGGGAGAAACGTGCATTTATTGGGCTCACTGGCCTGCCACTCAGACTTTAGCCTAAACCCTCTTCACTCTCTGCGTCAGCTGTTTGGCAAATGGTGATCAGATGAAGGGCTCAGCAGATGACAAGAAGAAGCACCGGGACAATGGCACAGTATGAATAAGGCTCTCAATGCTGGAGCCTCTTTTCATACCCAGCCATGCAATAATTACAACTCCTTGGTACACACAGCTACTCAAAAGAGGTGACATGTGTTTTCATGTTCATCAAGCTAATGAAGAACATCTGGTAACAGGAACGGAGCCTAGTATATAGTGTTGTGTTCATTCACACAGGAAAAAACAGTCTTGTACAGTCTCTCTGTGTCTCACACTGTCCTGTCCTGCTACATCCATCATTTATACACCGACCAACTGCAGAGCACATGAGGCACTTATGAAAAAGTACACAGGCTTTGTCTTCTCCAACCCAGCACGTGCTCTAAATAAGTAATGGAATATTACAACACCATATTCACTTGTCAGTTGTGCAGTGGCAGCTAATAAACACGTCCTTCAGGTTCTTGGAACGTAAAACTGAGTTGAGGTCCATATATCGTTCAGAAGGATTGGTAAAATCAAAGTGCTTCCTCACACTTGAATATTGGAAACAGTTGCATTAAATATATATATTTAGAGACGTAACTTTTGGACTGGGGTTCGTTTTAAGATGACACAGCTGCATGCATTCATGAAACTGCAAACTACTGAATGAGTAGAAATTTCCTGTTTTCATTCAGATCATCTCATTTCATTTCATTCGACTTTAAATGTTCTCTCAGTTTAGCAGCGTCGTTGCTCATGCTGAAGGTTTGACATCACTGAAGCAGCGTCAACAGAACCATACACGACATCAAATATCTATTTCCGGGATGTCCTAATGTAAATCTTTTATGAACAAATTTACCAAACAATAACTAAATAGACAAAATAATGCATATAGCATACAGACTGCTGACAAATGAGATTCCACATCAGTTTCAGTGCTCCTCTGCACTGATTCTCATTCAGAACTCTGGAAAGTGTGTCTCTTCCCTCACTCAGTGTTTAAATATGAGCACTGTTTAACAGTTTTCCTCAAAACTCTTGAACATTTGAAAAGGATAAGATTTAATTAAATTAGAATGAGATTCTGACACAAATGTACCCAGTAAAGCCAAAGAGAAAAGACACACTAAAGCTGATGTTGGACGACATGCTGTACCACAGTTTAACCATTATCCTCCTTGATTGTGATGAGTGTCATTTCTTGAGAGCTTCTGTATATTTACTGAAATTACTCATTTGAAAAAATTATACTTTTATTTATCTATTTAAATAAATATTCATCAATTTCAGATTAATTTTTTTATCTGATCTGCAGCAACTATGAACTCCACAATGGAACATTAGTAAACCCAGGAATTCTACATTCTAATTCTACTCTTTACCAGTCCAATTTTTTTGTGTCAAAACTTCAGCCATCATCATTTTAAGATCCTCATGCTGTATGTAACTCTACATTAGTTCAAAATTGGACTTTCTTAGTAAATGAACAAAAATAGGAAGTCCTGTGTGAGGCACACAGGACAGCCTGACACAGGCCCTGCGCTCTAACGTTTCTGTTCAAAGCTGCAGCCGTAGCACCGGCACTGATCATCCTTTCTTTCAAGCCTTTCCATAGAACAGGCTGTCTTAACAGCACCTGTTACGGGCTTCTTTTATTTCCTGTTTTTCATCATTTTTATGATCTATATATATATTTAAAGAGATCATAACAATAACGAGCAATGAGAGTATATATATATATATATTGAATAACGACCAAAAAAAAAGGTTTCCACGCCGTGACTCACATGATCTGCGAGATTAGTGGAGGATCCTGAAAGGTCGTCAAAGTCCGACTTGCAGACGTCTCTCTCCTCTATGACCAGATCGATGGGCATCTTTCCTTTCAGGCAGCTGATGTAGCGGTGGCAGAAGTTATCACAGAGCTCATGGACCTGCCGAGGCCAAGCTCACATTTAGCGAACACCACGAGACTGAAATACTGGATTAAAAACCTGTTTTCACTGAGCCACGTGAGAATGAATCTTTACCTTTTCTAATTCCAGCAGATGAAACCGCAGGACTTGAATGGCTTGAATCATCTAAAAATCACAAATATTTTTTTGTTGATGCTTTTGTTGTGGTTGTTTTCTAGAACCTCAAAATATTAGCACCCATCCAATAATAATAATAATAGCCTAATAATAATAATAATAATAATAATAATAATAATAATAATAATAATAATAATAATAATAATAATAATAATAATTCATAACTCATAATCAGCTATGCGTTTGACGCGGGCGGACACTTCTGTAACGCCCTACTGCGCGTGGACAGCAGAGAATGAAAGGTGAGCTCACCAGGTTATCCAGCTCTGGGTTAGACGAGAACAGAGGTTTCTCTGCGCGGATCTGCAGAGCAAAAGGAAACCGAGTGCGTGAGTAAATGCTGTGGACCTGATTCCATTTCCACTTTTCAGGAGTTCCCTCCATCACGGTGACACGCAGAGTGCCGTGTGCTGAGCGCAATGGTGACACTTGGTTTCTCGCTTGTGTGTTCTACCTGCTTTGCGAACACAGCGATGTCTTCGTTGAAGGAATCTGAGGAGCAGACGTCTCCTCCCGCCACACCGGGCTCTCGGGGCGTGCAGGTCGCCAGCTCGCACTTTTCGAACACCAGAGCCAGCAGAGGGAATAAAGGGTGGCTGCAACACACAGGAGCACAGGCCGCAGAGGCCTACACATGAAGCATCAAACCAGCGCTCGGCCCTGTCACGCATATTTATGTCTTCCTCCTTAATGCCACTGAAATATCAAATATATTAATACACAGAGAGGATTTCATCCGTCCGCCGCCAACTACCTGTAGACACCCAAAAACGAGCTCAACACGAGCTGCAACACGTACATTGACTGAATATATTTAATTTCCGAAATTTAGATGAAACTGTTCAGAGGCTGATCGCACACAAACAATAATAACTTACGCCTTTTTCTATAACACAAATCTGCACATTAATAATAATAATAATAATGTTTGCTGCTGTGTCCGCACCCGTAGATTTGGTCCTTGTCTCTCTTGAGTGCGTCGCTGACGGAGCTGCCCATGATGTTGTGCGGAGCGTGGGCTCCGTAGTGCTGTGTCGGGTGTGGGGGAGCCCCGTGACTCAGGTGGTGGAGCTGCGGTAGGGGCCGGGGTGCGTGCGGGTCTCCGTACATGGAGCCGGGGACTCCGTCCATCGCGCCTCCGTAATGAGTCAGCTCATCATACTGGAGTGAAAGTTAGAGTTCCGTCAGTGCACGAACATAAGAGGAAAATTTCAAAGTCGACATTGATGATTTCATGATAAAAAAAAACCATATTTGATATTTTTTGATAAGTATAGCAACTTCATGACGTTTTTCAAAGGTTCCTCAGGTTTCTTTCAAGGATGTAATGTGACTAGTGATTAAGTGGACTGTCATTGTGCAAACAATTGAAATAATGGTCGTTAGACGTACCCTTTGCGCCATGTCCGTGCGCAGTCACCACGCGTGTACACAGGAGCCTGGAGCGGATAACTAGTTAAGTTTTAAACTTTTGAATCCACGAAGGAACTGCAACCGTGTCCTTTTTTGTAGCATGGAGTCCGGAGTTAATGGGAGTAAGACGGCACACGTCCTCGCGCACACTGACACGTTCCCGTGGTGCCGCTTTGCCAGATCTGCGACTGTGATGCTGTTCCCAGCTTTGCTGTGCCTGTCGCGGGAATGCGCCGATCTCTGGTCTCACTGCGTCCCTATGCCCACGCCTCTGCGCGCCAACACGCTCACTGTCCGCAGGTCCACTCCGCTTTAGAACACGGCGCTGACGGACCCGCCCCCAGCCTTCTGCGAAATCTGCGAGGTTTTAAATGTTTTTATAGGGTCACTGATTTCGAAATAAAACGCCACGAAATGCATTCATTCATTCATCGCCTTAGGAGCAGGAGAAAGGACTCTGGACAAAACTGCTCAAGTCTAAGAGAGATCATCTTATTCTTCTTATCCATCTTCTACATCAGTTAAGTCTTCAAATTAAACAAGAAATGAAAAGAATGTTACCTATTGCCACTGGACAGTAGTTCATACCCCAACCCTCCAGCTACTGCATTTTTTTACAATATCCCTAAGATGGAACTTCCTTTTACACGGAACTGTATCTTGTTTTTGTTTTTTATTAAACGTGTCAGAGTCAAATAAATTCAGTGCTGCTCACGATATCAAACAAGGAAAGTAGTTCTAAGTGTACAGCTGGTTCTATGTACACTACGACGGTTCTATGGGAAATCATTTGAGGGCCACACACATGGACCGCACTTGATAATTTTCAATTTCGAAATCAGTTGCAGCATATATAGCCACAAAGTTTAGTCTCCGTGCTTTTATTTTGAAGACCAAGCACCTAAACCGTTAGAGGAAGCTGAGCCGGTGACACGCCACCAGCTTCAAGGTTTGCTTTGCATCGGATGAAACGATCAGTGAGGCAGAAGAGCCGTCAAAATAGAAGAGAGAGATGAGAGCAAGATAGTCCCAGAGATGGGAAATTCACATTGTTGTAGCAGCAAAGTGGACAAGGCAGAATAAATAAATAAATAAATGCAGTACACTTAAGAACCATACTATGCAAAGATAGTATGGTAGAAGAAATATAACTTCAAGTATATGTACACACGCACGTGTGTGTGTGTGTGTGTGTGTGTGTGTGTGTGTGTGTGTGTGTGTGTGTAAGTTTCAATACTATTTCATATTGATTTTCTATTCTTTTTTTTACCTTTTTGGTGTGCAAGTCAGAAGTCAAAGGTCAATCTGTTGAGTTGACAGAATAAGAGTCTTACTGAACAACAGTTCAAGTGCTGAACACATTACTGCCTTGCGTTAAAATATTAATTGCCTTTATTATATGTGTGATTTTACTATACAAGCAACTTTCCAGAGATTAGTCCACATTGGTTTCCCATCACATGGTGGTGGTCAGAGGGCCCGGTGGCGCCTGTGTCCTGCAGCCTCGCCTCTGTCAGTGCGCCCCAGGGCAGCTGTGGCTACAATGTAGCTTGCTATCGCCAGTGTGTGAATGTGTGTGTGAATGGGTGAATGACTTAATGTAGTGTAAAGCGCTTTGGGGTCCTTAAGGACTAGAAAAGCGCTATACAAATGCAGGCCATTTACCATTTACCATACCACATAGTCCCTTAAACTGGCAGTTGCCTACAGACATCTGTGTCAGACACAATATGTTTGAAGGTTGCCTGTGTGGTACCTGCACAAGTCGGTAAATAGTGTTTCTTTTAAAGTCTGACCACACAAAGCACTTTATATAACATGCCTCATTCACTCATTCATACAACCACTTTTTAGCTAATGCATAAGTAGTTTCTGTCTAATTTTCACACTCTGATTGATGCTTCAGAGGTGTTAGCATGGTTTAGTATAGTTGGGGTTAGCATCTTGCTAACTATATTTGGCATACAGACCAGAGCAGGCAGGGATCAAACCATCAAACTTCTGAATAGTAGATGACGTGCTCTACCTGCACCCCTAAGTGATGCTGTTAGATGCTTTGACTGAGTTATTAAATGTTGCTGGGTCAGACAGAGATGAGTTAGAAATGATAGAGCCAGCAGACATGGTAAGGCACAAATAAAAAGCAGAATAAAGAACAGGTTGTGGCTGTGCTGAGTGCTGTCTTTCAGGATCAATGGACCTCTGTACAGACACCTCACCATCAGGGATACATGCCACTGTTGACAGACATGAATGCCTTCCTTTACATGGAACTACTGTTTGTATGCTCTATTCTAAAACCTCCCAAAGGTTTATTTCATTGCTAACTCTTTCTGTCACCAGGACTGTGATCAGAATTCAAGCATGAGCTTACAGCCTTTGACATCATTACATGACATCATATATTCACCGTGTAGAAAAGCACTATATAAGAACCAGTCCATTTGCCTTTACGAAAGAACCCCAAAAATGAGTCCACACTATAAAAATGATGCCAGATTTGACTCAGGATCCTCACTGTGCCCCTACTTTAAAGTGGATTGAAAGGATGGTTGTTGATTGTAGAGAAAGAACACACAAGCAAACAGATAAGATATAGACTTAGTGAAATATTTTGCTCTCACACTTGATAAAATGTATAGAAATATGTATAATAAACTCTAAATCAGTATATCAATTATTAAACCATGAAACGTATCCACATTTTCAGTTAGCAATCACCTTTAATCACATTCGTGTGATTAAGTGTTTGCTTAAAAAGTGAAATATTTTCAGCACATTGCTCAGAAATATCTCACACATTTTCTTTTGATATGTCCTGTCTGTAAATTATTAAAGGCATATATTTGAATTATAAATACACTAACTATAAGAAAACAGGCAAAACATGCACCATGCCTGAGGCTACGTCTCTTCATTGCATATAATTTCCATGTAGTCACTCTCTGTTTTCTCCGCTCCGTGCTTTCTCCTCCTTTGTGTTTACCTCCCCCTTCCTCCCTTCAGCTACACACACCCTCCCACCACCCTGGCCAGCCAATATGGTCTGAATAGAGGCTGATTCAGGGTGTCAGGCCCTGTCTTAAATGTAATAAATTAGCACTGAGCTGGGGAAAGGTGCATCCTTCCCAACACATCACCAGAGAAGGAGCGTGTGCACCACCATCCTTGACCTCGTCTTCTAACCCCCACTTTTTATACACACACACACACACACACACACACACACACACACACACACACAGACACTACAACCTCCAATTCCCCCTCCATCATCAGCTAGTCCTGGTCTGGTTGGCTCTGTCAGCCATCATCCAGTGCTCCAGTGAGGATCATTAGCATTGTCATAACTGGCTGGGAAAGGAGGCCAGCAGAGACCTGGTTGAAGGGGTAGTGGGGGATATCTGTGTTTGTGAGAGTGAAAGAGTGGGTGGTAGTATGCAAGTATTCATAGCTATGTGTTTGCATACAGACACTGTGGGTATATGAATAAATGTTCATCTTTTTCGTATGTGGCTATTTCATGAGTGCGAATGTCTGTGAGGGCTGGTGCGTCTGTTTGCCTGCACGTGCGTGTGTATGTGTGTGTGTGTGTGTGTGTGTGTGTGTGTGTGTGTGTGTGTGTGTGTGTGTGTGTGTGTGTGTGTGTGTGAGAGAGAGAGAGAGAGAAAGAGAGAGAGACAGAGAACTGGTGCTGCATGCAGACATAGAGTGGTAATAAATAGAATGTATGTGGCAGCTGCAGCATTTGAGCAAAGTGGATACATGACTTAACAAGGTGTCCTGATGAAATGTGCAGAAATGGTTAATGAGTAAGATCAATTCAATTCAGTTTTATTTGTACAACACCAAATCACAGCAACAGTTGCCTCAAGGTGCTTTATATTGTAAGGTAGACCCTACAATAATACATGCAGATAAAAACCCAACAACCATATGACCCCCTATAAGCAAGCACTTGGCGACAGTGGGGAGGAAAAACTCATTTTTAACAGGAAGAACCTCCAGCAGAACCAGGCTCAGGGAGGGGCGGCCATCTGCCACGACCGGTTAGGGAGAGACAAGGAAGACAGGACAAAAGACATGCTGTGGAAGAGAGCCAGAGATTAACAACAAGTATGATTCAATGCAGTGAGGTCTTTTAACTCATAGTGAGTGAAGAAGAAGTACTCAGTGCATCATGGGAATCCCCCAGCAGCCTATACCTATTGCAGCATAACTAAGGGAGGATTCAGGGTCACCTGGTCCAGCCCTAACTATATGCTTTAGCAAAAGGAAAGTTTGAAGCCTAATCTTAAAAGTAGAGATAGTGTCTGTCTCCTAAATCCAAACTGGAAGCTGGTTCAATAGAAGTGGGGCCTTAAAAACTGAAGGCTCTGCCTCCCATTCTATTTTTAAATACTCTAGGAACAACAGGTAAGCCTGCAGTGCGAGAGTGAAGTGCTCTAATGGGGTGATATGGTACTATCAGGTCATTAGGATAAGATTGGACCAGATTATTGAAGACCTTGTAAGTGAGGATTTTGAATTCAATTCTGGATTTAACAGGGAGCCAATGAAGGGACGCGGGTATAGGAGAAATATCCTCTCTCTTCCTAGTCCCTGTCAGTACTCTTGCTGTAGCATTTTGGATTAACTGAAGGCTTTCAGGGAGTTTTTTAGGACATCCTGATAATAATGGATTGCAGTCGTCCAGCCTGGAAGTAATAAATGCATCAACTAGTTTGTCAGAGTCACTCTGAAACAGGAAATAATTACTAAAGTTAACTCAGAAAGATCAATTGGAGAAAGAGACTCTAAATGAATATCAATGGTACTGAAAGAAGTTGTAGATAATGTTACATCTGTGAGATGATTATGATTAATTTTTTTCTCTAATAGTTAAAATTTCATCTGTGTAGAAGTTCATGAAGTCAATAGCGCTTTGCTAATTATTTGAGCTGTATAGTGTAAACAGAATTGGTCCTAGCACTGAACACTGTGGAAGTCCATAATTAACCTCAGTGTGTGAAGAGGACTCTCCATTTACATGCACAAACTGGAGTCTATTAGAAAGATATGATGTAAAGCACTGCAGCGCAGTACCTGTAATACCTACAGCATGTTCTAATCGCTCTAATAGAATATTATGGTCAACAGTATCAAATGCTGCACTGAGGTCTAGCAGGACAAGCACAGAGATGAGTCCACTGTCAGAGGCCATAAAAAGATCATTTGTAACCTTCACTAAAGCTGTTTCTGTGCTGTGATGAGCTCTGACACCTGACTGAAACTCTTCCAATAAGCCATTCCTCTGCAAATTATCAGTTAGCTGTTTGAAAACTACTCTTTCAAGAATTTTTTTAATGAATGGAAAGTTAGAGATTGGCCTATAATTAGCTAAGACTGCTGGGTCTACAGATGGCTTTTTAAGTAACGGTTTTACTACTGCCAGCTTGAAGGCCTGTGGTATATAGCCGATAAATAGAGAGAGGCTGATCATATTTGTCAGGGCTCTGTGTGCGGGCAGGCAGAGATGAGGATCCAAATGCAGGACTCAAACACAGAATTGAAACTCAAAAAACCTCAGCTTTATTGCTGGCAGAAAAACAAACATGGAGTGAGGATGGAACACTGAGACCAAGGACACACAGGCATAATTCTGAGGGTACGACGCGACACTGAGCATGGGAAAACACAGGGCTTATATACACAGGGTAGTAACGGGGGAATCGGCAACAGGAGGGAGACACAGCTGGGAGAGATCAGGGCTAACGAGACGGGGGAGCTAAGCTGCACACACTAACATAAGACAAAGACTTTCACAATAAAACAGGAAACATGAATTACAAAACAAGCATGCAGACTTTACACTGAGAGACAGACAGAATGACACATGGAATCTGAACTAAACTAAACGTGAGATATAACTGAGAACAAATCCTTAAGCACGGATAAACAGAAACAAGAAATAATAATCATCATCATCACTACGAGAAGAAAACAATCCATGAAGCAGAAATAAACCAAAACATAATAAACTCAAAATACTGGGTCCAACGGACCCAGAACCGTGACAATATTTTAGATTAAAACATTAATATTAATGTAATAAATGTAAATATTAATCAGTTACACCTGATATGTGTAATGTACATTCCAAGCCTATGTAAAAACCCAATTTTATTTGTTGTTATTTATATATTCTTTCATGGTTAGGGCCAGTATTTTTTATATTTCTTCAACAACATGTACTAAAAAAAAACACTTGCATGGAGTATTTACAAGAAGACATGTTCAGCAAACAGAATAACCTAAATAATTCACAATTGAAGAGTGTTTAAAAAAGAGTTTTGCCCACAGTGTTTTAACCTACAAAGGTCTCACATGTCCCTGACAGTTCTCCATGGTCCATCTGTGCACTCTGTCATCCTGATACAGTTTGATAACCACTGGTTAAATGTACCATCACCTGCAGTACATGTGTATTTCTCTCACACAGTCACAGTCAGTGATCACTGATTCGTTGATACCTTTGAAGAAAGGTAGTCCTCTTCATTTCCATAATCCATAAATCAAACTGTACTTCTTATAAATCTGTCACCGCAGCCTGTGTATGCCATTAATCTTTCTGATAATCAATCCTCTCCATGCTATTAGTTATTAGACTACATTCTGTTCATGAGTTAGAAAAAAAACATGTAACATATGTGAATAGTTAGCATGTCTATTTCTCCTTTGTTTTTTTAAGTGATTAGTAATTCGATATTAGTACAGGTTGCACAGCCATTTTCTCTGCACTTTTGTATTTAGCCAGTAAAAAGACAAGTCATATTTCTATTAATATAGTTTAATAAAATATATGCTCTAAGCCAGGGGTTTCAACCCTAAATGAGCTGTGGGTGTGCTGGCACTGTCATCTCATTGGAGGGCCACCTTGGTGTTCAAGTAGCATAACGTAGCATCTTTATTTAAAATGCACTTTACAACCAACAATGTTGACCAAAGTGCTACAAATATAAAACAGAGAGAAAACAGTTTAAATTACATATAAAATATCTTAAAATTAAAAATAATATAGTTAATAAGAAAACATATTAAGAGACATCAACAAGTCCTGCTGTGCTGAAAGCCAAGGTAGATAAATATGTTTTAAGTTGTGATTTAAAAACAGATAAGGAAGGTGCCTGTCTAACATGTAAAGGCAACACACAGCAAACGCCCGATCCCCTCTGAGCTTACGATTAGTCCTGGGCACACTCAGGAGGAGCTGGTCTGCCAACCTGAGGGACCGGGAAGTTATGTATGGATGAAGAAGCTCAGAGAGGTACAGAGGGGCAGCATTGGACAAACATTTAAAAACAAATAAAAGCAGCTTAAAATGGATCCTAAAATGCACGGGCAGCCAATGAAGTGAAAATAAAACTGGGGTGACATGCTCGCATCTACGTGTGCCAGTTAAAAGGCGTGCAGCAGCATTCTGAACTAGCTGCAGTCGAAAAACAGAAGATCTACAAAACAAACAAACAAACAAAAAACCCCACAAATATTTCCTAAAATGTAGTGAATGTAGTGTTTTGTTTTGTTTTTTTTATTATTATTTTAAATATTGTATAACAAGACAAAACTGCAAATGTAAACTCAAATTATTTTTCTCTCGTAACTAACTGAAGCCTTTCATTGAACTATAATAAACACATTGGTCCTCTCATCTGGCCAGACACATAGCAGTACTTCTGCTATTATTTTGTTCGTATTCAACAAAATCAAAATGCAGACAGAAGTGTACACATTAGTTTTTGACTCTCTCACTGAAATAACACAGCCAATCCCTCAGGATGTTTGTACTCTCTGCTCATATTGCCTTCATATTAAATCAGTTTGGGCTTTTTAAAGAACTTATTTAAATACTGCACTCGACAACAAACAGATCGTCCCTAACAAAAAAAGGAACATCAAGGGCCAGATTGCATTAGATTTCTTTCTGTAGGGTGACATGGGCTGGAAGTGGCCCCAGGGCCGTGAGTTTGAGGCCCCTGCTCTAAGCATTGTAGCTCGTATTGATTACGTTTTTATATTCACTATCATTTGAGAATTTACATGACCTAACAGTTTGTCTCATTCAGTTTAATTCACAGCCAGTGGTTGGGGTAAGAAGAACGCAAAAGGAGAAAAGAAAAGCATTAAGAGACATTAACATTAACTCATTCACTGCCATTGACGTCTATAGCCGTCAATTGCAGTGAATGAGTCAATGGGTTTAACTCATTCACTGCCAATGGCTGGCAGTGAATGAGTTAACAATAACAACAAGCAAATAGGTAGATACTATTTTATTTGAAAATGAATCAGGTAAGCAGGGGGGCAGGTAGGTGTTTCTGGAGAGTATTCAATGACAGATTACCAGCTTAGGTGGAGCAGAAGTGACCAGCATCCAGGTTGGAAGAGTTATGGCGAGGTGGAGTGAGACAACTGAGAAGACAAGAGAACAAGGTAAGATACAAGCACTATGATGAACACAGGATACGAGAAGCCACGAACTAACATAGGATTAGTTGTGAGCGCTGGTCTTAAGTAATGCCGGTCTAATCAGCTCCAGGTGGGAGCCCTGGGAGGAGTGATGATGACTCCACCCAGAGGAGGGGCGCCAGGCACTATAGAGAAACACTGACTCACCCAGACCACGACAAACTGTCTCTATCGATGTGGTGTGTGTATGTGGCGTGTGTAGGGTGTGAAGGAAGATGTCATAGAAGAGGGATAGTAGTATAGCAAAGACAGTGCCTTAAAAATAAAAATAAAGCATGCAAGAAAATAAATCAAGCCAATTTTACAACAGATCAATCACATCAGAGTGTTTGTTGTCATTTTTAAATAATTCCATATGTTTGTTTGTTTTTTGTCAAATGACATGTAATATGAGCGACTGGCTTGCTTGGCAGGTCCAGTGTGGAGTGACTGACATACTGTTTAGTTGAGACAGATTATGAGGGTCGTTCCCCAGTGAACACAGGTGCTCCAGGCACTACATTCACACCACAGCTTTGTTGTTTCTTTGTTTAACTATATTTCTAGAATCTAAGTGAATTCTGATATCTAATTTTATTTTTGTGTACATCAAGTTTTCAATGTACAATATTAATGCCTTAGTTCCACATTGAGCATCCAAACTGTATGTTTTATTTTGAATGTTTATTGGTTCTTTGCTAGCCTAGATTATGAGCACTGATTCCATCAGTTGAATTTTTGATAAATCCTGTTAAGGAAGTTAAACAACATGGTGAGGTTATTATTGAGAGCTCCAGTCTTAGCCTGTGATTAGACCCACAACAAACCTGTATCTGTGTTCTCCAATAATTCCTGTCCTGTCATTGTGGAGTGGTACACCAAGATGACAGACCAGACCAGAGCCCCCTCCTTTTTCTGTGCATTTCTATACGTGCATGTAGTCATCCATGTGTGTGGCAGCATGAGAATAAGATAGCTAGACTGGTGTGCATGTATGTGTACTCTACCCCAGTATAGGCGGCAGTATTAATGAGCCCAGATTTCATTTCCGATGAGCGATTATTTGACTGTTCATTTGGCTAAGATTTATGATGAGGCCCTATATCTGTAGCCTGCAGCACTGCACAAGTCTTTAATAATGGGGAATGAACACATTAATCACCCTGTAGCAGTCAGCTACAGAAAGCAAGGGAGCACCATCCAATCTGCATCACTGGATGAGAGAGACTATCACCTCATATTCATTTAAAAACCTTATCTAGTACATGGAGGTAAGGAAAAATGACCTGTCTAACTGAATATGATTTAACATCATAAAACTGAGAGTCATACACACACTAGTTATCCTGTTGTGATGAAAGACACAGACCAACATTGGGCTGTCTGCCCAATGTTGAGGATGCACAAACAGAATCACCATAACAAACCCACAGGGTTTATCTAGGGTGGAGCATTGCCACTATTCGCAAAACCTCATGAGTCTCAGGGCTATATATATATAACCTTATATATATATATTAGTGCTTTAGCGTTAATCTCATTAAAATGACGTTAATGCCATAACCGCATTAACGCGACAAATCTCCATTAGCAAGTTTGCACAGATCGCCCCGTGCGTGGGGCTAGATGGCGCTATAACACGTTAACGAGCAAACCGCGCTAACGCATTGACGCCGTGCAGCCCTGCACTGCCAGTGGCTGATGCCTTCACCCATTGATGGTTCTCGGTGTCCGGGGCTGGGTGCTTGGGTGTGTACTGGCTCACTCCCGGCGGTTGCTTGGTGGGGCCTGGCGCCCTTCTCTAGGGTAGGGGGCCCTTGGAGCTCAGGCCTCGGTCCGCCCTGGTGTAGCCAGCTGCTGGCAGAACTTGCAGGCACATCATCACTGCCCCTTGTGGCTTCTGCACTGTGGTTGCTGAGTTGCTGAGTATATATATATATGTGTGTGTGTGTGTGTGGTGCAGTGTGGTGTGCTGAATGGATATTTGGAGGGTGAGCTTCCCTCCCTCCAGGACATCTACAGGAAGTGGTGCCTGAAGAAAGTGGAGAGGATCATCAAAGACTCCAGTCACCCCAGCCATAAACTGCTCAGACTACTTCCATCAGCAGAAGGTACTGCAGTATCCGGTCCCAAACCAGCAGACTGAGAGACATCTTTTTCCATCAGGCCATCAGACTGCTGAATACTTAATAATAATAATGGATTGCATTTATATAGCACTTTTAAGGGCCCTCAAAGCACTGTACAATTCCACTATTTATTCACTCTCACATTCACACACTGGTGGAGGCAAGCTACAGTTGTAGCCACAGCTGCCCTGGGGCAGACTGACAGAGGTGAGGCTGCCATATCGTGCCATCGGCCACTCTGGCCATTACCAGTAGGCGGTAGGTGAAGTGTCTTGCCCAAGGACACAACAACCGAGACTGACTGTCCGAGCCGGGGCTCGAACCGGCAACCTTCCAGTTAAATGACGAACTGCCAACTCTTTGAGCCACGATCGCCCCACTTCATAGACGCCTCACTGTCACTTACCGGAACTTCAACATTATGCAATTCATACTGTACATAAATGCCACTTGTTTTGCACAACAGCCAACTGCTGACCTCTGTATATTTTATTTTTATTTTATATATATGTACACACACACACACACACACACACACACACACACACACACACACACACACACACACACACACACACACGTGTATATACATATTTAGTATACATATTTAGTAATGCACATACACTCTTATATTTGTACATGTATTTATTCTTATAATTCTCAGATTTACCCATTCTTATATTTGCTTGTTCTTGTGTTATTGTATTTTGCACACCTCTGTTGCAACACTTCTTGGACATGTTGCAGTATGCACAACTCAGCTGCTAGAATTCTTACCTACACTAAGTCCTGATAAGTCACGCACTCCCTTATGCACTTCCAGTGAATCCTAATCAATTCCCAGATATCCTGTAAAATGAGTCTCTTCACTTACAAATCCCTAGATGTTCTTACTCCCCAGTGTTTATCTGATCTTCTCCTACACCGTCCCAGATTCTGCCTTTCACAGACAAAGGCTTAGTCTCCATTTCTCACACCAGGCTGTGGTCTTACAAAGACAGAGCCTTCAGTGGTGCTACGCCTACTCTTTGGAATCAGCTCCACTATGGGAACTGCAGTGACTGGTCTCTGAACATTTTCACCTATTCACTGAGGCCCATTTATTTGACTTTTGTGTGTAAAACAACTGTGAGTTTCCTGAAGGACTGTATATAAATAAAGAAATATATAGTGGCATTTAAAAAGTTGTTTAAAAATATAAATTGAATGTTATGGTGATATGATGTAGTAATGATTTTTTGTCTAAATTTTTAAAAGTAACAAAGCAAAATCACAATCAGAATACTTTATTAATCCTAGAAGAAATTATGTGGTTACAGTTGCCCCAAGACAGTAAGAACAGAATAACTCTATTAGATAAAAATAGCAATAAAGTGTTTAAATAATTTTAAAATATAAGGACGTTTCAAGTGTCCTAAGCAAAAGGAAATTTGAAAGAAAAATATATTTTTGACTGGTCAATCATACAAAAACAAGGGCAATAAATGTCATAATTGTTCTTCAGCCTTTGGCACAGAGCTGGGCATAAATTCAGAGCTGTCACATCTTGAAATCTGCCTTAGATTTACATGCAAATTTAGATAAAATCTGTATCTAAATTGATGGACTATCTGAAGCATCTACCACATTGATAGGATACACCCCCTCGTGGCTCAGCATGTAATTAACATTTCCGTTTACATAGAGCAATATCCCCATCTACTGGATGTATGGCAATTACACTACACTACTGAGAAACAAACGTGTGACCAGGACTAACTATGCTGGTCACATAGATCTCCACTGCTTGGTTTTATGATACAGAGATGGATCAGGTGACAATGAAAAAATAAAAGTTCTTAATATTATTCATAACAATTTGGAAATTAATCACAAACACAGCCTTAGCTTAACTCATCTGACATTTCTGCACAACTCTGCAGACATTGAAAGCATGCTGTTTAAAGCAAACATTGTGGCCAAAACCCTTTTACATGCAAAATCTATTTTTACAGCAAATTAATAGAAAGAAACCACCGGACAATTCTCATCAGTTTCTGAGATGCCCTTGGCCATAAATTAAGTCTATTTGTCCCCCATCATTAACTTGACACTGTTGTTGCTATTGCTACTAATTCAACCCAGAATTTGGGTTGAATTTGCAGTAACTTACAAACTCATGAATTCAAAAAGTTCATAATGGTGCCATCGGTCTTGTAGTTTCTGTTATGACAGTTTGTCTAATAATAAATCTGCAGTGGCAGCGAGGAAGGAAAAAAACATCAAATAACTCTTTGCACCAATTATTACCTGAGGACAAACAGAACTACTTATATTGGGGCGATCGTGGCTCAAGAGTTGGGAGTTCGCCTTGTAATCGGAAGGTTGCCGGTTCGAGCCCCAGCTTGGACAGTCTCGGTCGTTGTGTCCTTGGGCAAGACACCTCACCCGTTGCCTGGTGGTGGTCAGAGGGCCCGGTGGCACCAGTGTCTGGCAGCCTCGCCTCTGTCAGTGCGCCCCAGGGTGGCTGTGGCCACAATGTAGCTTGCCATCACCAGTGTGTGAATGGGTGGATGACTGGATATGTAAAGCGCTTTGGGGTCCTTAGGGACTAGTAAAAGCGCTATATAAATACAGGCCATTTACCATTTATTCAGTTGTGTAATAACTTTCATTTTGCAGAACTTTAAATTTGGAAACAAAATTATCAGAAAATGGCAGCTTCATAACTAAGTTCAAAACTTCAAATTGCAGCAATAGCTGAAAAAGTGTAACATGACTTTGACAAACTAACCAAATGGAAAGTCTTGAGACAACCATCTACAGACAGTATAGAACAGACCTAGGGATTGTATGGCTCTAAGTCTACATTTGGTCCTTTGGTTATCCCTGACCACCCACATGAGGGCAATATGAAATTTGGATTCAAACATATAGAAGAATACAAGTATACATCAAGCCATCTGTCATATTTAAGCCATTAGACACCGTTTCATAAACTCCCCATCAGATAACAGCTCACTAGTTTTGTGATTTTGTGAGAAATCACAATATAAATTTGTTTCTTTTGTTTGGAAGCTAAATGTTATTTGTTTTAATATTTATAGACATATTTACGTGTCCTAGCGAATGTAGCTTTACCGCAAATGCATTGAAACCTGAGTTTTCTCCATAAGTTTGTTTTTTAGTTCCCTTGATCGTATACTCATAGGGGTCTTCTCAATCGCTCTTTGTCTGGTCTCTTAATTTGCCATGGGAGACCCAATCAGGGGGCAAAACCCCTTGGACAACAGAGTCTCTGGGATACCTGGGACACACAAACCCCTCCACCAGGATAAGGCAGCGATTTGTGGAGAGGCTATTTATTCTATTTATTTCTATTTCTATTTCAACACAGAAAACCCTAATTTTCTCCTCAGTGGCTTAGTCTGTGCAGGCCCCACATTAGCTTTACACCAAGGGGCCCACATCATGGTTTTCTGTTGGCAACCCACAGGGGGCTTGTCCATAGAACACCCATATATGGACCCCAAAAAATCCTGTTGGCTTGTGTTGGCAAATCCATTTGGGGTCCACATGGAATAAATGTGAGATTACCCTCCCCACAGCCACAAAGTTCACCCACATCACCTAGTGTTCTCCTGCACTGACAAATTGGCTGGCCAGTTATTTTTATTTTTATTTATTTATTTATTTTATTGAGCATCAACAATGTAGTACAAAGACATACATATAGCAAGGCCACAACGCTCCTTTTTATATATTTACCCCACCCCAAGAACATATTGGACACCAATCCAGAGGGAAAAAAAATTAAAATAAATAAATGAATAAAGTGAATTTAAATGAGGTACAAGGAAATTCACCATATTTGAAGATGTGCACTTAAAGTTTTGAAATTTAAGCTTAAATTTCAAAACTTACATTTAACTACTGATTTTATCTATCGTTCTGATTCTATCTGTTTTGATTTTATATACTGTTTTGTTTGTTTGTTAATTAGTTTGTTTGCTTGTTTTAATCAATTTTAAATCATGCTTTTTATTTGTTTTTGTTTCTAATGTCTCTGTAAAGCACTTTGAATCACCTTGTTGTTGAATTGTGCTATACAAATAAACTTGCCTTGCCTTGCCTTGCCTAAAGGGGAATAGTTTGCACAAAATTAATCCCAATCACACACACACACAAAAAAAGGATTCACGGCAGCTGTCAAGCATCTTTCAGGTGGGTATGGTTTTAATTTTCTCTAAATGTTTTAGCAATGTATCCCAAAGTAAATCCGTTGGGCATCTTTCTTCGCCTTTAGACAATAATTCTAATGGCAAAAGAGCCAAATGGGACAGGCAAAAAAAAAAAAAAAGCAATGTATCCCAAACAGCAAAGAATCTTTCCTTTGACCCCTTGACAGCGTACTTTATCTTTTCCAACTGTATAAATTGTGTCAGGTCACTAAACCACAAAGCTGCTTTGGGTGGCTTTTTTGACTTCCAATGCAACAATATCCTTCTATCTGTGACACCAAATATAGCCATAGCTGCATTGGGTTGAAGCTCAACATTCAATGCTTCGGACAACGTTTTGAAAATTGTTGACCAGTAGGCTTTTAAAGTTGGACATGACCAAAACATATGTGTTAAATCTGCAGAGGGATTTCTACATCTGTCACAGCTTGCATCTATGTTTGGAAATATTTTAGCCAGTCTTGCCTTGGAGTAATGAATGCGGTGTAGAATCTTGAACTGTATGATGTTTAATTTGGCACAAAAAGTGCTGTTGTTTACTCTTAAAAGAGCACTCTCCCAGGTCTCCTCCTCTAAGTCCACCCCCAGCTCATTCTCCCAGTCTGCTTAGATCTTTGGCATTGTTATATTCTTAAAGGAGGCTATACAATTGCTAATTCTTGAGATAAGGCCTTTAGGCTTAAATGTCAGCTTCAACAGATCATCTACAGCAGTAAATGGAGTTATATTTGGAAAGTCAGGGTTATGATGCTGAAAGTCCCAAAGCCTTAGAAATGGCTTTGTAATGATTTCCGGACTGATAGATGTCAGTGACTTTGTTTCTCATCTAGTTCTTGTGGCATGATGTCGCTTTTGTAATCTTTTAGCCTGATTCACTTTGTCAGATTCTATTTAACTGATTTCGTGATTTAACAAGTCTGGCAGTAATCAGGCCTAGGTGCGGCTAATGAATGTCTCCCACAGTCTCCCACAGTGTGTGTCTGACAAGGTGATCAGCAACACAGGGGCACCACAGGGGACTGTCCTCTCCCCCTTCCTCTTCACCCTCTACACCACAGACTTCAGCCACTGCACAGAGACCTGCCATCTTCAGAAGTTTTCTGATGACTCTGCGGTGGTTGGATGCATCAGCAGGGATGATGAGACAGAGTACCGGGCTGTGGTCGACTCCTTTGTCACGTGGTGTGAGCAGAATCATCTGCAGCTCAACGTGGCAAAGACCAAGGAACTGATCGTGGACTTCAGGAAGACCAGGAAACACTTGACCCCTGTTTCAATCCAGGGGGTCAGTGTTGACATTGTGGAGGACTATAAATACCTTGGAGTACACATTGACAATAAACTGGACTGGGCTAAAAACACCACAGCACTTTACAGGAAGGGCCAGAGTCGTCTCTATTTTTTGAGGTAACTGAGGTCCTTCAGCATCTGCCAGAAAATTCTCAGGATTTTCTATGAGTCTGTTGTGGCCAGTGCGATCCTCTATGCTGTTGCATGCTGGGGGAGCAGGCTGAGGGTCGCAGATGCCAACAGACTTAATAAACTAATCCGTAAGGCCAGTAATGTTGTGGGGATGGAGCTGGACTCCCTCAAGGTGGTGTCGGAGAGGCGGATGCTGTCCAAGATAAAGACAATGTTGGATAACACCTCCCACCCACTCCATGACATGCTGGTCAGTCACAGGAGCACGTTCAGTGAGAGACTGAGATTACCGAAAAGCACCACTGAACGACACAGGAAATCTTTCCTGCCTGTGGTTATCTCCCTGTACAACGCATCCACTTAACACACTGGTTACTGCTACAACTACACGTTTCTTTTCCAGCTATTTAGTGACTTATGTATGTATATATATGTATATATTGTACTATTCTTAGTTAGCGTATTGTCTGTCTTGTCTTAATGATGGTTTATGTTGGTTTATAATGGAGCACTGTAACAAAAAATAATTTCCCCCAGGGATCAATAAAGTATTCTGATTCTGATTCTGATGAAACTGAATTCAACTTTCTTTCCAAAGAGGGTCTGCACAGTGTACCTACACAGGCCCCAAGAGTACATGTGATTTCTCATGTATGTGAAATGCGCGTGCATGTATGTGCATTCTTATGTCCCAGAACAAGTGACATTGCTCATTCATGTTGCTTGCCCCTGTCATGAACCCAGAGGGTTCATACGAGAGGCAGACCTAAAAGCAGACTCAAGAGCTGATTCACTTCTTCACCAGACATTATTTACACACCAACTGACTGAAATGGCAGAAAAATGCTCTATAGGTGAGTGTGGGCTGAGGAATGTTTGCTTACTTGCAAGCTACAGCTGAGACGCTTTGAGGAGGGTAACTGAGGGAGTGTCTGGGCTGCGAGCAAGCACTGGAGAAGGTGGGGGATCTCTTTCTGGGTTCTGGAGGACTTCTGGTGGTGAACAGTGGGCAGGAGGGCAGGCAGTTAGGTGAGATGAGTAGCTGATCCTTTGCAAGAGTACTGCAGGTGAAACCAGTGCCTGACTGAAAATGGAGCAGGGGACGGGTCCTGGAGGATGTGACCTGAGAACAGGCTTGATCTGGGAAACGTGGAAAGTAAATGGTAAATTGACTGATTCTTATATAGGGCTTTTCTACTCTCCTGGAGCACTCAAACTGCTTTATACAACATGCCATATTCATCCATTCACACAAGCACAAGCCTTTCTATGCTTTTAAGTGCTTTCTAGCTAACATTCACACACATTCATACTCCAATGGATACTAACCGGAGAGCAACGGTTAGTATCTTGCCCAAGGATATTTGGCATGCAGACTGGGGGAACCAGGGATTGAACCACCAACCGGTAGTAGATGACCTGCTCTACTACACCACAACCACTTCAGGAAAGTGGGATGGATGCACCAGGATCAACTTTAGTCTAACTGCAGACGGACTGATGATGGGCTCGATCTTGTATGGTCCTATGAGGCGAGCAAAGTTTGCGAGAGAGGACCCTCAGAGGAATCTGTCTACCAGACAGCCATGCCATACCCATTAGTGCTCAATGAACTGGAGGAGGGCCACCTGAACCTGGGTCCAGACACGTTGACATCGTCACTTGGTGTTGAACTGAAGGAAATGCCAACTCCATCTCAACTTCAGGGAATAGAGTAGGCTGGAAACCAAGGGAGACCTTGAAAGGAGAGAGACCGGTAGCAGAGCAGGTGAGTGAGTTATGAGCATATTCTATCCAAGAGAGCAGAGGTGACCAGGTGGAAGCATTGTGGGAAGTTATACAGTGAAAAGCAGACTCCAACTCCTGATTTAGTCTCTCTGTCTGGCCTTTAGACTGTGTTTTATTTATTTATTTAATTTTATTTAGAAAGAGGGGCAATACATATTAATGAACATTTTAACAAATGTAAATATGCCAGATTATAGCATTGGGCTAATTTCCATCTGCAGACCCTCTGGCAGGTTGGTGTTAAACACAAGTTAGTAAAAACATACAGAGACAGTATTTACAGGTCATGTGACAAGGATAAAAACAGTGATCACATTATACTAGAACAAACAATGGCAAGAAGAGTGGACACAGAGGACAGTATAGATAACAATAACGGAAACACATCAATTATATTGCACAAACCCCAGTATTGCACATGCCCTGACTGTCCTGATATTGCACTGACCCATTACACTAATAGTTGTTTCCCTTTTTGTAATACACTAACTCTTTTTCACGTCCAATATAAAGCATGATTATTAAACATGATCACATGTTTGTGTGTCCCTCAGCCGCCCTTTTAAGTGACTCTTAAAGATGGGTAAACACTATCTTGCGTGCTGCACAATATCGTTTATTACTTAGTATCTACTGATATCTACTGCTAGCTAGTTTATTGTGATGGTGCCGTTTTTTTTTTTATTATGTTGCTCTTTGTTGTTTGCTTTCTCTTCTGTTTTTTTTCTCCATACAGGTGACCCAGGTGTTTTTTGTTTTTTTTTTCTTTCTTCCCCCCCTTCTCACCGTCTCTTCTCCCCTTTGGTTTTCTTTCTCTCCCTCTCTTTCTTTCATTCTTTCTCCCTGTCCTATCCCCCAGTCATGTCTGTCCCGTTTGTAGCAACTGAAAATAAAATGAATTCATAATTATAATAAAGGTCAATCAAATGGACCAATATGGCAAGGCCATGATGATCCACTTGGTAAAATAAATCCGCTTGGCATCTTTCTTGGCCTTAAGACAACAATTCTGATGGCTAAAGATCCAAACGGGACACAAAAAAAAAAAAAAAAAGATGGGTAAACTTGTACTTTCCCTCACTGACAGTGGAAGACTATTCCAGAAGCTCACTCCCTGATATGACAGAGCATTCTGTGAAAAGATTTTAATCGATAATCAAAACCTACCCCTACACTTAAGTCACTTAAGTCGAGACCAAATCTTTCTAACACACTCAACCAGTGCTCAACCCTGTCAAAAGCCTTTTCTTGGTCCAGAGAAATCAGACCAATATCACATCACAATGAACTGGAGACCTCCAACATATCTCTGACTAGTGACACATTATCAACAATAGATCTGCCTGGCATTCAGATCCATCACCTTCTTCAGTCTGTTTGCCAGCACTTTTGACCGTATTTTATAATTAGTGCACAATAAAGAGACAGGCCGCCAGTTCTTAATATCCTGGAGATCACCTTTCTTTGGTAACAGTGTTAGAACAGCTCTCCTGCAGCTCTGAGGTAAAGATCCTTCAGTGAACCTCTCCTCAAAAACCTCTATGACACCATCACCAAGCTCAGACCAAAAAGCTTTATAAAATTCGACTGAGAGTCCATCTATGCCAGGCACCTTCCCTCCATGCATAGAATAGAATAGAATAGAATACCTTTATTGTCACTATACAGATATACAATGAGATACAGAGCATCTCCTACTCGGTGCAAACATGTGGGAGAAGAAAGGGGGGTGAGGTGCACAGTTTGTGCAGCACTATATATTCATTATGAACAGTAACTAGAAAAAATCACACACACACACACACACACACACACACACACACACACACACACACACACACACACACATACATACATATATATATATATATATATACACACATATATGTCAGTTAAATACATCACATAGGAGACACACACAGTGATATTTGAGAAGTGAAATGAAGTTTATTGGATTTACAGAAAGTGTGCAATAATTGTTTGCAATAATTGTTTAATATGGCATTTGAGCATAATAGTCCCATAAATAAAAACAACCCATAGTGCTGTTTGAGGATAGCCGTGTAAATGTATGTATTTGTTTGTCATTGTTTTAGTCTACGTTGTGTATTTGTTTTCTTTGGTAGGTGTAAAACCGGAATTAGTGGAGCGCTGAAGAGAAAGTAGTAGGCACTAGTCTATTCTTTAGAGTGCGATACCGTGTGTCCAAAGAGGCTATTAGAGCTAAAAAATAAAAAAATAAATAAAAAGTGGTTGGACTGAGTTTAAGTGCTATCTGGCACCATCCGGTGGAAGGACGGTGATACTGCAGGTCACTCCCCAGGCCTGGTAGACATAATTGAAACTGATAACAGATAATAAAAGGAATAAATAAACTAAAACAAGAATAATAAATAAATTCACTAAATACAATTTTAAGAATATATTTTGAGGACTGGATTAAAAAGTTTTAAAAAAGTTGGCAGCACGGTAGCATTGTTGCCTCACAGCAAGAAGGTCCTGAGTTCAATTCCACCATCAGGCCAGGGTCTTTGTGTGTGGAGTTTTCATGTTCTCCCCGTGTTTGCGGGAGTTCCTCCCACCGTCCAAGGACATGTTGTGGGGATAGGTTAATTGAAAAGTCTAAATTGCCCCTAGGTGTGAATGTAAGTGTGAATGGTTGTCTGTCCCTGTGTGTTATCTCTGCGACAGACTGGCGACCTGTCCAGGTTGTACCCTGCTTCTCGCCCTATGACAGTTGGGATAGGCTCCCACGACCCTGAAAAGGATAAGCAGATGGATGGATTAAAAAGTTTTAATTGATTGATTAACAAAGACAGAGTAATGACAACGCATAAGCAAAGACTGACAATTTTTTTTTTAAAGTAATGAAAGAAAGAACCTGAAATTAATAAGAAGAAGAATAAACAAAGGTGAAGGTGAAATAAGTAATAACAACAAATTAAAATCAGGAAATATATAGACAAGCAAAAAAATAAATAAGATTTAAAAAAAAATTTTAAATTATTTATCTAGAAAGAACATAACATCAAGACAAAATAAATTAGAGAATTTGAACCGCAAGAAACATAAAAGAGAAATTACAAAGGCAACTACCATCCCTGCAACATTCAAAGAAGAAGAACCAGCATCCCCCAGCAAATTGAGACAGACTTTTTAAAGAACCAAATGCTGGAAGGGGAAATCAAAAAGAAGAAATGGGCAAAATTTGAAAAAAAAAAAATGCCTCGATGAAATATGAATAATGTGGGGGAAAAGGAGGATTTTTTGTGTGCAACAAGCTGAACACAAAACAGTTTGTGTGTTTGAGCTGATAGAAACACTGTATTTTAAATTACCTTTCCACAGCATGTTATTTCGGTGGCGATCGTGGCTCAAGAGTTGGGAGTTCGCCTTGTAAATCAGAAGGTTGCCGGTTCGAGCCCTGGCTTGGACTGTCTCGGTCATTGTGTCCTTGGGCAAGACACTTCACCCGTTCCCTACGGGTGGTGGTCAGAGGGCCCGGTGGCACCTCTGTCAGTGCGCCCCAGGGTGGCTGTGACTACAATGTAGCTTGCCATCACCAGTGTGTGAATGACTGGATGTGTAAAGCGCTTTGGGGTCCTTAGGGACTAGTAAAGCGCTATACAAATACAGGCCATTTACCATTCTTTATGTTCACTCCTCTACTGTAGGGCTAGCTAGATGGTGAAGTACCGCAACTGTTACTTATGGTCACCTGTGGTCATTCCTGTGCTATGCCAAAAAAAACCCCACACACACACAAAAAAGACTCACTTTAACCCCTGACTATGGCACAGTCTTTTTATGCAATATGAATTATACATATGGACAGTCTTTCATGTTTTACTGTTTAGGCATATAATCAGTTTGATGTTTGAAGGCTCGCAGTGATGTAAAATAATAACTCCCCTCAAATCCATTAAACCAAAAGTAACAAGCCCATTTTGAAAATGTAAGGAGTAGAAAATACAGATATTTGTTTAAAAATGTAGGGAGTAAAAGTAACTGTCAAAAAAACTAGTAAAGTACTGAAAATTCTACTTAAGTACACTAATAAAGTATTTTTTACTTCATTACTTCCCACCTCTGCCTACAGTAAGCTGTGAGATCAAAGGCTCGTCAGGCCAGGTGGGCTCTTTTCTTTACTTGCTTCAACTTTAAGATAAGATAAGATAAAACTTTATTAATCCCTCGGGTGGGTTCCTCTGGGAAATTCGGTTTCCAAAAGCACAGCACCGACAGAAGTTACAGTTACAGAATATTATATATATATACACACACACACATATATAAATAAAATATACGAAGGGGATAAATAGAATAAATAGGAATAAAAAATAAAAATACAAGTGAATTGCACATTTCAAGTATGGAGTCTATTGCACCGTTGACTTTTAACAAAAGTATTGCACAAAAGGTATTGCACAGTGAGGTGAAGAGGCACTACAGCTTAGTTGTTCCCCTCCCTCTCCCCTCCAGAGAGGAGTTAAACAGTTTGATGGCGTGTGGGACAAAGGAGTTTTTAAGTCTGTTAGTTCTTGTCTTGGGGAGAAGCAACCTGTCACTGAACAGACTCTTCTGGTTGTTAATAGCCGTGTGCAGAGGATGCCCAGCATTGTTCATAATGTCCAGCAGTTTTTTTAGTGTCCTTTTCTCTGCCACTGTCACCAGAGTGTCCAGCTTCATGCCAACCACAGAGCTAGCCTTCCTTTACCATCACTTACAGATCCAGATTGCATAATATAAATATAAATCTTGCCTTGTCCAAACTGCTCTCCTCCTCAGACTGCCCAAGGAAGAAACTATCTTGCCTACATCATGCGTAATTGGTTTGTTAACCTGGGAAATAGATTCCTTGGTTCAAAACGCCCAAAGAAAAGAGTAGAACCCAGGTAACACACCTCAACTCCTCATCCCTGTGAAAGTCCGGTCAAAAGTAACCTAGTGGGCACATACTGCCAAATGTATGGGTCATCAACCACACAATATACTTCCTGGCTCTGTTATGGTGGCCATCTTTTGTGAAAGACTCGAAGTCAACTTGAACTGCACTCCTGAGAATGTAAGAGCAAAACAAATGTCTGGCTGATCAGTACCAGATACTTGCACCTTCTTATCAATCAGGTCAGAAAGTTTGGTTATCTGCAAAAAATATCCCTCTGCAAATGAAACCTAAGAAATTTGCAACCAAATACACTGGACCGTTTGAAAATGATACAGTGATTAATCCTCTCTGTCTCCCCATTTGAGGTTGCTCAGTTATGGACACCAGATGTCGTGGAAGGGGCTTCCAGTACCTGGTTGATTGTGAGGAATATGGCCCAGAGGAATGATCCTAGGTCGTGCATCCCGCCATCCCGGACAAGAAGATGGTGAGAGAACTCCTCCTCAGACTCCCTTTATAGGTTGGGGAAAGGTACTGTCACAGTCCATCTGTCATCTTACCTCTTTCTATTCTATTGACATTGTCTTTTTAATGAAACACATCTAGCTCAGTCATGTCCAGTCATTCAGTTTAGTGCAACCTATCATGTTGTGTTAATTTTGTCTTCATAATAAACAGTGTCCACATCCTCATTCAGCCACCTACGTGACACTTACCTGCCTTTCCTTGTTTTCTGGTCTACCTGGAGAGACCTGAGATGCAGAGTGGTGAGATGTCTTTGCAAAGAGGGAGTCTGGGAAATGGTTTGGAAACTTTGGAAAGCATCAGAGGAGTTTGGGATTGTCACTACTGTATAATCTTTTGACTATTCATATTCACTGTAAATAATGGTAAATAATTGACTCATAATTATAATCTGTAATTTTATTTTTTATACTTAATTATAATTATAAATAATTGACTAAGGAGTCCTGCCAGAGTCTAGATCTTGACAGTTTCTTCCTGTTAAAAGGGAATTTCTCCTTTCCACTTTTACCAAGTACTCTCTCATAGTAAGTCTTCTGATTGTTGAGGTTTTGTGTTGTTGAAGGGTCTTTACCTCACAACATAAAGCAACTTTAAGCAGCTTGTGATTTGGGGCCGTATACACAAAACTAAAAAAAATTAAACAAAACTGAATTGCTTCTGATTGAACACCGGTATCAAAAAAGATGAGGTTAAAAAATGTGTTTTTTTGTGGCTGCTGTGAGGACCAGATATTTCTCAAAGGAACAGCTGTTAACTCAGAAACACAGGAACAACTTCTTGATGTTAAATGTATATTAAATATTTTTATAAAATTAAAAAACGCAGGCACCTGCACTGTGACATGGTTAACTGACAATCTAAAGAGGGATAAATCATACATGAGAAATGAAGGTGTTGTATGAAGTCTGATTTCTCAGATCTAAAATCTGAAAATGACAAACTGCACCTGTTCAGCGTGGCTGTTTTATTAATCCGGATTTGATTCTCTCTTCTATAGCAACAAGAGTTTACTTGCTAACATGTTGAAGGGTTACTAAAACTTCTTGACACTACTCTTAACTCTGCTATCGCATCTGTTTACTTGCTAATTCTAGCTCGGTTACTGTACTGTGTGTAGATTGATCAGAGCATAGGAAGCATAGCCAGTGGCAGCTTGTCTAGCATACTGGTCTCCCATTAGTTTCTTGTTAAAGACCACAGATTTATCCACAATGTGAATGCCCAAACAATCAAAGAAACTGCTGACCTCTCAGCTTAACAAGCTCCGCCTTCGTTAACAGGTCGTGGACAGGCTCTTAAGAAAGAAACAGCAACAAACTTGGCTATGAAATTGTAGTCAAGCAGAATCAAGCCTGCTTCCAGAGCCAATAGCTAACTGCGTCAGAAGATGGCAGCAATCTTGTGCCATCAAATAGGCCTGATATGACTGAATGCTGTTGGAGATGAAAGGAGAGGGTTAGAGTTTTAACACTCCACAATCCTAACCCTAATTCGTGTAACAATGGAGTCAACATATTTTAATTTAGCACAGACTTCTTATATAATGCTTATATTTCTCAACAGCTACCAGGTGTTATTGTTAAATAAACACTGAAGCGCGTCTTGCTGTGGTTCAGCATCTCTCCTCTCTTTGCTTGCTCCTCTCATTTGGACAAACGTGATCTAGTGGTAAAGGCACGACGCTGCGCTACGGTGTGGAGATTAAGCCAAACTGCACCAGCAGCAGCATCTGGGAGTGGTGGGTCTTGACAACTAGCAGCGCAGAGCTGTTCAGATGCACCGTGATGTAAATGTATAACAGAAATCCGTCGCAATGTGATGGTTAGATTCTTCAGTGGAGCATCGCTTCTCGTTACCCGCGCCCATGGTGTTTACTGCTACACAATGCAGACGGTGATGCGGCGAGCGGTGGGTGTGCGCTTCTGAAGACCGCCACCGTTGGGGAGAAGAGAAGCTTCATACAAGCAGCAAGTCTCTCAGCCACTGAAGCGGAACCACGCGCTGCGGATAATGTCTTTTTACTCCCTGCCATTTTCCATTCTTTCCCGGTTAAAAGCGACGGAATCAACAGAAAGACCCTGAAAGTTGGATATATATTTCTTCTAATAGTGGCAGTGCCAGAAGAGCCAAGATGAAATTTCCCACTGAGAATCCAAGAAAACCAGGGAACATGAACCCTCCACCAGGTTAGCCCGTCAGTCAGTATGCTGTTTTTGTGAAGGTGCTGGTGTGTTTTATTCATGCTGCACTTTCGCGTTAGATGTCGTTCTGGATTCGGTGAAAGTTGGCGTTCACATCCTCCCATTACTGCATGTTTTGAAATGAACTGCTGAAGTCAAACTGCTCTTTGTGACCTTTATTTGCTCTGTAAACACTAATTGGTCCAGTATCTCCCACTGGCTTGGCTACTTAACATGCTGACCAGACATTGAATTTCCACAGGAAGCTGCATGCTGAAGTTTACTATGGGCAAACACTGCAGCCGCATCCACCCCGCGGCGTCTTCGGTACTCTGTGGTGTTTATACCTGAGAAATCATTTAATGGCAGAAAGAGTAATTATGCCCACAGCGGGGCAACGCAGGGACATCTAGCCTGAGGCTGTTAGTCAACAAATGCTCCGGTGTGATGCAGCGGGGAGGTCTGTCGTAACATTACCTCATCCACCCCCGTGGAAATAGCCCCCCGAATCCCGCATGACCGTCACGTTCTCCCACACCGTCAACATGCGCATGTTTATCGAGTGTTTGCAAGCTCTTGATCAGTTCAAAGTCTTTTATATGGCACCCCTCTATTATTTTCAAGTGCTGTTGGCACATCATTAATTGCGGGATTTCTGAAGTGTACACCTGCATGTAAGCTTAACTGTACACACTGCAGCTGACTGATTACATAAATCAAAGCAGCCGTCTCTGCTGGTTTCTACAAGTGTACTAATGTCAGTGAAATGTGTTGCAGCTGTCATGATTCCCTGTGCTGCTTTTACATAACACTGTGTCGTGAATAGAAGAAATGCAAAATCCACCTGTTTGGCTTTGCTGGGCTGTAACTCTGAGAGCTCATCACGATCTGTTTTTGTCAACCACAGAAGAAGGTGTGACATTCACTAATATGTTGGGATTTTTTTTACAGTAACACTTTCAGTGGCGTAGCAAATAATAAACAGCAGTTACTTATATTCAGAGAATGATTGTTTAAAAGAGATATCGATAGAATTTACTCTAAACACTATCCACCAAATCAGAAAGCCTCTAGATCTGAGATGCAGTTGAACAACTGTCAAAACTTGAATTGTGATTTTCTGCCCAAGGTCAAGAAGGAACATTCTAGTGCTGCACCCTGTTATTGCTGTGGTTTAATAGCTGACATCCTCTAAATAATTATTTAGTTTGTTCATTCAAAACCTATAGAGTTCATTATTGCTTCAAGTTCTGTGACTTTGAATAGGCATGAATTGAATCTACTTATTCACTTGTCCATTAATCCACTCAGTGTTTTGTTTCTATAACAGAGACAGTGGTGAGAAATTTTATTAGTGTCAGTTAAAAGTGAAAGTAACCTCAGCACCTTAGTGCTTGTTTTATTTAGTCTTCCAAACATCATATTGCTCCCACAGTCCAAAGACATGCAGTTAGTGGGGTTACCTGGTAATTCTAAATTAGCCATAGATGTGAATGCGAACAGACTGGCGACCAGTCCCGTGTATACCCTGCCTCTCGCCCTGTGGTAGCTGGGATAGGCTCCAGCCCACCAACATACTGACAAATAACGATAACAAAGATAAATCCATGATGATCAAATATTTTTTCTTTGGTTTCAAGTAACATGTAAAAAGTATTTTTATAAGCACTTCATAAGCATATAGACTAACAAATTGTACTTCAGTGAATTCCCATTGCATCACTGTTAACTACCACCACTGAGTACCCTGAGGACTTTGTTTGGTCTTTCTGCTTTTCTTCATCTGCAAAATTATTAGCATATGTTTTAAAATCAAACAAACTGTCCTTTCTTATGCTTATTCCTGCTGATCACCTGTTTTCTATCAGAGCACTTGTCAGTGGAAAACATCACTTCAATCATGCAAATATCACATCATTCTATTTTTCATTTCCCCTTTGTTTCAGTGGAAGTCCAGACCAACCTGGTTTCACCAAAGAAGGTGCAGCCAGGCATGCTTCAGTCCAGCCTAGTACATGCCAGTGTGGCCACTATGCAGAACCCAATGGGTTGCGTTCTGCCAAGGCTCTCCGCCTCCTCCCGTCCGCCGAGCATGGTGGCCAGCATGGAGGCGGTGGCCGATGGCTCAGCTCCCTTCACCATGATGAAGCTGAAAACTGTGCTAGCTGTGTTTGTAGTGGTGGTGACCTACCTGGTGGCGGGGGGTTTGGTGTTCCAAGCGCTTGAGCAACCCTTTGAAAATAACCAGAAGATCACCATCACAGCAGAGAAGGCAGCTTTCCTGCTAAAACACCCCTGTGTGTCCGCAGAAGACTTGGAGGCTATCATCAAGGTAAGAGCAGCTGCTGTTTGATAGATTTGCCTTTCCTCAGTCTTTGACTGGTTTTCCCAGTGGGGACTCAGGTCAACTGAAACCTAAGCGTCACATTGATCTGACGCCATTCGAGCACATACTCTGTCAGGCACCCTGGTGTGGATACAGACCACACTGAATAGTCTGGTACAAATGCGGAGATTGCTCAATGTTTCCAGATATCCTTGAAGAATTTCCTTAATGATGTACTTTATTGAAAGAATATGACTGGGCATGTATGTGTTTGGAAGGAAAGCCTGCTGACTATGGTTAATTCAATAAATTTGTTGAAATTTGAGTGTACTGGCTTTTGGATGTTATTCAGAAAAGAATGGCAAATAATAGTACATAAGATCATTACAAAAAAATTAAAAAGTGGTAAAGTTGGAGTATTTCTTAGTAAATCTGAAAAACATAGACCTCTGTTTATATGTTACTAACTAGTCATCTTTGTGTAAAGCATAATCTTTTAGGTTTAATATCATATTTGGGAGTGGTTCTAAAATGATAAAAAATAATCATTGCAAAATATTTTTTTTCTCAGTAGAAATATGAGAGAGGTCAATGCAAAATTGATAATCTCATTTCATCCATGTTTTGACTGACAACATGAAAGGCCATTAACAAAAGTAAAAGTAACAAAGTAGTAAGGTTGGAAAAGGAATGAAAGAAAGGCTGTTTATTTGATTTGATTTGATTTGATTTGATATACCTTTATTAGTCCCACAAGGGGAAATTTCATAAGGCTGCCGACCTATTGCACGCAATGGCGGCGCCATCTTACCCTCCGACCATACATACATTACACAAAACATCATATGGGGAAGACAGGTCAGAGAGGTATAACAATGGAAAATGCACCACATGAGGAAAGATAAGGAGAAAAAAATAAGTAGCAGCTTTTCCTTCTTTTTTCTTCTTTTTAAAAATGTAATAACACTGCACATTCATGGATAGATCCTTGTCAGGACTCTGTCCTTGGCTTATTTAACCAGTCACAAATACATAACAGTGGTTTTATAGATTACAGGTTTTACAGTTTTGCTACTGTTTACATGCGCTGCTGCAAAATCTGTGTTGAAACTCAGACTGTTCGGGCACTCGAATTGAAATTTCTATCTGGGAACTCAGAAATTCTGACTTGCAACTTCAAAAGTTAAATGCACCAAGACCAAGTCAGGTTAGGCTGACACCATACATACCATTAGGTTGCGAGTTGGGAGCAACAGCATTGTCAAATATAACAGAGTGGTTTTTATATAGCACCTTTCTACTGAGCACTGAAAATGCTTTCTTATTCATTCTTTTACACACAAATCTAGACAAGTGCTTTTTCTATGCCTAAGCACTTGCAACCTAACATTCACACATTCGCACAAATTCATGAATGCCTTGAGGGCAAACCAGGGTTCAATATCTTGGCCAAGGATAGTTGAACAATTAGTAAAATGATCCCTCCCACCTCCTGAGCCACAGATGCATTTAAACACCCCACCCCATGATAGTCCAAGGCTCAAAAGTGTGGCTAAAGCCTTAGCTCTGGGACCAAGAGCTTCTCAGGCCTGCTAATGCATTGCAATTTTCAGTCTCTGGCTTCCCAAATTACAACACATAACATTAAGCATCCTATTCACACCAAGACAAACAGTGAAACAGGAGAAACTCAGTTTGTGTGTTGTCTTCCTGTTTGGGTGACAGCTGCCTTCACCCTGTGCAACCATGGCAGCTCGAATGTGTCAAAAAAGTGTGGGATGCAACATCTGTATGCCTCTGGAAGATGATGAAAAGCAGGTGGTCACCAAAGGCAGGTCCTTGGGCTCTTTCTGGGTAGTGCAGTTCCATCTTTGGTTATCTCAGTCCCAGCTGGTGAGGCTGATGAGGCTGCCTGTCAACCCACACTCATGTTTGGCCCAGGGGCACCCCAATTTTTGCAGCATGCTCGAAACAGCCGCCGTGTTCCTCAGGAGATGTCAAGGGACATGTTCAGAGGTTGTGAACCCTGAGATCCAAGATGCAAAATTCTTACGGTCCCTGGGGTGAGGCAGGCCATCAGTGCCAGCGGTTGGTTTGCCACCACTGACCTGAAGGATGCCTACTTCCAGATTCCTATCTGCCAAGGCCACTGGCAGTTCCTGGGGTTTGGGTTTGAGGGGACAGGTGGGTGATCAGAGCAGGTGTGTTCATTCAAAAGCAGGGACCTTTGTGGAGTCCTGCCCATGAACACAGACACAAAAAAAATTGACACAGAGTGACGGGAGAGATTCTCAATCACCCTAGGGCCACTTCCGGGCCATACTCAGCACAGATGTTTCTGTATACTATCCCAGACATTTGATTATTGTATTCCATGTATGCCTCGCCTGCCTTGCACCCTGCTGTTATGTGCTGGATTGTCTCAGCGGCATCTATGCTCCAGGGGTCTTGCCTGGTGTGGTAGACCCCAGCCTCTATTGTATTGTATTGAATTGAATCTTTATTTTGACAATGTTAAAACAGTTCAGCAACAGAG
Source organism: Maylandia zebra (assembly GCF_041146795.1). Classification (NCBI taxonomy): domain Eukaryota; kingdom Metazoa; phylum Chordata; class Actinopteri; order Cichliformes; family Cichlidae; genus Maylandia; species Maylandia zebra. Next base: position 33,499,064 of record NC_135181.1, on the reverse strand, counting down.
AAAAAATAGACAAACAAAGCAAAACAAAAGGAAAGGAAAACAAAATAATACTAATTATTAATAACTTACATGTTCAAAAAGGAGTAGGAAGAAGCATAAGCTTATTTACCCCCACTTACCTCCTTTCCACTATTTAGTAATTATTAGTCTGCACTTTTTCTTCCTGTTTATGCCCTGTCCATCAGAAATTCTTTATTACCATTAAATTACATGTTACATGTATTATTTATTTATTTATTTTAAATATATATACCTATATAACCCCAGTAACCTGTCAAAAGAGATACAATTTGCAGACATATATACTCATATAAACATACTTGTGCACCCACACACACGTATACACATCACTGTTGTGAAAATAGTGGGTGAGAACCCCCCCTTTAGACCCCCACCTCCTCCCTGTACTTTGCAAAAACCATATTTTTGAACCGCTTTTAAACTGAGTCATGCTGGGATGTTGATTCCTTTCTTCACTTAGTCTGTTCCACAGCTTCACTCCACACACAGAGATGCAAAAAGATTTTAGTGTTGTACGGATACAGGGATGTTTTAAATTTAATTCCCCCCTCATATTGTATTCCCGTTCCTGTTTAAAAAACAATTTTAGAATATTGTCAGGAAGTAGGTTGTTTTATTGCTTTATACATAATTTGCGCATTAAGGAAGCGAACCAGATCTGGGAATTTTTGTATTTTTGATTTAAAGAATAGTGGATTTGTTTGATCTCTGTAGCCAGTTTTATGGATTATCCTCATGGCCCTTTTTTCCAATATGAAGATTGATGATAGGGAACATTTATAAGTATTGCCCCAAATCTCTGCATAGTAATGCAAATAGAGTGAAATCAGTGAACAATAGAGAATGTGGAGTGATCTGTAGTCCAGAATGAGTTTTACTTTACTCAAAATTGAAATATTTCTTGATACTTTGTTGTGTATATGATATATATTAGAGCTTATTTTATCATCTATTATCACACCAAGAAACTTGTGTTCAAGAACTCTTTCAATTTCCACATCATCTACATGAATCTGCAGTTGTGAGTTTCTTTGGGAATTCCCAAATGAGACAATTTTAGTTTTACTTAAATTTAGTGAGTTTGTTGTTGTATCCAGCAGCTCCTTTAGAACAAAAATATTTGTGTTGTCTGCAAATAATACTAATATATCAGATACCTTAAAAATAGCATTTATATAAATAATAAATAACTTTGGACCTAGTATAGTCCAAGCATGATGAGGAATATTCTTCACAAATTGTTTCCTGTCACTTCAATAATTTTTAACCCACTGCAGTACAACCTGTAGAAATAATCTGGCTGCATACTGTTTCTGATCAATAGCATTTGTAATCTCCTTGATTGACTGACTGAATTAATGTCAGTGATGTTGATCTTTTCGATCTGAATCCATATCGACTGTCAGACAGTAATTTATATTTATCTAAGAATTTGTCTAATTGTTTATTAAACAGGTTTTCTAGGATTTTGGAGAATTGTGGTAGTAAAGAAAAAAGCCTGCTGGGCTTCTGAGCCCTTTTTTTTCTAATTTTCTTCTTTTTTGGCATTTTAGGTGAGAAACTTTCACAATCCACAGTTCAAAATGCAAAGATGATCTCCCTGGAAACTCATGTAGGGCAGACCTTGACAGATGATTTAAGGGGAAATGAAACAAGGCTTGAAAGCCAGATCTCACAAGCAGATCTTAATTTGAGTTGTGACCCAACACTTTCAACTTTGCTAACACCAGGGCTTTTCACAGCCAAAAGCTCACAGCTAATAAAGCATTATAGTAACAGCCAGTTGTTTGGTCTGGACACTTATTGACCTCAGCAAAAGTGAAACCCTGTATGATAATGGACAGGATATTGCAGAGCACAGCTGCTGCAGCTAAATCTGGAAAGCTGTTGTGGATTGTTGCCAGCTTGGTTTCACAGCCTAACACATTTGCGCACAAGGGAAACACAAAAGCTGCATAGTAAAACCACCAATCCTTGAGAAAAAAAAACTGTGATTGGATAAAAGTAAAACCTAAAGTGGTTATTTATGTTGTTAAGGGAAAGTAAGCGGTAGGCAAAAAGATCAGATCTCGCCACTTTGTAGAAGAGAATTCCTTCCTTCTTATCTCATACTTAAAAAGCAGACTTTCAGATGGCTTAGGCCTGGTCACACCACAACTTCAAAATGGAGACTTTAGGAGCCAGGGATTCAACCACTAACCTTCCTGTTAGTGGTTGGAAGACAACTCTCTGACAACTCTAACAGTTGTGTTTTGATGAGCTCTGAAATGTATTAAAAAACTCACGCATGCTGGAAAAAAGAATAAAAGGTAGAAATTACATTTTTATGTGACTATTTTCAGAGGTGTTTTTTTTTTTTAAGCCACTTATAACTGACCTATTCAAGCATAAAAACAACTTTTCGCTGCTGCTCCCTTCCTGATGCAGGCTTAATGGGGAATTGTGTCTCTAGCTGGGATTTAAGCAGTGACATTAAGATAATGTGTTATCCACTAAACCATTGGAGACATCCCAAAAGATCTTATGGCGTAATGAATCTATGAACTTTTTTAATCAAATATTTGTCAGTAGGTACTGAGGAGGTCAGTCAGTGTCTACAGCCATCTGTAAAACATTGCTTAGGCTCTAAATTGAACAGTGAACCTAGAAAACAAGATTTTTGTTATCTGGAAAACATATTCCTCATTAAGAAGCAGTGGTTGACCAATGAAGCCAGCGCAGCAAAGCCTAACCATAAACTCAGAATTAAAGATAGAAAGATTAGCTGTTCAGTAAAAATAATCCCCTCTGTATGTGGAAAAATATATAAACGATATATATATATCACTGACTATTAAAGGATAGCCAGTGACCCTGTAAACTGTATTTCCTCCACAGCAAGCACCATCCCTGCCATCCTGGATCCATATTAGAGCAAACAGATTTACAGAGAATTAGATTAACAGGTGCCACTCCTCCTGCTCCAGCTTGTGTCTGCACCGTCCTCTGAGTGTTGGTTTTATTCTGAAAAGATAGGAGACTGCATGTTGGTATCAGGGGGGATGTAGCTAGGCAGCTTTAGAAAGTAGTCTGTTGGATGTGAGTGAGTGAAGACAGAGGCGTGGATTAAGTGGAGGAAGTTAAAGAAGAAACAGTGTTGCTTAGATTTCAGGGAGGAGTTAAGACAGAATCTGGGTGGTAAGGAAAGCACATCTGAAGTGCTGAGGAAACTAGTGTTTGGTGTATCCTTTGGACAGAGGAAAGGTGACAAAGACTTGGAGGTGCGACGAAGAATTACTGGAAAGTATTCAAAGGAAGAGGTTAGCAAAATAAAGTGAGAGAGGTGGCAGAAAGAAAAAGAAGGAAAAAAATAATCAATTACCAGAGACCTTTAAAAAAAAAATTATTTGTTGATACTTGTTTTTTGTAGATAGTCTAGGACTTCTAAAAGAGGTTTTTAGTTTCAAGAATGTAATTTTCCTGGTTACATAGTTACTTTAAAAAAACTGGGCCTCATTTGTGTTTCTTAGTGAGGCCTACAAATGTTTCAAAGAAAAATCCATGATTTATCAATATTTTAAAAACAAAATTATAGCCTGGCTGCCTTATATGCAGTCACCTGGCAGCAACCTAACAGAAAAGCCAAGGCCTCCCTCTCCCCAGCCACCTCTTCCAGGTTAGGAGCACTAAACATTTCACTTTTACATTCAGCTTTCTCTTCACCATAATGGACCAGTGCTGATCACGGTCTTCACCTCAATTCGTCTGTTGAAAAATATTTCATTATCCATTGTCTCATCTTATGTATGTTCTTTCATTAAAACTTATGTCTGTCATTGCTAGATATTATCATGTATACTTTAATTTCTTGGGACTATCGTATGAATTCAGGAGAATCTGGATTTTGTTTTTCTTTTCTTTTTTACCCACTCAGCCATAAAATACTGATAAGGTATTGCTGTCACTCCACCGGGTGTTGCTGTTGCCTGTATTTTTTTTTTTTTTCTTCCTTGCAGTAAGTTTTTTCATGTGGTTGTGACAGATTAGGCTTGGTCCTTATCCTCCAGATGTATTCTTTTTATTTATATATATATATATATATATATATATATATAGGTCAGGCTCATGAACTGTCACCGAGTAGAGAAAAAATATATCCTGTCACACAGTGCAAATACATTTTTTGTCACCCAGCCACAGTCATGTTTTTTTCAAACCCTGCCGTGAAGAGAAAGGTTGGTGATGAGCACAGACAATTTCAGGAGGAGGAGGAGGATGTGGACGAAGCCATTGCTCTGCACTGCATTATCCATCAGCAGGCCCTTTGCAGCAAATGCCTGAAGTTTGACAGTGTGATGTCCAATGTTGTGAAATGCATCAACCATATCAGATCCAGGGGCTTAAAGCACCGGTAGTTTTGTGCCTTTTTCAAGGAAATAGAGTCAGCATATGGGCATATGCTCTACTTCACCAAGGTACGTTGGCTTAGCAGCGGGAAGGTCTTAAAGAGGTTTTTTGAGTTGAGAGCAGAAGTGAAAGCCTTTATGGAGAAGAATGGGATGGCTGTTTCTGTACTAAGTGATCCTGAATGGCTAATGGACTTAGCTTTTCTTGTTGACATCACACAGACAAGCTAGGACAATTTGTCAGAAATGCCCCCCACCTCTCCTGAGCTTTACAGGATGTTCAAGCGGAGCATGTGCATTTTTGGCACCACCAATCTGTGTGAAAAACTCTTCTCCACAATGAGCTTAAGTCAAAGTTCAGGTCCAAACTTACAGATAAGCTTCTTAAAGCCATACTAAGCATCTCGGTTGCTTCGTCCCTCAAGCCAAATGTGGCTCAGCTGTGTAAGAGGAAGCGCTGCCAAGTCCAAAAACCACAATCTGCAGCAGTTTGCTGTAGCCAACTACCGGAAGAGAAATGCTCATAACTTAGTGGTATGCATATTTATAAAAGAGAATTTGCATCTATCAGATTTGTCAAAAACCATTGACGGAGACATAGGTTAGACTTTAGCCCCCGTTATTGGCGAACAGGTTGCACTCTTCTCCTCCCTCAGTTGCAGCTTCATCTAGGGATGAACACACACACACTTTTCCCTGACCTGTTACCCAGTTTCTTGCACCTAAATCTGTCTGTGAATGCCGTGTTTATCATCTCCCGACCTCGCTCTAGTTACTCCCACATTCCTTTCACTAAGTCTGCACAAACAATTCTCAGTCATGGGAATCTGTAACTTTTCTACTTATTTTATTCTGAGTGCTCAGTAGTGCAATGAACTATTATAGTGATCTGAAATTAATTACAGTCCCCATACCATTTGCCAGCACGGGTTTTGTAAACCAAACCTTTCTAGTCCTGACAGTAAGAATTTCAGTGTGTCCTTGTGTATTTGCCCTTCAGCCAGCCAAACAGCTATCTGTCACACCCTGAGTGTGACTCATTACACTGAGACTCCATCTGCCAGGACAGACACTTGCAGGGTAGCGCAGCGCTGACTGTGACACTTGACATGAGCTCCCTTTCCTTGTCCTCTCCCAGCACCTCTGCAAACAAACTTGGAGATGCACACAGAGAGAAGAAAGTACAGTGTTATGTAACAGAAAAAAACAGGGCAATTGATTATTTTTTCAGTTTCCTAAAAGGTGTTGCTTTGCCCCAGGCAAGGAGACTGTACTGATCTAGCCATATACTGAATGTAGCATTTAATTTGAAACACACAAATGTGTTTGACTGGGTTTCTTTGAGGTACAGTGGTCCCTCGTTTATTGCGGGAGTTACGTTCTAAAAATAACCTGCGATAGGTGAACATTTTCACACTTTTCTGTCTTGTTTAAACACTCTCAAAGTTCACACCTTCATAGAAAAATAAGTCCAGTATTATAGAATGAAACCAAAGATCAAACCCTGTTTTCAGGTCCAGAACATGGAAATAGAGGAGCTGCGATTTCAACATTAATGAATCAATGGTACAGAAGCAAGAAGAATGAGTTGAGTAAAGTTTGACATATCCGACTGTTTTGTTTCGCTTAATGCGCCTTATAATCTGAAAATACGGTAACTTCTACCTTCCTTTAGCATGTCCAGAAGTCCAACTTTTTGTGCGATGGTTAGCATCTTCCTCTGCCTTTTGTGTGCTACCGCAGGTGCCTTTGACGGTGCAAAACGTTTTGTCGATGTTGTTTTGTTGGGGAGAAAACTTACAAGCATACAGTACAGCACTTCAGAGTCACACTGCTAGCGATCGAAGATGTATGTTAATTTGACAAGCTGAATGCATTCTGTACTGGACAGCCAATCAGGACACAGAACACAATGCGTTGTTTTTTTGTTTTGTTTTGTGTTTTTTTTTTAAAAAAAAGCAAAATTGCACAAAAAAAGTCTGCAAAACAGCGCAGCGCACAACAACAACAAGGTTAAGAACCACTGTACTAGACACACTGATGACGCCTTTCCCAAAAAAGTTGATTCTGTACATCTGGACGTCGCGTTTTCATGGGAGAAATGATAGGGTCGCCCCTACAAAACTGTGTTTCACAGACGGAGTGAAGATTTTGCAGAAGGACACACTGGCCTCGTCTTCCCTTCTAGAAGTGCATGCTTAAATGAAGATGAATAAAGATGAATAAAGGTTTTGTGAAATAACTACTGAGGTCCGGTGCCGTCTCTGGATGCCTCGACGAATAAAAGAACAGGGGTAAAATTGATTTCGCAACAGTACACTTTCTTTAACTCTGCAGCAGCAAGGTAATTTATACTATATGGCGCAGTGCTTCTTTCACAGACATGACAGAGAGAAAAGGGGCTCTTTTTTCATGTCATGCCTCCCACATTTGAATATCATTTGAGGACTGATTTGGCTTTTGGCCTCAGGCTCACACTTACCACTGGCTCATGTGTGACATGCAAGCTTGACTTTTATTGTGTGTTGCTGTTTGGCTTAGTGGGTTAGTTCCTCCACTTCAGTCTGTTGAAAGCTGAAGGTTGTCAGTTCAACTACAGCTTTACATAGTTATTTTCATTCTTGTGGGCTCACACACCTAACCCATCCTTGCTATGGCCTCCCCAGTCCAGCTAGCCGGGTCCTTTTAGCCAAGGCATTAGCTCAGCAAGCAAGAGCGTCTCTGGCCTGCTAAGGGAGCCTAACTTGTTCTCGCTTCGCGAATTTTCACTCTTTGAATTTACAGTTTATAACTCCTATTCACACCAAGATGAACAATAAGAGCAGTGTTGTGGAAATGCTATGTTGCTTACCTTTCGAGACTGGGGACCACCAAGCTGGGTTCTTCTCTCGCCATTTGTTGATTCCCAAGCGAGACGGGGAACTCCGTCTGAGGGGCCTCAACCTCTCTCTGCACCCCCTCCAAGATGCTGATGGGACTTGGAACACTTGGAATCCCTTGAGATACCACTGTTTTCCATTATTATTGTTATGTACATATCTATAGCTACATGATTGTAGGGAAAATGTTAAAATTCGACCTATTTTTTTTTTCAGACAAAACATTTGTTTATACCTTCATGAGCTTGTATGTACTTGATATATTTTGTTTTGTGTTGTATTTATTTTATCTATCTATCAATCTATCATTCAAAAGGAGAACATGAAGCTGTAGTAATACGTTTACATACAGTCATCCTGGGCATGAATGTGCCAAAGAAGGTGTCACGAGCTGTTCTTGTGTGTTCAAACAGAGCCACAAAATTTGGTAAGCTATGGCAAACAGCTGTAAAATGCTAATAATGGAGGTCAAATCGGAGAAGGACTATTTGAATGTTACTTAAGTAAATAAACTGCTGCAAAAGCAAAAATAAATGTTTTTCAACACTTCCTGAACCACAAGAAGCATTCAAAACTCTAGAATTGAGGTGTAAGACATTAAAACAAACCTCTAGTTCACAAAAAAGGATGTCCATAAAAGCTGAAAGGGCTAAACACACTGAACGCAACAACTCATTACAAACAATTTAAAAGCGTGTGACATTCTGCTGGGTGCACTGACAAAACTGAATATTTGGAAGCACAATCTAAACTTAAAAACCTGGTATTTGACAGAGAGACCTAGGTGGAAACAGAGAAGAAAGTGATGAAAATCCTCTTGAAAAAGGTATATAACTTTAGCGGGAGATCAAGATGGAAGAACTGTGGTACAAGAACAGAACGGCCATTCTCCAATTGGCAAAGTTTCTCAAAGGATCTAAAATATTCATAAATTAGGCTTTTATGGATGTACTGAGGAGAAAAAGGAAGGAGTATATGGGCTCTGAAGTACTGTTAGGACAGAAGATACATTTTTCAATAATTCACTTTAACAGCAGAAGCTTGTATACCAACTTTCACAAGATCAAACATTGCCTCGGTCAGGTCTTACACCCTTTCAATAAAGCAAAGTGAGACAGGTATGGACTTGGGTGAAGCAACTTATGAAATTATTTCCAAGAGCAGAGAAAACACAACTGAATGTGATGTTGCTGTCTTTATTGATGGTAATTTTATAAGTGTGGTGGAAGAAATGTCAGTAGTGGTGTAAAAAAACAACCTAAAAATAATGTTTATCTGTGGTATTATCTGTAGTGTGAGAGAGGAGGACAAAGGAGGACAGAACACGAGAGAAGACTGAACTAAATTTAAACAAAGAGCGAGCCATTTATTTGGGTTGAAAACATGAAAATAAAAAAGGCAAAAATGAACAATGGCGAAAACTAAAACCTAAACTGGGAAAAACTAGACTGTGACGACCACGAAAAAGAACATTTGTGACATCGAGGGAGACAAACAACCTGACAAAGAATGAATGAAAATACACAGACTAAATACACACAGGAGGTGATCAGGGGAAGTGGAAACACACGGGGAAACAGCTGACACAAATGAACATAACGACGTCACAGAGGAAGCGTAAAACTAAACACACTGAACGAAGAAACACAAAACTTTCAAAATAAAACAGGAAACATGGAGTGATGTAGAGATGAAGACACATGAAACACGCACACAAGAAATACATGACGACTAACACAGAAGGCCTGGGTGAAACAGCCTAGACTAAAACTTGAGGCAAACTAATAATAATCCTAAATCTTATCATCTTCAAAATACCACAAAATAGATCAAAACAAACTGAAAACGCTTGGTCACAGACCCAGCCTCTGACATAGTGATATCAATATTTACCTGAAATAAGCACAAACTGAAAGATGAATCAACACCATATACAGCCTCAGTATATATCCCAAAATCATCAAACCCAGTTATTATACTTCTCATTATTCAACAGTGATTGATTATATATTTACCAGGAATCAAGAGAACATCACCGACCACCTTCCAGTATTTATAGTTTATTATGGGAGTTATGGCAAAGAAAGATTTTCAAGATAAGGATCAAACTTGTAAATGGGTTAGAATTGAACAGGTAATGGAATGAAAAAGATGCCAATACATTTTTTTAAGTATTTAAATTATTGCATGATTAAAAATTGCCCAATAAAATAATTTAGTAGAAAACAAATATCACATAATAATGTCATGGATTATATAGAGAACTTATAAATTGCTGAACAAAAGAACTTGGAAATATAAGTTAACTAATATTTTGTGACACTGTAAAAACCAGTATTACAGTGAATTATTAGAAGATTGTGATGATAATATTAAAGATAGATATGCCGTATACCTCCTCCAAACCATCAACATGTCTTTTAGAAGAACTACCATTAATTAATGCTTCAATTTTAAATATGATCAACCTATCTCTATTTATCGGTTAGGTACCACAGGCCTTCAAGGTGGTAGAAAAAGTTAATTTCAATTCAATTCATAACAACAGTTGCCTCAAGACCCTACAATAATACAAACACTGATACTTAAAAAGCCATCACTGAAGCCAGCTGTCTTAGCTAATTGTTGGCCAATCTCCAACCTTCCTTTCATCTCAAACATTCTTGAAAGAGTAGATGCAAAACAGCTAACAGATCATCTGCAGAGGAGTGGGTTATTTGAAGAGCTACAGTCAGGTTTCAGAGTGAAGGTTACAAATGAGGAATATATCAAAGACATAAGAAAAAAACTGAGGTTATTGGGTTGGCTACCATTGGGGTGACTGTAGCTCAGGAGACAGAGCAGGTCATCTGCTGATCGGAAAGTTGGTGGTTTAATCCATGGCTCCCCCAGTGTGCATGCCAAATATCCTTGGGCAAGATACTAACCCCAAATTGCTCTCTGATGCATCCATCGGAATATGAATGTGTGTGAATGTTAGGTAGAAATCACTTAGAAAGCATAGAAGAAAGTGCTTGTGTGAATGGGTGAATGTGACATGTTGTATAAAGTGCTTTGAGTGCTCCAGGAGAGTAGAAAAGTGCTATAAAAGAATCAGTCCATTTAACCAGATTCTTACTCTGGATGGCATTACCTTAACTACCAGTAACATTGTGAGGAATATTGGAGTTGTTTTTTAGACCAGGATATGTCCTTCAATGCACATATTAAAAAAATAGGACTGCTTTCTTCCATTTGCGCAATATCTCTAAAATTAGAAATACCCTGTCTCCGAATGATGCTGAAAAAGGACTAGAAAGAGAGAGCATATTTCTCCTATCCTGGCTTCTCTTCCTTTGATCCCTGTTAAATCCACAATCTAATTTAAAATCTTTCACATCACATGCAAGGTTGTAAATAATCAGTTATGTCATGTTAACTTAAAGACCTCATACTACTGTATCACCCCGTTAGAGCATGTCCCTTTAAGACTAGAGGCTTACTTGTGGTTTCTAGGGTATTTAAAAGTAGTATGGGAGGCACTGTCTTTAGTTTCAAGGCCCCTCTTCTATGGAACCAGTTCCCCCTTTGGAATTCAGGAGGCAGACAGCCTCTCTACTTTTAAGAATAGCCTTGAAACTTTCCTTTTTCACAAACCAGTTTGGGCTGCATCAGGTGACCCTGAATCCTCCCTTACTTACACTGCAATACGTCTAGGCTGCTGGGGCATTCCCATGATGTACAGACTGTGTCTTCATCACTCACCTTTTTTCACTCTGCATTTTAAAAGGTATAATTAATCTCTGGTTCTCTTCCTCAGCATGTCTTTGTCCTGTCTTCCTCCCCTTACCCCCAAAGTGTGTTTCATGATAAACAGAAAGTGGTGTGATGCCAGGAGCATTTCTACTCTCTCCAGCGGCTGCTCGCCACATCTGGAGTTCCTGAGCATTAAGTGTCGCCCTTTCTATCTGCCCCGTGAGTTCACTTCAGTCATCGCCACGGCGGTCTACATCCCACCCCAAGCGGACACAGGTATGGCTTTGTCCGAATTACATGATGTGCTGAGCTCGCTTCAAAACAAGGACCCGGGCGCAGCCCTCATTGTAGCAGGAGACTTTAACAAAGCGAACCTCAGACAAGTCATGCCAAACTTTTACCTGTCTCGTGTCCAACGAGAGGGGATCGGATTTTGGATCACTGCTACACGCCATACAAGCAGGGCTACAAAGCTGTCTCACACCCGGCTTTTGGGAAGTCTGACCACAACGCCATCTTCCTCATTCCCCAGTATAAACAAAGCATACGGAGGGAAGACGTGACCAAGAGGGAAGTAAAACGGTGGACTGCCCAATCAGAAGCTACGCTACAGGACGCACTCAACGACGTAGACTGGGACATGTTCAGAGCATGCGCAGTCGACATCAACAAGTTTACGGAAGTAGCAGTATGCTTCGTCAATATGCTAGCGGAGGAGATTATCCCCACTGCGAGAGTCACCACATTCCCAAACCAGATGGACAGATCGATCCGCACTGCTGTAAACGCCAGGACCGCCTCCTACAACGCGGGTCTCGCCACTGGCGATATGAGCGCCTACAAAGCGGCCTCATACGGCGTGCGGCGCGCGGTGAGAGATGCCAAACGCCGGTACCGGGAACGTGTGGAGTCCCGCTTCCACCAGGGCGACGCACGGAGTATGTGGCACGGACTACGCACCATTACGGACTACAAAGCCAGGGACACTGCGCCGATCAACGCCGACTCTGCATTCACCAACGAGCTGAATCGGTTCTACGCCCGTTTCGAGGTTAGCCAGGCGGCTAATGCTATCTACCGCCTGACTACCGAGGACAGTGACGTCATCAGCGAGAGACCGGTGACCAGCATCGCGGAGCATGACATCCGAGCGGCACTGAGGAGAGTGAACACAAGGAAAGCGGCGGGGCCAGACGGCATCACCGGCCGTCTGCTGCGCTGCTGTGCTGACCAGCTAGCAGGTGTGTTCACTTACATCTTCAACGAGTCCCTGGCGAAGTCTGTGGTCCCCACATGCTTCAAAAGATCCACCATCATCCCTGTGCCCAAGAACAGCAAACCCTCATCCCTGAACGATTACCGGCCAGTTGCACTGACCTCGGTAGTAATGAAGGTGTTTGAGAGGCTGCTGAAGAACATCATCTCCTCCTCCATCCCAGACACCACAGATCCACTGCAGTTCGCCTACAGATCCAACAGATCCACAGAGGATGCCATCGCCCACGTCCTACACACCACTCTCAGCCACGTGGACAAGAAACAGGGTAACTATGTGCGAATGCTGTTTGTTGATTACAGTTCAGCGTTTAACACAATAGTGCCCTGCAGACTGTTCACAAAGCTGAGGGATCTGGGACTTAACAGCCGTCTGTGTGCATGGGTGTTGGACTTCCTCACTGGCAGAACTCAGGTGGTGAGGGTGGGCAGGTGCTTCTCCAACAGCATCACCATCAACACAGGAGCACCTCAGGGATGTGTCCTCTCGCCACTGCTCTACTCCCTCTACACTTCAGACTGTGTGGCCACCCATGGCTCCAACACCATTGTGAAGTTTGCTGACGACACAGTGGTGTTGGGTGCCATCTCCAACAACGATGAGGCAGCCTACATGGATGAAGTGAAGAATCTGGCATCATGGTGCCAGGACAACCACCTCCAGCTGAACGTCAGCAAGACCAAGGAGCTGGTGGTGGACTTCAGAAGGGGTCAGCACAGAGACTACAAGCCCATTATCATCAATGGAGCTCCAGTGGAGAGGGTGCAGTCCTTCAAGTATCTTGGTGTCCACATCTCCTCAGACCTGACATGGGCTGCCCACATTCAGGTCCAGACCAAAAAGGCTAGGCAGCGCCTGTACCACCTACGACAACTGAGGAAGTTCAGGGTCTCTCCAAAGATCCTCAGGATTTTCTATACAGGCGCTGTGGAGAGCATCCTCACACAGAACATGACATCGTGGTTCGGGAACAGCTGTGTGAAGGACCAAAAAGCTCTCCAGAGAGTGATCCGTACAGCAGAACGCTGCTGCAGGATTGCTCTCCCCCCGCTTCAGGACACCTACACCAGGAGATGCCGGACTAGAGCAGCGCAGATACTGAAGGACCCGTCCCATCCTGGCAACAAACTGTTCCAACTTCTGCAATCTGGTAGAAGGTTCCGCATGTTCCGGGCAAGGACAGAGAGACTCAAGAGGAGCTTCTATCCCCAAGCCATCCGTGCCCTAAACACACACACCCGCCCTCTCACATCATCTATAATTGACTGAGACAGGACTCTCTTCCAGACACTCTAAACCAAGGCACAATGTACATTTCAATTCCTTTAATTTTAAATACAGCGGGGAAAATAAGTATTTGACACATCAGCATTTTTATCAGTAAGGGGATTTCCAAGTGGACCATTGACACAACATTTCCACCAGATGTTGCCATCAAGCCAAATATTGACGTCATACAAACAAATCAGAACATATAAGTATACAAGTTAAACCACAATAAATAAAGTGAAATGACACAGGGAATAAGTATTGAATACATGGAGATAACAAGGGGCAAAATGACATAGAAAGCCAGGAGATCACCTGAAATCTGTCAGTATTGATAGAGAAATCCTGTCCCCTATCAGTACCAATTGATATCAGCTGCTTTAGTCCTAATTGATGGCCTATAAAGGCTCCTCATTACCCAGAAGGCACACAGGAAAGACTTCATGATGGGTAAAAGCAAAGAACTCTCTCAAGATCTTCGTAATCTTATCGTTGAAAAGCATTTTGATGGGAATGGTTATAGGTGCATTTCCAGAATGCTGAATGTTCCTGTGAGCACTGTGGGGGCCATTATCCGGAAATGGAAAGTGCATCAGTTCACCATAAACCTGCCACGATCAGGTGCTCCACGCAAGATCCCTGTCCGAGGAGTCCAAAGAATAATCAGGAGGGTTCTCCAAGAGCCAAGAACCACTCGGACAGAACTTCAGGAAGACCTTGCATCAGCAGGTACTGTTGTTTCAAAGAAAACTATAAGCAATGCACTGAACCGCCATGGCATCCATGCACGCTCACCACGCAAGACTCCATTGCTGAACAAAAAGCATGTCAAGGCTCGGTTAAAATTTGCGCAACAGCATTTGGAGAAGCCTGTGGATTATTGGACGACTATAGTATGGTCAGATGAAAGCAAAATTGAACTTTTTGGCAGTCATTCTACACACCATGTTTGGAGAAGAAATGGCACTGCTCACCACCCCAAGAACACCATACCAACAGTCAAGTTTGGGGGTGGAAGCATCATGGTTTGGGGCTGCTTTTCAGCAAGGGGTACTGGCAGACTTCATATTATTGAAGGCAGGATGAATGGAGAGATGTACCGGGACATTCTGGATAAAAATCTGCTGCCATCTACCAGGAAGCTAAAAATGAAAAGAGGGTGGACATTTCAGCAAGACAATGATCCCAAACACAAGGCCAAGGAAACAATGAAGTGGTTTCAAAGAAAGAAAATCAAGTTGCTTGAATGGCCCAGTCAATCACCTGACCTAAATCCCATAGAAAATCTATGGAGAGAACTGAAGATTAAAGTTCATAAAAGAGGCCCAAGGAACCTTCAAGATTTAAAGACCGTTTGTGTGGAAGAATGGGCCAGAATCACTCCTGAGCAATGCAGACGACTGGTCTATCCATACAAGAGGCGTCTAGAAGCTGTAATCACCAACAAAGGCTTTTCTACAAAGTATTGAATAAAGTGTGTTCAATACTTATTCCCTGTGTCATTTCACTTTATTTATTATGGTTTAACTTGTATACTTATATGTTCTGATTTGATTGTATGACTTCAATATTTGGCTTGATGGCAACATCTGGTGGAAATGTTGTGTCAATAGTCCACTTGGAAATCCCCTTACTGATAAAAATGCTGATGTGTCAAATACTTATTTTCCCCGCTGTATGTTTATATTGTCTATCCTGTAAAATAGTCAGATGTCTATTCATATTAATGTACAGAATTCACCTGCTTGCTGCTACTACTGCACATTCACCCAGTGTATATACTAATATATATATATATATATATATATATATATACACATAATGTTCTTCCTCTACACCCCCCCCCCCCACCCCCCCACCCCAATTTTTGCACATGTCGAGGAGCGTGTCAGGCTACATTTCACTGTGTGTTATACTTGTATAACTATGCATGTGACAAATAAAGAACCTTGAACCTTGAACCTTGAAATGGTCGCGGCAGATGGCTGCCACTCCCTGAGCCTGGCTCTGTTGGAGGTTATTTTCTGTTAAAAAGGATTCTTTTTCCTTCCCACTGTGGCCAAAGTGCTTGCTCATAAGGGGTAATCTGATTATTGGGGTTTTCCCTGTTTTCTATTATTGCGTTGTATTGTATATTTAATAATTTTCGTCCTATCTCCAATCTACCATTTCTCTCAAAAATCCTTGAAAAAATAGTTGCTTCACAAGTCCATCTTCACCTAACTGATAATAACCTTTACGAACAGTTCCAGTCTGGCTTTCGTCCTCTACATAGCACTGAAACTGCTCTTATAAAAATAACAAACGACCTTCTTATAGCAGCTGATTCTGGTCTCCTCTCCATCCTTATCCTTCTTGATCTGAGTGCAGCTTTTGACACCATCTCTCATCCCATTCTCCTTAGCAGATTAGCTTCTATTGGTCTCTCTCACACTCCACTAGCCTGGTTTAAATCATACCTATCTGACCGCACTCAGTTCATTCAATTAAAATCCTTCACTTCTCAGCTTTCTCCTTTATCCACTGGGGTGCCCCAGGGATCTGTCCTCGGGCCCCTTCTTTTCATCATCTACCTTCTTCCACTCGGACATATTTTTCGTAAATATAATATTCAGTTCCACTGCTACGCCGATGACACCCAGCTCTATCTCTCTACCAAACCTGACTCTACTCTTCCTCCACCCTCCCTCATCCTCTGTCTAGCTGAACTTAATTCTTGGTTCTCCTCCAACTTTCTTAAACTCAACAGCAATAAATCGGAACTTCTTCTGGTTGGCACTAAACGACTGCTATCCAGAATTAACAATTTCTCTCTCACCATCAATAACTCGCTGGTCCCTATCTCTCCCTCTGTGAAAAGCTTGGGTGTCATTCTCGATAGCACATTATCCTTTAACTCACATATCAATAATATTACACGTGCAGCATATTTCCAACTCCGTAACATTAATCGCCTCCGCCCCTTCCTCACACCTCACGCCACTGCCATTCTCATCCATAATCTTGTTATCTCTAGAATTGACTACTGCAACTCATTATTATTTGGCCTTACACAAAAATCTATCAACAAGCTCCAACGTGTCCAGAACTCTGCTGCCCGTATTATTACTAGGACTTCTTCTACCCACCACATCTCCCCAATCCTGAAGCAACTTCACTGGCTCCTGGTCAAATTTCGCATCCATTTTAAAATAATTCTGTATACATTCAAGGCTATTCATTCTCTCTCTCCACCGTACCTCTCTGACTTATTACAGATGAAGCTCCCATCCCGCTGCCTCAGATCTTCATCTTCTCTTTCTCTCTCTGTTCCCTCTGCTCGTCTGATCACAATGGGAGGGAGGGCTTTTAGCTGCTCTGCCCCTCGACTTTGGAATTCCCTACCCCCGGACCTCAGAAATATTAGTTCATTCTCTCTTTTTAAGTCCACCCTCAAAACTCATCTGTTTAAAATTGCCTATTCTTAAATTTCTGTATGTTTTTAACTTTTATCTTCTATTTTTATCATTGTGTATATTTCCAGTTTTTATCTGTTGTACAGTGTCCTTGGGTGCTTTGAAAGGCGCTATTTAAATAAAATGTATTATTATTATTATTATTATTATTATATTATTGTAGTAGCCTTACTTACAGTCCCTTGAGGCAACTGTTTAGATTAAGCACTATATAAATAGAATAGAATAGAATTGAATAGAATTGAATTGGTGGTACAACAGGGGTGCAAGGCTGCAGGTAGCACTTTGAGTCCCTGACCTTAGGCCTGTTGGTGTTTGCTCTGGGTGAGGGACTGGTGAAGTGCCACAATCTACAAAACAATTCCCTTTTTAGGTCTTGCCTTGTCGTTCTTGTTGCCACTTGTGTGTAACCTGTCTCCTCAGAGTGAACTAAAATATGAAGACTTAGCTGAATCAACACCACAGCACAGTCAGCATTTTTCATGATTCTCTCTCTCTCCTTATCTTATCTTCTCAGCACTCTGTGGAGGCTGTGAATGCTGGAGTGAATCCTGTTGGTGATACCTCCTACAACTCAAGCCACTGGGATCTGGGTAGTGCCTTCTTTTTTGCTGGAACTGTCATCACCACTATAGGTAATAAAAATTTGGAAAGACTGAACTGAACATACTGAACATTTTAATATGGTCCAATGTAGGGAATGCATAGTTCATTGTATTACCTTTAACCTCTGAATATACACCAGAGTTTATCCTTCAATAGATTCTTCAGTACTGTGCCTGTATAACTGCATGTAAGCATATGGAAGCCATGGGCAATATAGAGGTTTTTGACTCTTTACATAAAAAAGTAAACAGAAATAACTCTCCACTTAAGGAAGTTGGATGCAGTGTACGTGTAACCCACCACATATAAGGATAAATTCCATACAAAATCAGCATTTTCATTCCTGGATACAAATGCCAGTCAGTCAAGAAAGGCATGAAAACTATGAATGAACACATATGGAATTATGTAGTAAACAAAATAGTGTGAAATAACTCAACTCAAAACATGTTTTATATTTTACATTCTTCAAAATAGCAACCCTTTGCTTTGATTACTGCCTTGCACACTCTTGGCATTGTCTCGATGAGCTTCATGAGGTCGTCACCTGAAATGGTTTTCCAACAGTCTTGAAGGAGTTCCCAGAGATGCTGAGCACATGTTGGTCCTTTTGCCTTCACTCTGCTGTCCATCTCATCCCAAACCATCTCGATGAGTTTAGGTCAGGTGACTGTAGAGGCCAGGCCATCTGGCGCATTTATCATTTCTTTCTTTGCTACATAATTCCATATATACCGTGTACATTATAACATACCATAATAGACCCATTTCTGTAATATACTCACATATCTATATTATTGCTAATATATATTGTAATATATCTATATCACTAAAGCACTTCTGGATGGATGCAAACTGCATTTCGTTGCCCTGTACCTGTGCATGTGCAATGACAATAAAGTTGAATTCTATTCTATTCTATTCTATATCTTGCTATATATGTTTGATGTCTTCAGTATCTACAATGTAGAAAGTAGTAAAAAAAGAAAACCATTAAATGATTAAATGAGAAGGTGTGCCCAAACTTTTGACTGGTAGTGTATATTCACTATCCCTGCCCTCACACGCTTAAACCATCTCAGGCTTTCTTTCTAACATTATCTTCCAAACACTCAACCTGAGTCGTCCCTCTGATGTACTCATTTCTAATCTTCTTCATCCATTCTGGTGACTCCCGATGAAAACCTCACCATCTTCAGCTCCATTTCCTGCTCGGTCTCCTGTCTTTTTGTCAGTGCTAGTCGCCAAATCGCACTATAGCAGGCCTCACTACCATCTCGTTCACCTTTTCACCAGTTTCCCTCTCTTTCACACACATATCTTCTGTCTTGCTTCTACAAAATTTCATTCCTCCATCTATTCGTGCTCTCATCCACCTGCTTCCTACTCTCATTAGAGATCACACTGACCTTATCTGTCAGTCTGTTAGTCGCTAATGCAAACAAGAAAGAGCCCAGAGCTGATCTCTGATGTAATCCCACTTCCACCTTGACCCTATCTGTAGTAAACAACTCACCACTGTCTCTCTGTCCTCATACATGTCTTGCACCATTCTCAAATACTTCTTTACCACTCCAGACTTCCTAATGCAGTTTCTCTCTTGGCAACCTATCATATGCTTTCTTTAGATCCACAAATACACACTTTGGCTCCTTCTGACCTTCTCTGTACTTCTTCATCAACAATCTCAAAGCACACATTGCATATTTAGTTGGTATGGTCCTTTGTCTTCAGCACAGCATTTTGGGTTTATTCATGACTTTTGATTCACTTCTTTGAATTTAAGTTCAATCTTTGTATTAGTAGGTCTTGAGTTTATTATTTCTAGTTCCTGGCTCTTGTTTTATTACAGCTCACTTTCGTATCCAGGCAGTCAGAGTCAGAGAGACTTTATTTATCCCCAAGGGGCAATTAAGTCTGTTGCTAGTCTCCTCTCTGTGTCTTTTCATGTTGTAGTCTGTGTAGTCTCCGTGTTTTGCTATGCTTTTGTCTCCCCGGTCAGTCATATGTGCATGTTTGTTTAGCTCCAGTATCTGTGTCAAGTTCACGTGTTTCAGTCTTGGACTCAGTTTGTGGGTGTGGTTCCATCCTCTTTTATTTTGATAGTATCCCGTCTCATTTGTGTCATATTCAGTTTTGCTTCCCCTGTCTTGTTAGTCGGATACCAATCAGCTATGTTCCCAATCACCCTAATTACCTGGTGTGTATGCTGTCTGAATCTCCGTTTGTTGCCCTGTGGAGTTGAAGGTTGGATTTCCTTGTTTTGTACTTTGTTTTAGTTTAATAAAACCACCTGTTGTTTAACCCTGGTGTTTTCAAGTCCTGTATTTGGGTCCTACTGCTGCCTGCTACACAGCCTCCTTGGTAGTAGTGCTCTTTCTCAGCATGAAGTCATACTACTGCTCACTGATCGTCACCTGTCTTCTTAACCTAGCTCAATACAATACAATCACATGCTGCTCCATTCCTCAGGTATCCTCTCAGTCCATTATCTGGTCGAACTCACTCTTCATTCTCCTCATAGATGCCTCACCGTTAAGTTAACTCCATACTAAACTTACCCCTTCACTTCTGATTCAATAACTTTCCTCCGTTTGTCTTCTGTGCTCTTATTTTTTTCATTCATCAGTTCTTCAAAGTAGTCCTTCACACTTAGTGTCCACCTTAACATACAGCTCACTATAATGCATTTCCTTTGCCACTGCCACCTCTTTTCCTGTACACCTTGCCTCCCAGTGCTTTTGTGTACTTCATCTGACTGTCTCACATTTTCTTTGAATACACTCCTGAATTTCTTCATTGCACTACCAGGTCTCCTTGTCCACGTTCCTCTGTCAGTGGATACATCAAACACCATGCTAGTAGTTTCCTTAAGCCCTACAGCTGTACTTTCCCAGTCTTCTGGCAACTCTTCCCTGACACCACGTTGCAGTCTCTTATCACTTCCAAATTGTACCTTCTGCATTAGATGTAGTGTGCGTGTTTACAGCTACCTCCATCTTGTATGTCACTGCTTGTCACTCACTCTTTTCAAAGTATGTGTTGACCACAGTCATTTCCATCATTTTCACAAAATCCACTGCCATCTGCATTTCTCTCCTTAACACCATATCTACACAACACTTTCTCATCACCTCTCTTCCCTTCATCTACATGTCCTTTGTTGTCTGCTCTAATCACTGCTCTCTCCCCCGGGAAGACTCTCCCACTTCATCCAACTTACCGAGTGTTACACTATAAGCTGGATTCATGTATTCACACGTACAGTAGACTGGAGGATCTAGGGGTTTAAACAGTCTTTAGTAAACCACCCCAATGCCTGCTATGAACTTTACATACAAAGTAGAATGTCTCACTAACTTCTTTTCTAACTGCTTAACTGCTTTTTTCCTGCATATTGTAGATCTATATAGCCCCCTCTATCTCCATTTTTCCCTCTAGGATATGGTAACATTGCTCCAAGCACAGAGGGAGGGAAGATTTTCTGCATTCTGTATGCAATATTTGGGATCCCGCTGTTTGGATTCCTCCTTGCAGGTGTTGGGGACCAGCTAGGTACCATATTTGTCAAAAGCATTGCCAAAGTGGAGAAAATGTTTCGGGTGAGTCACAGTGGTCCTGTTGTGTTATGTAACTTATTGCCTTTTAAAATGAAATGGCCGTCAGTAAGATGTTTTTCATGTGGGGGTCCTTGGTTTAACATAAAAAACTGAAATATATATATATATATATATATATATATATATATATATATATATATATATATATATATATATGAAAATGAAACACACTGGGTAGAATTTGTTCAAATGCTACTTATTTATGTTCAGTTTAAATACACAGCTGCTGTGTATTTTTAAGGGTTGTAATTCTCCAGAGATGCATGTACCCAAAGCAGGCGTGTGAGTCAGTCACAGGTAAATTTAAAGTGAGCTGTTTATTATCAGATTAGTAGTTGAATCCAAAAAAGTAACGTTAAGTCAAACACTGAAAACCAGGAACTAATAATAATCTACACTGCAGAATAAGAAGGGATGAGAACAGGTACAAAGCCGGGAGCAGGAACACAGTAAAAATAAGGATAAACAACAGCTGATCAGACAAAGATAAAAGGGAAGACTGCAACTATAAATACACAAAAGGGTGGTTAAGGCAGAGTGGTGACACCTGGTGTGAAATGCACTTCACACACGTACACACACGCACAGTTGTTTGTCGCCAGATGCCACGTTTATTTCTAGTTTTCATTTGTTATGACCGTCCACAGTCTGACAGCTCCGGTCTCAGCTGATTTCCAGCTCTGCCTCCGCTCCTCTCCCGTCTCACTATAAAAGGGGAAGGAAACCATCATCAGTCCAAACGCCATCAGCTGTTCTCACCTGCGTCTCCAGCACCGCCCAGTTGAGCTCACTGCACCACTCCTCCCCTGCAGCCGCGCCCGGGACCACACCTCCGCCGCACCTGGGAACACAGCTTAAACTCATGAGGGAAAACAATACTAGCAAAATTAAAACTGAAAACATAAATAAAATAAATAAAACACGAAATAACCAAACAACGGGAAATCCTTGATGAAGACTTGACATAAAAGGATGGAACACTAAGGGAAAATATAATATACAAAACTAGGGAACAAGAACAGAATTGATACAGTAAGAGAAAAATATACATTAATATAATCCAAAGAAAACCAAGAATCGCAGGTTTACATAAAGAAAACTAGACCAGAAATCCCACAAAACTCAATTAAAATAACTGGGTAACAGACCAAGACCCTAACACATAAATTGCCTAAACTAAAAAAGTTGAAACCTTGTTGTTTTATGCAATAATGTGTTGGTTTGGCGGTTTACAAAATCATTTCAACTTATTCTTATTAAGATACTTTAATTTATTCCATGTAGAATAGATTCACAAAAACGGGCAGACTCAAATGCAGGATATATCTGTCCATGAAACAATTTAAGGTTTTTGACAAAGTTCAAAGATGGACAGAAATATGTTGAGAGGTAAGTTAGGAAGTTTCCTGAGACGCAGTCATTGGAGGACTTGAATGGGAGATGGCTGGCTGGCAGAAGTGAAGAATATAAGCCACACAAATGCACGGGAAGACTATGACTATTCACGGACTATGCACGGGAAACCAAAAGGTGAACGAGGAATCTCAATGAGCAGGGGTGATGCTGCCACAAAAGTAGCATCACCCCTTTCATCGAGATTGCCTTTTCCCACGCTGAGGTGATCGTCCGAGAAGCATCTTAATCTAAGGTGGGAAGAGATGAGGAACAAAATCCTCTGTCAGATCACAGTCACACTTAGAGCCCTGCTGAAAATGAGACTGGTTTAATAACTTATACTCCTGATAGAATGTGTATGTCTCTCTTTCTCCCTCTCCTCTCCTGCTTTTACCTCTCAGAATAAACAAAACCAAATCAGTCAGACTAAAATCCGTGTGGCATCCACGCTGCTCTTTATCCTGGCTGGCTGCATCTTGTTTGTCACCATCCCAGCTGTGATTTTCAAGCACATTGAGGGCTGGACAGCTCTGGAGTCAACCTATTTTGTCGTCATTACTCTGACAACAGTTGGAATAGGTGACTATGTGGCAGGTAAGTCCTTGTCATTCACACTCTGTTATTCACACAGAACACCACACCCAACAATTAGGTTGTTTTGGATAAATCTAAAGCAGGTAATCCACTAACAATATCTCATAATCAAGCACAGACAAGATCTTACAACTTGTGAATGAGAAACAAGATTTGTTTCTATATGAAAATCTGATGAAAAGTTTCTTGTAGGGTGTTCCTCTTGGATTTTAAAAGTGAGTCTATCATCCAACAAGGGTCCTGAGTATTTTTAACACTCAGCAGAGTTTAACATAACACATAACATAACACATCAAAAGCACTCTAGGCCAGAACAACTTTAGAACCAGTGGAATAAAAAAAGAATAAAGAAATATATAGTGTCATCTACAAATGTACATTGTGCTTTTGGGTAGCATAGTATTGTTTATATTCAGAGTGTATAAATGCACTTGACATGTGTCTGTGAAGGTTCTCAGTCATCCAGGTCATCGTAGTCAAAGGAGCTTGCAAAGAAAAGCGTCTGGACTTCTTTGAGTTGCTTGAAGACGTTTCACCTCTCATCTGAGAAGATTCTTCAGAACTGAAGAAGCTTCTCAGATGAGAGCTCCTTTGACTACGATAACCTGGATGACTGAGAACCTTCACAGACAGAAAGAGCTATGGTGAGGATGCTCTTCATGGATTACGGCTCAGTGTTCAATACTATAATACAAGACATCCTCACCACCAAACTGGACCACTTCCACATCCCCCATGCCACCTGCACCTGGATCAAAGATTTCCTCAGCTACTGCCAGAGCCATACTGTGCTTGGCCTGCCAGTACCTGTCAGCTGCCTCCTGGAATGGCACAGTTAGCCTGTGGACTCACGCTTTAGCTTGACAGCTCCCTTCAACTCCACTGTCCACCATCTGGTTCCTCCCTCCAGGAATGCTGTTGAAGCACTCCTGGAGACTGGAATCGAAGATCTCGTGGACCAAAGCCTCTGCCAGATGCTCTCAGTACACCTTCACTTGGTGTACTTAGTGGTGATCAAGCAATAGCTCAGCTCCTCTCTTCACCTAGTTTTCCAAGTACTTTGGGAAGCCTGAAGTACTGTAATGAGTAACTGAGTCACTGCTTTGGTGTTTTTATATGTAGATTGCTTTACAACCACAATTTTTAGTAACAGTATGTAAATTGTCTTCTGCACATTGGTAATTCAACATATTTTATAACTGTCAGATAGCATTGTCTTTATTCTGTGCAAAGACTAAAATCAGCCCTGGACTGAAATGTCAATTCTCCATTAAGGACAGGTTTACCTGTAATGGATGAAGGCCTCGGTCCTGTTGTGACATTTCCTAATAAAGAAAAAAACAACACCTGCTCCTATAACAAATACTTATGCCAGTTATGTTTTTGTCTGTGCTTGTGGACCCAAAACAGATAAAACAAAATACATGAATTCCCCCCTTTCAATCCCTGAAAGGTTCGGGAGAGGACACCTGCAGGCAGTTACAAGTTTGTTTGTTTTTTCCTGATCAGGTGGAGACCGGAGAATTGAGTACCGGGAGTGGTACAGACCGCTAGTGTGGTTCTGGATCTTGGGTGGCCTGGCTTATTTTGCTGCAGTGTTGAACATGATCAGTGACTGGCTGAGGGTGCTGTCCAAAAAGACAAAAGAAGAGGTACGTTTTCACATTAAACCTCTAATCTGGGTGCCACCAAATTGCCATAATTTTACTATACAGCAGTTTATTCTGTCATATACATTAATTTGTATTTAGTCAGATTTTGCCTGCCAAAGTTATTCATCCTTACAGTTCAACCTATTTCTGACTGGTGACATATTCCAGTGAGAATCCCTTCTGTTTTGAATTAACATCTAATCTAATTTGTCTCATGTTCCAAGTACTCAGAGAAGTATGTTTCTGATTACCATGTGATAAGAAAACAGACATTCTGTTTTCAGGGGCTCTGCAGGTGGGGTGCACACAATAAGGTAAAGGGAACCTAGTGCAGTATATTTACTAAACCTTATATCTGACAATATTCTTTTCCTGAGGTTGGAGAGATCAAAGCTCATGCAGCTGAGTGGAAAGCAAATGTTCGAGCTGAGTTCAGAGAGACACGCCGGCGCATGAGCATAGAAGTCCACGACAAGTTACAGCGAGCTGCAACCATCCGAAGCATGGAGAGACGGCAGCTAGGCCTGGACCAGCGTGCTGTGTCCCTGGACATGCTTTCCCCAGAACGGCGTGCCATCTTCAACAGTCTGGATGCCAACAACTATAAGACTTCTTCCCAGGAAAGTATCGACACTAAGCTAAACAACCTTCGACTGCGAGAGGCCGAACAGTGTGACCGACGCTCCAGCTCCCAAACCATGTCTGAGGACAACATTTTTAATCGCCTTGGCTCCGTCACCAAGCTAGCCAAGCGTAACAGGAATAGAGACCTAAAGAAAAACATCCCAGATGAAACTCGCCGGCCTCATAGTGAAGCGTACGGTTACAGCATACCTGCTTTTGACTGCAGCATACCTACGACAGATGAAGGAAGAAGAAAAGACGAAGGAGAGGATGAAAACGAAGACAAGGAATGCAACACCAGTTTGTCGGATTTTCCACTGTTTGTGGAAGCTTGCAAGCTGCAAAATGGGCTTATACAGGAGCACACCAAAGAGAACGAGGATGACAAAACCCATGATACAGATCTCCATATTAAGATAGACTCTGCATGATCCTACAGATGGGTTTTTAAATACCACCATTAGTGCCTCTCCCTTATTCCTGTGTGTGCTTGAGCAAGGACAGAACCTTTCCTTTTTGATATATACAGTAATGGTCACATATTCAATGGGCTCTATGGATCTGAGGCATAGATGTTACTTTCTATAAATCAAGACCTGGAAGGGTTTCTGTCATTGTTCTTTGACAAATGATTGTTAAGTTATAGTAAAAGTTGTCAGCTATGTCCATTGTTTTTCTCAATTGTACTGTACTCAGCTATAATCTATAAAGATACACACGTATCCCATGGAGAGATTTCAATTGTCCAAGTGGGAAAGGGAATTTTCTGTTTTGTCATAGTATACAGTACATGTCATATACAACCACAAGTTGTTAGTCAGCACTGTTTCTTCTGTACACTGCACTTTCACTTGAATTTGAAATGAAATATAAACAAACATATAAAGTTTTGGCATGGGCGGAGCTACAAGAAACTGTTCTGACCATCTACACGGGGCCCCGCTTTTAGAAATGATCCAGAAACATTTAGACATGGCAGCAATTACCAATGTGTCCAACCATGCAGATGATGTGGTTTGTAAAGAACCAAATGAAATTGTAAAAAATAAGCTGATGCAGATCACTCTCCAGATTCAAAAGTGTTAGCATTAAAAAATTAGACTTAAAAACAGAACTGGCACTGTTAGATGTGTGATGAAAGTTTGGATGTCAGTGACAGAATTGGAGGTGTCTTAAATGAGGTCTTATGTGTACACACAGACGTACAACTTTGTTGTGACTTCATCCGTGTCTCAAGCATA